>NC_051063.1:36200709-36520709 GCF_004664715.2 Peromyscus leucopus
GTGGATTGTGAGTTCAAAGTGATACATATAAGTTATTTTTCAAGATCTATAAAGAGTCTGATGATGACTATAGTCAGTGATGATGTGCAGTATGTTGGAATGCTGAGAAGATCTTAAATTTAAACACTAGTAGAAATACAAATGGCAGAAAGGGTGATGCATGTGACTGACATGCTAATTAGCTTTGGTGTAATAATTATTTTATAGGTGATATGAATAGCAAGTCCATGCATTATATATCTTAAATTCACAGTGTTCATCTGCCAATCATACCTGAATAAAACTTGAATAAATAAATGAAGGAAAAGTACACAGTCTACATCATATTAAAGAAATAACAAATTTGCAAGGAGCATTTACTTTTAAGAAACTACATTTTGAGTTAAAGTTTGAAATTTTCTTGAAATATCTTCAAATAAATTGTTAATGGTATTTGAAAGAACATTTTATGTCATCTTTCATCCTCTCTTCCCCTTTTTTCTTTCTCTCTCTCCCTATCTCTTTTTTCATTTAACCCTCCATTTTTCTTCCCTTCCTCCTTCCCTTTCTTCCCTCCTACCCTCCATCAATCCCTCCATTGCTTAATTCTTCAATTCTCTTTCCTTTCTATTCGAACTCTTATCAAAGGGTTACAATAGCTAACATCATCAGTAGCAGGAAAGAGAGGAGAGTGGTTATGGAAGAGAATGGAAAGTGAGTGAATTGACATGAGCAAAATACACTGTATGGAATCCTCAAATAATTAATAAATATTGTTTTTAAAAGAGCATCTATTACCTCTGAGACATAGCCATTCTTTCCTATTTTAAAGACTGCCAAGCAAGCAATCATTGCTTTTTCAGAAAACTATTTCCAAACATATAGCAGCTCCATGTGCTTTGTGTTCTAATGTATATTAGGGTAAGGTATTCAATTCATGGGGATAATGTACTTTTCAAACAGTTCTCACCCAAATTTCTCCACTATATTCTTTTATTGTTCTATCCATCAGTGTTTCAAATCTTGTGAAGTGATTGGTGCCTTATGGAGAAAAGTGAAATTATTGGTCACATGAATTGTATCCTCAGTTGTCTTAACATTAATTATTCAATTCCATCTCATTAGTCATGTGACCACAGGCAAATAGTTTCTGGAGTTTTAGTTCTTCTTACCTGCAAAATTGTGACTTTAATAAATTAGCCTACCTAGGTATTTGATAATGTGAAACAAGGCTCCTCATGCAAACCACAATGACAGTGTGTGAAAGAAATCCAAATTTTTACTGCTTTTTGAGCTTATCCTTTCCCTTTCAACTAAATTGCTTTTAGAAGCTACATAGCATGGCTGATGTTATGGAGTTCAGTGGTTAGGTAGTGCTCACACTACTATCTATCTGTAAGTGTATTCATCATTGAACCCAGCTATTATGCATTCACCCATATATTTTTATACATACTTCTGTCTTTTTTAGGGGTTTGATTTTTTTTTTTTTTTGGTTTTTCGAGACAGGGTTTCTCTGTGTAGCTTTGTGCCTTTCCTGGAACTCACTTGGTAGCCCAGGCTGGCCTCGAACTCACAGAGATCCGCCTGCCTCTGCCTCCCGAGTGCTGGGATTAAAGGCGTGTGCTACCACCGCCCGGCTAGGGGTTTGATTTTTAAGGAATATTTTCTTTCACATAGTCGCTTTGTGAGAAATGTAGAGACTCATGAGAATTGTCCTGTTAGTCTTTTGGCTCTAGTTTTACTGAAGAGGGCCATCTACACAGTCTGACATATCTACCAACTTGTTCAAACCACACCTGCCACTCATTTATTCCTTGCATATTTGTTGACATCTTTCATCATCTTAGTGTACAGTAAGAATTTTAAGGAATCTAATGTATCTTTTATTCCAGTCAGGGAAACCCTGAGCTAGTTTCTATTATCATTATTGCCAGAGTTTAAATCCTCCGGGAGCTCATAAAGGTGCAAGTTTGGTAAATGTTGTCACTCACTCTCTCACTCCAAAGAAGCCTCTCAGCCATTTTAGGACCCTATTGTATTGTCGTTTTCAAAGGCCCTCTATATAGTTCATGCATGTTTCATTTTCTCAAGGGTTAAACACATAGGGTTTTTGTCTTTTCTTCGTTTTTATGTTCTTTTCTTCCTCTTTAATTTTATAACAGTGCTACATTCTGTTTCTTTAAATTTAATTTTTACTAACTCTTTATTAATTTATTATTTCTTGACACAATGTGACAACTCACCTAATGATGACCAAAATGAAAGCAACATACTTGAGTCTATCCACACTGTGCGCTAGATTTTGCAGTTTGTTAATACTAAAACCAAAATTCTGTTTTTCTTACCTCTCAGACCTGGCAAACATCTTTTTACTCATAACCTCCATGAGTTCAAAAATTTTCATATTTCAATTATAATTGAGATCATTTTCTTTGTTTGACACTCTCCCTGGAAAAAAAATCTGTAAAACATGCATTTTATAAAAATAAAACACTTTGTTTATTATTCTAATAAATCCTCTTTAGGTTTGCCAGGCACCCACAGAGCTCTGAAGTATTTATATTGAGATTAAAGCAGCACTACATCTGCTTAATTAGACAGATGTACTCATAAAAAGAGAAAAGTGTCTCCTGCAATGGAAGGAGGTTTGGGCTGAGAGCAGAAATTCTCTTTGGCTGTTTTTTATTGGTTAATTTTGGGATTGGCATCTTTTACCTTCAATTTCTTAGGATACTCCTTCCTTGCTCCCTAGAAAGGGGAAAATAATTTTTCCACACCCAATGAAGTATTCCTTTCCCTACATTATAATTAATGCCAGATTTAAAGAAAGCAGATTGCAGATTTCCATAATCGTTGCAACGAGCTAATGCTTTTACGGGTACAAATCCCCAGAGACTGCACTACATTTCTCCTCATGACCAGTCACTGCTAATGAGATTGCCTCTCAAAACCAAGTTAAGGAATAGATATGTAGTTCAGTTTGAAAATAAATAATTTATAATCTCCATCATGTGTTGTCCATTGGCCTGTTTATACTATCGGGTACATAGATGCCCAAATTAAAGTTGTTCTTACTATATTTAAAACATGATAATATAGGTAGATGTGGATAAAACCATATACCTCAGAATGAGTACAAGATAAGCAATAACATCCCTTTAACTTGGCATCATCCAGAAATCAATATATTTTAAGAACACAGACTCATCATAGAACTTCATGGGTAAGCTTGTCACACACACTCATATGTCAGAGGAAAGAGGTTCAGATTCAAGTCCACAGGGGGCTTCAGTGTTGGTACAAAGAGAAACGATCAAAAGCATATATATCTGAATGTATTCTTGAGGGCATTTGAATAAACTTAGCCTGTGTATGCAGAAAGACTGTGAATGACACAAAATTGAGGCAGAGAGATTGAGAAGGAACTTTAGTTTTTATAAATCATATCTATATAAAGCTGCTGACACATACAAAAGGAAAGAATCACTGAGATGGATACCCAACATATAGAGAGATTAATTATACAGGAATTCTCCTTTTGTAACTTATGAGTCTTTTTTGTGTGTTGGTCACTAGAGTGACCCTTAGTGTTATCTATGGTCAATTTGAGTCTGACAAAGCATCTAGAGCTAATCAACTTGATTCCGACAAAGGCATTGTTGGTACTGTAATCTCCAAAGAAGAATCATTCACATTTTACTGGGAAGAGTGATTTCTGTCAACACTTTTCTCTCATGGGTGGCTTGAAATTAAGTAGCATGTAAACAGTATTTCACAGTATTTGAATATTTACAGAGATTTAGGCAGTGTAGCAAAGCAACCCATAATAATGGTAATTGACAAGCAATTTATCTTTGGCCTTTTATAATATAGGAAATTTTCTTGTAACCACTAATTAAATTAATCATATCACAGAATAATTCAGCATGATCTCATCTAATCTTCTGAAGAATCAAGTGAATACAAATTACTATTGTCCAGAGAGGTCATAGCATGTTGAAGATTCAGATTATTCATCCACACTGTTGCAGATGGAAGTAAAATATTTGTTGGATGGACTCAAAGCATACACTTTCTACAACTTGTGAGGCTGACCTTTGAGTTGATGTCATGGGTAATCTTACTTTACATTTCAGAAATCTGAACACCAGAAAAGCAAGCTCTGAGGAGTAAAACTTTATCATTTCTGCTCTAGATCAAGTAGTGAGGCCTTGTCCATTCTAAGGCCTGTACAGGAGGAGGATTAGGTAAAGACTGAAGCCCAGTAAACACTAAAATAAACCTACAATGGTGACACCTTGACAATTATACAGGTAGACTAGGCTCTTCAAGCAGCCAGAAGGCACCTCTACAGGTTTCAATTACTTTTGTTACTTCTCCTGGGACTAAAAAACCATTATCATTGCCGTTTTGGCTGGGGATACAACTTGAAAAGAATCTATCATACCCCCAGCACAGTGGTTCAGCTTTGACTTCAGCAAGAGTTTCTGACTGACATTCCTTAGACTGGGGAACTTTGGTGGCATGATAAAGGCTCAGAAATTACATGATATGATTGTACAGAACTTGGGTGTAATTGTGGTGTCTCCCATTGTTAGTAAATTACTGGACATGTGTCATGACCTTGACTGTGATCAGAGTAAGAATCCTGTGATTAAAGAACTCTTGGTATAACTGAGAAGAAAAATAAAAATTATATATTATATACCAATAATTAAAGTCTATTACAACATTTTTACCCAATAGAGCAAGAAGTGCAACCAGATACATGTCCTGTGATAGCTAGTCTTCATTATCTACTTGCTTAGACTTAGAATCACATGAAAACACATCTCCAGTTATATCTACAAATGTGCTTCCAAAGAGGTTTAACTGAGCTGGGAATTACAGCATAATGAAAGCAGCACCATCCAATGTACTGATTGAAAAGGAGAGAATGAGGTGGGTACCAGGAATATTAAACTGAATGAAAGGGAGATTGTGAGTTGAGCACCACTACTCATCTTTCCCTCCTTCACTAGAGATACAGGGAACCTGTTCATGATTGTGCTGACACAGCTGAAGCCACTTTTGCTACCATGTCTTTCCCACTATAATGAAGTATGTGCTTAAATTGTGCATACTCTTCCTTAAGTTGCTTTCATAAGTTATTAACAAAAATGTAACTAATACCATAGAAGAATTTAGTGGATCGAACTAAGATTTGTGGTCAGCTCTAAAAATAATCAGTATCTGACAAAATTGACTTCATTTTCACTTAATTCTTTGAAAAAAATATTAGTAAAATGATATCCCTTGGAGAGGTAGTAATGCGAAAATATTTGGTAAACACTGTTGTAGTCTATATATCAAATTTCCACTTGTGCATTTTAAAATGTTGCAAACTTTAAAAGTCAAGTGATTTCATATTAAAACCCAAATTCCTGCTTTATTTACAAATAAAACTCAGAAGATTTGGCATCCTTGTTGTGGTGGCTTGAAATAAAAAGGCTCCCAAAAGAAGTGGTACTATTGGGAAGTGTAGCATTGTTGGAGTGGGTATGGCATTGTTTAAGGAAGTGTGTCACTTTGGAGGCTGGCTGTGAGGTTTCATACATGTTCAAACTACACCCAGTGTCTTAGACTACTTCCTGTTCCCTGTGGGTCAAGATGTATGAATCTCAATGTCTTCTCCAGTGCCACATCTGCCTTCTCACTACCATGTCACGCCATGATAATGGACTAAAGCTTTGAAAATGCAAGCCACTTTTTCCTCTATAAGAGTTTCCATGGTTATGGCATTTCTTCACAGCAATAGGGACCCTAACTAAGACACCTGAGATACTATTTGTCATGTCAATAATGGTCAATTGTGTGTAGCTGCCTCACCTTTTATATGGTTCACATGTTCTGTTTCCTAAGAGAGCGCGATTCTCAATGCTCCATATCCTTTGTGCCTCTTTTCAGTAATTTAACTACTGAAAACTATATAAATTATTAAATTATATTTACCTTCTCAGTGTTCACAAATAAAATAATAATTAGATATTCAATGACAGATATTTGGGGAAGAATGCCAGCCAGAGCTTGATACCTTAGAGATCATGTCACACAGGAAGTGAGAATTAAGCATTGTCAAAGCAGTCATGATTGAATGAGGACATGAAAGAGCAAGATCCATCAGAATAGGAAGATTTTACAATACTAAGTTTTGGAGCACAATATGCCAATTGTGCAAAGTAAAACTTTTAAGTACTGATGTTAAAATGCAACTCATCTTTACAATCTCATGTTTTAAGAGGTCTCTTTAATGAAAGGAAACAGGAGAGAACACACAGTCAAAAGAAAAGTGAATGTGAATTCATTTAATTTAAAACATCTGTTACCCAAAGATATCATAAACAAGCTAAAAAGACAAACAACAGACTTGGAGAAGTTATGTGCAGTGCATAAAACTGACAAAAGGTAAGTATCCAGAATTTATAGAGAACTTCTGCAAATCAAAATGAAGGAGACAAACAACATGGTGAGGAAAAATGAAAAATGTATGGAAGTAGCATTCACAAAAGTTAAAAGACCAGAAGAAAGAACAATGCATAACAATGGATATATGAAATGAATACACACTAATACAAAATTAAAATATCACTTTTAATCAATTATACATACATAAATTGAAGATCAAATGGCTTTAGGAATGGGCAATGGCATGAACAGGTTTATACCTTTCATACAGTGGAAGAGTGGAGGCACCTTTTTTTGAGGATTACTGGTGATATAGAAGTAATTGTATTAGTTACATAACTTTTAGTTCAGCAAAGCCACGTATAGTTGAATAAACATCTAAATAAGGATGGCAAAGAAAGCCCTCCCTGAGAATTTATCAATCACAACAACTGGGACATGGTGGGCTCTTACTGAATGTCCATAGAGTAAATAAACCAGAGGGTGAAAAAATGAGCAAATAAATAAACTAGCCAACAAACCAGCCAATTAAGTGAATGCAAAGAAAGCACATCATGCAAGATACAATATTATCAACTATATAATAGCAACCAGAAAGTTGGAAGAAATGACCTTACAATGGTGAGATATGTACCAGGAGGAAGAAGCCACAGAGCAATAAAAGGACACCATTGATTAATCTTTCACAACACACATGGATATCTCTTTTGTGTTCTATTTGGAAAAGCAGAGTACTAATTATGATGTCAACAAAGTTGGTATTAATTTTGTAACACTATCAAAGAAAAGAGCAGTTAGTAATTGGAAACAGTAATTCACTCTATATGGAAAATGTAGGTATTTGCTTCAAGCTCTGTAATGATTGCAGTGACTTCCAAAACAGTAGCTACACCCAATTTGGATTTAATTAGCTTTACAAAGTTGTAAATTAGAGCACATAAAGAGACACAGTATACAAACATAGAGTAAATGACCAACATTTCTGTAGTCTGAAAATGATAGGAAACATCATCTCATGAAGTCTGTCTATTCCCTACCACAAAACAATATGTTGAATTAAGAGTATCCTTTAATTATTCTAATATAGGATGATCTACTCACTATATTCTTGGTTCTGATGGGCTATGGAATATATCTCAACCATAGTAAAGTCATCGCATTAGATCATTGCCTTGTACAAAAGCAAAACAGCATCTCATTAGTTAAGACAGACAAACTACACTGAGTGCCTGATTGTTCATTTCAGTATTTATCCATGCCTTTATTCAGGACTTTACTGAGTTTTTTTTTTTCCAGTAAAATATTGTTGCTATCAAATCTTTTCCACGAGGTTTATCAGTATGAAATTCTCCACATAAAATGCAAACTCTCAATAATTTTGGTAAGATATTCCTGTTGAAACAGAATTTAATTTAGTTTGTTTTATTATAATTAAGGTAAATATTATAGAGTAAAATCATATGTATTATGGCTAAAAAAATGTTTGTAGAGGAAATTAATTTTACCCATAAAATTTAACCTACTTGCCCTGGCCTCTGTTCATCAAATTTCCCAAACTCTGTTAAATTTTTTTCTTTATTTGATGCAAATGAGGATTAAACTGGATTTTCAAATAACAGTAAATTAATCAAATTTAATGTCATATAAAACTCATTTAAAAATAATAGTATCTCCATAAATTAATATTTCCTGTAGTTTGCTGGTGGCCATGTCAGATGAGGAGCAAGTGGCAATTGAACTTCAGGAGTTCAGTCCACCATGAAGCAAAACACTACTGGGTAAACCCCAGATAGGAAGGTCCTAAGGGCTTTTACTCCAGGATGTCTCTTGCTACTGCTGTGTGCCTTTACATGTTTGCAACTGCCATTTTTCTTGGATATCTGGCATAGTGTGAAGGGGTGTGGGGAGATCCCCATTGCCTCTAGTGTATTGTGATTATCTTATGGAAATATTCCATTCTACTGGGCATTTTTACCTGTAGATTATTGTGAAGATTATTTCCTCTTAAGATATACTGATTAATTGAAATAATGATTTTATACAATAATAGTATTAGTTTAAATAGAATTTTGATGATTATGTATTTTTAACAAATATAGTAAGGGATTATGATAGAAGTTAGTTTAGTGGGAAAATTAACATAGGTAAAGGTAGGATATAGTATTATTCCCACCCCGGATAAAGTGAGGCTTGCAGAGGGTAGAAAATAGGACCAAGGAGGTGTCACACAGCTAGGACTTACGAGTTTCTTTTAAGGAGCCATATAGACTATGGTTTAGGTTAATGATTAAGGAAAACAATCAGGTCCTATGAGTTAGCTCAAGTTCTTTTTGGTACTGGAAAATGTGTTCACAGATTTCAAATGCGTCACAGCTAAAACAAAGCTTTAAACAATTGACTTCATGTAACCAGAAAACAAAGAATTAGATGGTTCGTTAAGTTAGGACTTCAAAATATAAAATGTAAAGCTATGAACCTGTTTTTCTGGCAATTATAAAAACTACTGCCTATGTAAATAGTTATGACTAAAAGTCTCCTAATCTATGAGATGTCTAAAAGATAAATGTTTAATTGTATGGGGGTTTGGGGGGATAATTTATTTTTCACCTGTAATATGTAAAATGTTTAATCATATAAAGTAAACAGGAAAAATGTTGTTTTTTTCCTTACTTATGTTCATTCTAATCAGTCACTTAAAAAATAGAATGTAATCCCAATGTAATTTTTATATTTCTTGAAAGATTCTGCTGAGGTATATAAGCTGTAAGGGAAAAAATAAAGAAGTTTCAAGGAAGACATCAGGAAGCAATGTAGAAGGAATTCATCAAGAAAGAGAAAGAAGGGAATCATCTAGGTAAAAGAACAGAACAGAAAAAGAATAGAGTAGGATACGCAACAGAAAGAATAATAAAATGTAGAAGAGAAGCATTTATCCCTCAGAAAAAAGTCTCTCTCTCTCTCTCTCTCTCTCTCTCTCTCTCTCTCTCTCTCTCTCTCTCTCTCTCTCTCTCTCTCTGTGTGTGTGTGTGTTTTCATCAACTCTGTGTAGCTGGAATTTTTTTCTGTGTCCTGCCTGGTCCACAGTCACTCAGACACAAGTAAACACACAGAGGCTTATATTAATTAGAACTGCTTGACCATTAGCTCAGGCCTACTACTGACTATCTCTTACACTTAAACTCAGCCCATTTCTGTTAATCTGTATGTCTCCACATGTTCCATGGCTTTACCTGTGTGCCATTACATGCTGTTCTCTGGACAACTGGCTGGCATCTCCTGAATCAGCCTCCTTTTCCCAGAATTCTCTTTGTCTGCTTATCCCACCTATACTTCCTGCCTGGCTACTGGCCAGTCAGCATTTTATTTATCACCCAATCAGAGCAACACATTCTCACAGCATACAGAAAGACATTCCTCCATCAAATGGGCAACTTGTTCCCAGTCTCTCTGACATGTAAAAGGCTGGACTCTCTGCAGTAATTATTTCAGAGTTTAGCCTTTAAGACTAAACAGGTCAAAGCATCATAATATAATGATTTCAAAATATTGTAGAGTACTCTAAACACATATGTTTTCATGTGTTACTGTAACTTTGCAATGTATGCATTGATATAGAGCATTAGCTAGGAAAACATTCTATCATTCAAGTTTTGAGAGTAAAGGTAAGTTAATATGTACACATTTCTTTGTCTACAGCATTCCATAAAATTGTTCAGATTATTTTAATATGAATAAGTGAAAAATATAATTACAAAAAAATTTAATTATATATGCTACATTTCTTCTCCAAGTCTGAGCCCATTCAAACTGGCATAAAGGTTAGATTTTCATTTTTAGGATGTGGTGTTATGATCTTCTCACATAAGGACCTTGTCAACCTAAGTGCTTTGGTTAGGGACACAGAGAGTTTCTTGACTTATTACTTCAAAGTATTCATTCTGGACTCCTACCTTCTCTGTATAGTTCTTTCCTAATCTCATCTGTTTCCCTCATCCACTGGAAGCTGTGGGCACAGGACCCTGATGTAGAACTGAGATGGGCTTTATCCACAGGGAATTTCTTTTTCGACTAACTCTGGACTTGGCTCTCCACAGCAACCATGGTTTTTGTAGTACTCTTCTTACTTGACCTTTTTTGAACTGGCTGACCTCATGAGATGCTACCCCAGACTGACATGCACTTAACATTTATTTTTTTAAGAATTCAACTTTAGAAGATTGCAGTCACATGAATGGCTAACAAATCTCAAGCTAAAGTGAATTTTCACCAATTTATTTTCATGAAAAAAGGAGCGTTTAGCTACTGAACTTCTATTTAAGACTTGATTGTAAAGTGTTAACAGATTTAAAACCAGGCAGTTTTCTGTTACTTTAATTAACAAGTGAGGATAAAAATACTCTTCTCTTTGGGCTACCTCAGGCTTTAAGTCCTATGTTCATTCATTTCTAAAAATCAATGTATCTCCTTGGATCTCCATCAGCCAAGGGCTATGGTATAGAGTGATCTCAATGCTCCTGTCTCCCTGGGACAGGTTCTTTCCTTCATCAGCCCTTCACTCCTTTATGTGCATCATTTTAAAGGGTAACTTTGTTAGTACCACTTTCATTGCCAGCTATTATTCAGGAGACTTTTTTGCATTCACATTTCACTTGCTTTGTAGAAAAAAATTCTGGACATAGAAATACCATTCTTAACCCATACCATATTTCATTCATGGGACTATTAGCAATTTGTAATGATATCAAGGAGAGAAGTTTCCTTATGAAAAGAATTGCTACTGGCATTATTTTCTTTTGGATGAGAATGCTTACATGTGTTGAATATCCTAAGACACCACAACAAACCTGTATCTTTCATGGCTCAGTCTTTGTATTTATTTATATTATTTCTGTTGCACCATCATCTCTTTCTTATGTATTTCAACACTTTAAGTCTTGTGATATTTTGAGTTGTGCTGAACAGATATCATCTCCAACTTGTACACCAGGAGGACAGTGTGTTTAGAGAACCTATATAACTTCCTAGCCTTTGGTCTTTTCTCCCACTCCTAAATGATTACTAGGGCTAATGCTGCCTTCCAAGGGTTAATGTAATAAAGTACAATCTAGATGGGTTAAAGAGCAGAAATTCAATGAACAGATTTGGAGGCAATAGCTTGTGGTGTTTGTGGCAGTCAAGGATCCCTGTGATGACTAACAAGCAACGATCTGTTCTAAACTTCTCCTTTCCCTTCCTTACTTGCTGCTCCCTGGACAGCTGGCTGGTGTCTCCTGACCCTCCTCATCTCCTTGTCCCGCCTATACTTCCTGCCTGGCTACTGGCCATCAGCATTTTATTTATCACACATAAAGGTTACCCCCAGCCTTAAACAAAGAAGTTTCTCATTGAAATGAGTGTAGACAAATCCAAAGAGCCACATCTGTACAATATTCTGAGAATGAAGGATGACTGAGGGTTGAGCTATAGAAACAACACTCCTAACAATCCTTAAGTACACTGGGAAAATTGTAGAAGGGGCAGAAAGAATTTAAGAGCCAGAAAAGAATGAAGTGGCTACAAAATGACATCTAAGCATGATATAGCCATGGCAAACACCAGTTCATCCCAACAGTGTATGTACTGCATGGAAGTGATATCCTATTAACAATCATCTAGGAAAGGGAACAGATGTACTGGGCCTTACAACATACTGATGATCTGTTGTCAACCAACAGATTCTGGAAGAGAGGGAATCATGGTATTCAGTTGTGTACCCACTTGTGAGTCAGCTAGCCTATAACTGCTATTTCCAAACCCAAGATTACATAGATAGCCTCAGCCTGGTCTCTGACCACTGCCCAGCAGAAACACTAACTGCAATGAGCCTATTGGTAACAATAGCTAATTTTTGTAAGTGCAGGATGCATTATGCTAAGTGCTACCCATGTGTAGACAACGCAAGCTTAATATATAGAGTGACTTAGTAGAATGTGGCCATAGACTCTGTTTTTCATTCGGTCATCAAATTATTAATTATCAGAAAACTTTTAAATGTGCCACATTGCAAAATTGTGTTAAGTTGTTAAGGGTAGAGTGCTCTTGTCAACAAGGTATGAAAATATCTACATCCTAACAAAATTATTTTCAAATAGGAAAAACATAATAATAAATTAAACAATTATATACTGAATGATTTATACATTTTAAATAAAATTTAAAAAGTAAATAGTAGTGTTATGACAAAGGAATAAAGTGTTAGAGAATAAAGGTATGACATAAAATTAAATAAAAATTTAAAAGTACAGAAAAGAGTATATGAAATTTTAAATTATGTATAAGCTAAAAAATACTTTGTATCACATAAATGCTCTTGTGAGATAAAGTCAAGCTTATAAAGAACATATAGAAAGAATGCAAATGGAGCTTGTATACCTCACCCCATTCTCTAAAATCTCGGGGATCATTGTGCAAGAGAGGGCAGAAAGAGTATAAGAGCCATAAGCAGTGGATGACTGGAAGGAAGCTATCTTGTCAACACAGCAGGACAAATGCACATGTGAACTCACAGTGGTTAGGACAGCATGTACAAAGCCTGTGCAAGCCCAAGCTGACAAAATCCTGGCCTGCAGAAGGGAATTGGGCATAAAACTCCACCTCTAGCTGAGGAGCTATTGGCAAGTCTTTGCTGCTGGGAGAAGAGAAGTGAGTTTTCTCTAAAAGTATAGACCCTGATAAGTCCACTCCACTCCAGTGGAAGGGCACACAACCACAAAGGATAAGATAGAATGAACTGGCCTTGATAGTGCTGGTGAAACGATACACAGTTGGGTGAGAATTGAAGGAGAGTGGATGTGGGGAGAGTTGGGGGAGGGAGGGTGAATAAGATCAAAACACATACAAAATTCCCTAAAAACTTAAAAAGGGGGGCATTTATGCCCTTCATTCTAGTTCCCAACTGTTCATTTGCTGACATTTGCCAAGTTCTCCTCTTTTTTATCTTTCCTTTTTCCAAGCCTCTCTTCTCTCTCCATTTCTCTCCCTCTCCTCACTCTCTTCCTCTTTCCCCCTTCATTCTTTCCCCTTATGCTCAAAGAATTTCCAGTGATTATCCCAGATTTCTTTTTATAACTTTCCCTTGTTTTAGACAGATAACTTCCACCTGATCTATCTGATCCTACTGTCCACTTCTGCAGACATGTCAGGACATGGCCTTGACACCACAGCCTCTGCATTCAATGCCATCTATCTCATTACTCCATAGGGTGCAGCCACCAAAGGAAGGGGAATCAAAAGAGAGGGAGAACATTAAAGAGTGTTTGGATTTTAAGGGCCACTATGGTCATTGAAATGGGGGATTAATTTCTGCATAGCTTATCTAGTGAGTTGTGGAACTTCATTTCCAATGTGAGAAACACAAGTAGATCTGGATTATTGTTCAGGTCCTTCTCATCTAGTCATGGAGAGACTGAGGATTGGAAATAAGAAATTCTGCTTCTTTTGTTCAGTCCCAGAAAATACAATCTCCAAAGTTCATAACAGCCATTGCTCTTGTATAAAATGCTTCTGATAGTTCCTGGAATGGGTCAGATTGCACATCAAACCTTTCTCCTTTGGTCTGCTTTTGAATTTCAACCCCATCAACTAATATATTTCATGATCTTCACTAATGTGCTGCAGCTCAAGTCCACTCACCTTGTACCTGGTCCTAAAGAGCAGTGAGAGAGTTTGCCACAATCATCTGTGCATTCAGAGCCTGCCCTAGAGAAGTTCTGAAGAAATGGTTATGTGATAAATGAAATAATTTAAAAGCCTTTCAATTTCCCTTCCACAGAATAGTTTTTCATACTTAATATTAAATAGTATGTAGTATTTATGGACTTTTTAATATGAAATTTTTGCACTGGTAACCTCCTTTGGAGCACTTAAAATTAAATTTTAAGTTTTTAAGCAAAACTTGTTGATGTTTTAAGCACAGGGGTGTACAAATTAATGTGCAAAGAAGATAAATGTTTAAAATACTCTCACACTTTGGAAATAAGGAACAGGGGAAGGACCATTGCCATGCTTAGCAACACAACATACCAGGTGGCCTGGGAAGCAGTGATGCCACCCCCCCTAAAAATGCCAGCTTCAAAGTCATGTAGGGAGAGGACATAGGACCACAGCCTGGGCCTTAGACCACATGTGTCCATGCCTGCTTCTAAAGAATAACTCCTGCCTTATTTTAGTCTCCATGTGAGCCTTTTTAGGCAATAGTATTGCATTTACATCCTTCACTAACATTATCCAAATATTACAGAAAGCACACTGATATTTATTTCATACACAAATGACTATGAACATTCCTTATATCCACATTCTGCATATGAGAACCCCCCAGGGACATGTTAGCTGCACATTATCAATAATGGTGGTTTGAATCCAAATCTGCCACTTTACAGGTCTTTCATATATGGTACTTGAGGTCATCCTAGAAATTTCAAGGTCTCATCTGTAGTCCATGAATGTAGAAACAGACTTGGCAATGTTGCAGGTTGAATCCATTAGTCTCTGCCATTTGGCCATGCTGAAATTGCTGGCTGAGGCCCTTGTTTGTGGCTTAGAACCTTTACCCTTTGTCATATAATTTTTGTGTCATTTTCCTGATGCTGAACCATAATTCTGATAGGCTAGTGTTTCATAATGAGCATAGATGAAATTAATGTGCCTCTGCTAGAATCATATCTCAGGAAAATTTACTATAATAAAGGATGGTATAAGTGGACTATTATGAAAAATATAAGTGGTTATTATGAATACCTCAAAATGACTCCCCCAAATTTTATCATTGTATTATAATGGATGTTCAATTCCTATTTCTGATATTCCTGTAGTCTATTCTTAAATGCCACATTAATGTGGTATTAAATGTAGTAATGTTAAACTTAATATAAATAACTAAACTTATAAGATATATTTTTGGGAACTTCATTTCTATCAGCATTTCCTCTATAACCTTATTCCCTTTGTCTTAGTCTTTTTCCTATTAATATAGCAATATACATAATTCTGGGTATTTTATAATGAAACAAGTTTAATACAGCTTAAAGTCTTGCAGCTGAGGGTCCAAGGTCAGATGGCCATATGCTTTTAGTCTCTGGTAAAATCCTTATCATTAATGACATCACATAAGAGAAGCAAATATAGAAGACATCACACAGTAGTAAGGGCACCCAAAGGGTTCAGAGGTCAGCTATTCTCATTTTTAATGATGTCCTGTTCTTAGAGGATGATCTGAAATCTTGCAACAATTAACTGTATTAATACCATCTGAGGGCAATGCTTCAAATGACCTAATCACTTTTCTTTTTTTGACATTTTATTTTATTAAGAAAAAATTTTTATTCATTTTACATACCAATCAAAGATTCCCCTCTTCCCTCCTCCCATGCCTTCAGCCTTCCCCTCCCAAGCCACCCCTCACATTCCCTCCTACAATAAAGTAAGGCCTCCCATGGAGAGGTACATTTAGTAGAGGGAGGTCCAAGCCCCTCCCCCTGCCTCAAGGCTATGCTAGGTGTCTCATCATAGGTAGTGGGCTCCCAAATCCCTGCTCATGCACCAGGAGTGGATTCTGATCTTACTGCCAGGGGACCCCTTAAGTAGATCAAGCTACACAACTGTCTCACTATGCAGAGGGCCTGAACTCATGAAATTTAAATGACAGCTGTGGATCCTGCATAGGACTGAGTAATCACTTTTCTTGAGTTGCCAACTCTGAATGATTCCATCACTTTTCAACAATTCCAGTTGAGGATCCAGTTTCCTGCACATGGACCTCTGATGCGTAGTAAAACCATTGTATTATCTTTACACACACATACACACACACACACACACACACACACACACACGATACCTCAACAGCTTTCCCTATAATTGAGTTAGAAATGAGAGCGGTTTACAATCTGTTACTTCAGTAAATCACTATTTCTATGTGATTTTATTTGTATCATATTGACTTAACCTTAACAATAATCTGACTACTTATCACCTTAGACATCACTGAAAAAATTAGATTTAACTTTTGAAGTATTAGGCAATGAACTCATCTATCATTGATTTGACTTTAATTAACACTATTTGACTTGTTCACTTATTTAGGATATTCTTTTTGTCCCCTGTCGGAGGCTTTGAAAGGGTGTAAAATGCATTAATTGTTTTTACTAATTCATTATAGTGGTTGCAGAACACAGTAGTAAATTTGAAAATTATAGGCATCTAACACCTACATTTGAAAAAGATGGGATACTCTTACGAATATTGATACCTATATGATAATTAAAAACTGCAGGGAGAGTGTACCATGATGAAACATGTAATGA
This sequence comes from Peromyscus leucopus, assembly GCF_004664715.2. Taxonomy (NCBI): domain Eukaryota; kingdom Metazoa; phylum Chordata; class Mammalia; order Rodentia; family Cricetidae; genus Peromyscus; species Peromyscus leucopus. The sequence goes on from NC_051063.1 coordinate 36,217,479, forward strand.
TTTCTTTTAATAAATTTTGGAAATGAGATAAACAAATTATTTAAAGGAAATATTTAATCTTGAGATCACATTAAATTTTAGCTAGTGGAAGAGTGTAAGTAAGGTGTTATGGATAGTAGAAAGAAATATAGAAATGGTAGAAAGAGGTGAGAGAAATAAAGGACACTTAGCAAACCTGGAGTGGAGAAGGAGAGGGAATGGTTTGAACTGAAGTTCATGCTGTACTCAGGGAACTTTCAGGAGATTTAGGAACTATTCAGCCATCTGATACACTTTCCCCATTTTCTAAAGATCAGTCTTCACTCTAGATAGAGAATGGTTTGGAAGGGATGATTAGCAAATAACAGGAAAGATTCATGTAAAACTTCTTCACTAAGATAAGAGAACTGAGCCTTTGAGAAACTGTAGGTAAGAGTGGTGTGGCTCACTTGCCAGTGTCAGAAAATGCTGGCAATAAAAAAAGTAACATGTGAGAGAAATGTGCAAGTTTTCAGATTGTTTTAACTGTATGGAAGGAGCACCGTTTTTGCTGGTTGTAGACAGACACAAACTATTGGGCAATGATTTTGTTCTACACCAGGAAGAGTTGCATTATGAATTCTTAAGTTTTATCTTATTTTATTAACATTTTTCATTTATTTTATATACTGACCAGTTTCCTTTCCCTCCTCTCCTTCCATTTCCTCCCCCCTGCAATCTACCCCCATCTACTCCTTCTCTGTCTCCATTCAGAAAGGGGCAGGCATTATCATTTAAAAGAAAGCATTTTAAATGTACAGATGTGGATTTTTGAGTAAATTTCTATACTTAGGAAATTTACTTTCAGAAAAGAACACAAAGAGCAATTTCAATTATGAGAGTTTAGAGTTTCTCAAAATGTTCCTTGGGATTGTTATATCAGAGGATCTGCATTGCTCCCAAGTCATCACATGACAGTTTTCAGGCTTTGCAACCTCTACAATCATCTGGGTGACGTGTAGTGAGGAACATGCTCATTGTATGTTTTGTTTTAACTTGAATTAGCTCTTACACTTTCTAGAATAAACTTAAACAAGTCAGTGACTTTGGGTCCCTGTGTTTTCCTGCTATTTTGTAAAATGGGAATAAAAATACCTGACAAATAGATAAGGCAATAGGAGTGTATACCAAGCAAGCTAGTTTAAATAAAGCTTTGAGAAATCTCAGTAGCATTTAGTAAATACCCCTGTCCCTCAGAAAAAGTTATTGTAGTCATTATAATCTATAATAAGTTATTTAAAATATAGATCCATGGACTTTTCTGAAAAATCTTATGATATGAATGCAAACATCAATCTACAAAACAACATGTATGTGGGTTTGGTTGTGTTTTGGATTATAGGTAGATAATTTATTAGAAATGAGTATATCTGCACATGATAATCCTGGACTTTAGCAAACTATTAAATCAAAGTCATTTGGAGATTTATTTATTTAAATAAAATTTCCAGATTCTGGTGATACCATACCATCACCAGGCTTGAAAATGACTTCATTATGCAAAGTATTATGCATGGTGTTCTGAGAGATGTAGTTGCCAGCAAAATATGTAGTCTTACTCATATAGAAAAAAATATTTTTGAATGGCAGTTGACCAGTCAGTGGGTATAATAGGTACAAAGTGAACACATGTATGTTTGTCACCAATATGTGAATGAGATGCTTGTCAGTTCAAGGAAAATGCCTACAGAAATAAGTCAATCCTGTCCATGGTTTCCACCAACAGACAAACACAAGTACTCCACAATTAATCACCCATTAAATAAAAAGAATCTGATCACTAGATGTCTCTAGTTCCGTTTTTTGTTTTATGTGACCCAGCAAAAGCTTACAAAAATGAGAAAAAGTTTCTAACATGTTTCATTAAAGAAATATTGAAAATTGCTTATAGCAGAGTTATTTTTAAAATAGCTTTTAAGAATACGACTTTCCAGGGAAATATTTATCAGCTATCCACAGATTCATTGAAATCAATGTATGTGCTGGATGGTTACAATGCAAAGACTCAAAGAGTCCTTTTTCCTTGGATTTTGGTACACAACTGTATGTCTGGACATTACTCAATTGTTAATGATCAATTCTATTTTGTGCTTCTGTTTATTCATCTCTTTATTTTCTCCATACTTTACAAAAGTAAACATTTGGGAAAATCTGTTAAATTTTGTAAAATACAAGTAGTATAGAGTAGCTAAATTTGATAGCATAGTTCTCTAAACACTGTTCTTTAGCTAACTTTGATAGCATGATTCTCTAAACACTGTTCTTTAGTAGGCTAACAAAGCTTTTAGTGGCTCTGCATGTCCAAAAATAGATTGATATCTCTTCTGTATCTCTTCACAAAGCTAAGTACCTGTTTTTGTAAAATACAAGACTATGGTTTTTATTTTGATCATTACTTAAAGTAAAGAAAACATTGCCAGGCAGTGTAAACATCAATACTCATGAAATATTGTTCCTTAAAAAATGTTAGCTAAATTTACATATAGATTAAACTTAAAATTTATGGAATGTGATTTTCTTTCTTTCTGATGGCTTAATGCCACCATATTTTATGAGTGAGGTTTCCATACAAATTTCTCTATATTTTACCATACAACCAAAGCCATGGAAGATACTATATTTGGCAGACACCATGGTGTTAAATTGAAAATTGAATTTCAGATGGCAGAAAAGGGTGCGGTGAAGTGTGACTCAGGTCTGCAAACCAGAACAAGATAGAGCTAATGCATGTGGGCTGTGTTTCATGTCAGTTTTACATCAGCACCAACTTTGCTAGTTATCTGCAGGGAGAAAACTAATCTGTCACACACACACACACACACACACACACACACACACACACACACACACACCATTTGATCTGATTGTGAATCAAAAAGAAACTACAGCTTTTCTTCTCAACTGACTTCTCTTCTCCACGATTTATATCCCATGGTTCTGCAATTGAAAGTTTGGATGTAACATGAATGTTAAAAGGTCTTATTAATAAAAATCCTGCAGTTAGATATTGGGGTAAGTGCTGAAAGATCAAAGAGACAAAGGAGCAAGCCACTTCCACCTCTAACCTCGCCAACTCCATGAATTCTCTGATTGAATGTCTCTGAAGCTCTCCAGCTGAAAAGCCTCTAGTTCCTGTCTCCTTATGCCTTATATACTTTTCTCCACCCAGCCATTACTTCCTGGGATTAAAGACATGTGTTCTTCCTAAGCAAAGGCATGAAATCTCAAGTGCTGGGAATAAGCTGTAATAAGCCATTGCCTGGCTCTGTCTCTCCTAGACTGAGTCAATCTCATTTCAGGGTGGCTTTGAACTCACAGAAAACCAGACAGAACTCTACCTCTCTAGTGCTAGGATTACAGGTGTGTGCCACCACTGCCCAGCTTCTGTGTTTAATCTAGTGGCTTGTTCTACCTTCTGATCTTCAGATAACTTTTATTAGGGTACACAATATATCACCACTTCATTTTTTATTAACTGTAGCCTTTTTATCTAAGACCACGTGATTTAATATAACTAGTTTAATGATCATGAACACTTCAAGAAGTAAGTATATGTAACAAAACATTCACAGAAACCTTCTTACAGTCTACTCACTCTTTGGCATTGGCTTATCTGCTGAACTCAATACATGATAATCTCATCTGTTGAAGAAAGCTTAAAATAGAATGTAAAATGGACATTTTCAAATGATATGATGGTTAAAGGAGATCAGAAGACCTCTTTGTGCACATGTGTGTCTTTTTATTTATATAGTGATCTCATAGTGAGAGAAAGAAGCAGGCAAAGATGACTTTAATATGGCTAAAAATCTTCAGTAGCAAAACCAGTCAAATAGTCTAAAAGCAAAATTCTCCTAATGGTCAATGGAAGAAAATAAGAATGAGAATAAGTGGGTAGAAAAAAGAATTCCAATTGACTGGCATGCTATGAACAGAATATGTATAAATTCATTATAATTTTGATTGATATTTCTCAAAATAGAAAATAGGTAGTCCACTAAAGCAGATTTATGTTTGCAAGTGATTTCAGACTTTCTAGGAAAAATCTCTGAATACTGAATGGAATCAGTAAGGTATGTGAGTATTTAGAAGTACACACACGTATACACACACACACACACACACACACACACACACATACACACACACACACACAAGCACCAATAATAATTAAAGAAGTGGTCATGAATTTGAAATAGAGTCAGGGGCCCACAAAAGAATTTGGAGGGGAGAGAGTGTGTGATAAAAATGATTGAATATGATGGTCATGTATGACATTCCTAAAAAAAATCAATAAATGGAACAAAAAATATATAAAAATAAAAAAATCATGGCAGAGGTTGGGCTCGTTAGCTCAATGGGTAAAGGCTTCTGACAATTTGAATCCCGTTGCTGAAATCCACGTGGTGGGAGGAAAGAACTAACATGTTTTTCTCAGACCTCCACATGTGAGCTGTCGTGTGAACAGGGACACATACAGAAGCATGTACGCGAGTGCGCGCGCGCACACACACACACACACACACACACACACACACACACACACACACTCTCTTTCTCTTTTCTGGAATTAGAGCACTCAAACTTGCTCTCTGATTGGGAACCCTAGGTGCACACACATGAATGTAAGAACCACTGGCTCCCATTGTACCGACTGCAGTGAGAAGAACAAATAGGATTTAAGTATTAAAGCTACTCAGTCATGACTTTCCATTTTGATATATTAACATAACAAAGGATATAAATCCTTTCCCCGTTATTTCATTACTCTTGAATCCAAAGTATTTTTTTTTTTTTTTTTTTTGCTACATCTAAACACAACTGCTTGAACTTTTCCCCTGGAGCCCAGACAGTGATGAAACACAGCTATGACCAGCAAAAAAGTAACTGTATTTTAAACCATAGTAAATTCCTCTTGTTAATAGAAAAGTAAAACTTAGGAATAAATAGATTAGAAAGTCAACACCAACTCAGGGAACTCTGCAAAGTGCCTCAGGCTTTACAGCAGCAAAAAGCACTCACAGAGCCAGTCACAGTCTTTGCAAACTGACTCGGGGGATCACGAATCACACAAAATAAGTATGAAATGACAATGGCAAGGGTGACTATTATGTCTTACTAGTTCCAAGCCAAAAGCCATAGCCCAAACATCGTATTATTTATTATCTTCAGGTCCACATGTGTTTTCAAAACTGTCTGATATGACTCTCTTTCAGGTCAGTGCTAAGTACAAATGCAGTTTGTGCATTTTTTCACTCATCAAAACCAGGAAATTAAATTTACTTTGTAGACATTTTTTTCACCCATGCAGAAGGATGATTCTGATTTAGAAAGGGAAGTATGTTACTCTACATCATAAATCTCACTTGCTGATTGGTTCATTCTTTCAATAACATCATTTCAAGTCAACTACCATAGGCTACTGTAGTTACTTCAAGGATGAAGCAGTTTATTCGCTAGACACACTCAATCCCATGCAAAGGAATATTTGAAAATGAACTATGATGCTATGGAAGAAAGCAAAACATGTTGGGGACTTTAAATAAAGATTGCTAGTTTATACAGTGTTATTTCAGTTTAGGTGATCAGAGAAAATGACTGCAACATGAATTGAAGAACTGAATTGTGGGGATAAATGGATCATGTTTGTATTTGGAGACTATTGGGAAAATTAAGGTAACTTGTAAATACTTATACATTCATTTCTTCTTCTGTATCAGATGTTTATTTGACTACTCTCCACTCTATGACTCCTTGTCCCTTGTGAACTATGGTTTAATAGTTTAGAATCTTTACTATGCCACTCATTTTACTTCTCTGTTATAATTATTTCTGTACTTGTTCTCTGTGGCTATTTTCTTCTTCTAAATCACAGGGAACATGTGTCCTAGTAGTAGTACCAATTCCACATGTTAATACTTTTCTTCTCCATATTTTCTATTAAATGCCAAGACCCAAGAAAGGAGTTATATATCCAAAATAATTGAAAATAGGATCTCAATTAAATGCTTCCACACCAATAATTGCAGTAACATTTTCACAGTGGCTAAAAGATGAATGTATGGAGCAATGTAGGGTGTGCAGACAGTATAAGAGTATTTGGCCATAAAAAGACAAGTAGTTTTAATATGTGCTCCACTATGGGTAAACCCTGAAAATACTATAAGAGAAATTCACTTTGAAAGTAAAACAAACCAGATTCAAAAGGCCAGACATTTTTGTGATTTCACTTATATAAAGCAAAATTTATAGAGGCAGAAAATTGTGTTAAGATTGCCAGGGTCCTGAAAAGAAGGCAAGGAGGTGAGTTTAATGAGTAAATGGTTTGTGATTGGGAAGATGGAACCATCTTGCAAATTGACACGACTGGTAATTAGATACTACTGTCACTGCACTTCCCACCACAGAATTATGTTCACAAAATGGTCCTAGTGGTAGCATATTTGAAACACAGAATGCATTTTACTAAAGGAAAAAGTACTCAGGATGAAGGTTTCTTTGTCCTTTTTGTCCCCAGAACTTTGCACTGTGGTGGTACAAAAAGAAAGTGCTTAACATGCAATTTTTTTTAATGACTGAGTCAGTTTTAAATCCAACGCCATGTCTATATAGTTCATCCCTGTTGTTAACCACTGCATGACCACTACATAAGTGCACAATGTAGGCTCTTACACAGTTTCAGGGGGCATTGGAAACAGTTGTACACAACTCAGATAACCCCATCAGATACTGAGCTATAGCTCAGTACTGTTTATATATAGAGAGAGTTTGCTTCTACTTATTCTACTTATTACTGCTTCAAACATTTCTGAAATTTATATTGAGAGTCTCATTCTGTTATAATATCTTCAACACTCTGGTAATATATACTAATTACTAGGTCATCCACATATGGGTGGGAATGGAAGAAAAACAATAATTTTATATGAGAGGAGATTATTGCTGTGATAGATTCCTCACTAGAAATTCACCACTACTTTCTGTAGTTAGCACCTCTTGCTTTTACCAAAACCCCCCAAGTTTTTTTTGTTAGTTTTCTTAAATTTTTAGGGTTTGTTCCAATTAGTGATGCTAAGAGTATTTATTAAAACACAAGGAGGTGACAACTTGTGTCTGAGGATACTGTTTGCTCAAAATGCATTTCCTAGCTTCAATCCCTCTATTTGTTCCCTAACCTCAAGAGGCCTGTATGGAGAAATTTCAGCTTTTGAAATCTTATACTAGTTTTCTCTGATCCTGCCTACATACTTTCCAAAACTATACATGGACTGTTACCACTTTATATACAATTTTGTACACACAATTTTGTTTAGATGTTAGAAAGTAATTATCCATAGTTGTTTTTTTTATGAAATATGACATAGAAGTAGAAACAGAGAAACATGGTTTTGCAGAAAAAGAAAAAGAAAGAAAAGGAGAATAAGTAACACAGAGACACATTCTGAATTGATCTCCAAGGAAAAGGCATTTGGTCATCACTAAAGACACCTACAAGAAACTTTTTATCTCAAGGAAATCAAAACATCCAGAAGAGCTTCAGAAGAAGCAAGTGCCTTCTCTCTGCTTCTTCTTTCTAGGAGCTGAGATGAATGATGGTATAGTGGTCCAGACTGCCAGGTTCAGTTCCTGCTATTTATCTATAAACATCATTTCACCTGTCACATCATCCTTACTCTTTACATCAGACCTCACTTTACTGAGACAAAAAAAAAAAAAATCAGCATCATACACTGATCCTAGTTTACAGTTTACTAATCACAGTGTTCTGTTTATTTTAGCAAAAATAAACATAATGTTTATCATCCTTACCATGTTAGAGTCATGCCCTAATGCTACCTAATGCAGCTTAAAAGTTATGACTTGACAGCTCACTTCTATAGGATTTACAAAAATTTTGAATTATTTTCTCTTTTGAAACTGCTTCAAATTTTTCAACAGTATCTTCATAGTAAAAAGTCTCTTCTTATTGTTTCATTTAACTTAAAATTATATAGCCCTTTAGTAGTTCTGAGTAATCTCAGAGAAATGACTAAATCTTTGAATATCACTATTTTCATTTGATAACTATATAACAATAAATATTGACCTCCCCATGGTATTGCTATTATGCCATCCCTTTTAGGAGACAAGTGTTGAAATAGATATTAATCCATAATGAATACTTTTTATAAATTTGTTTTTTATTGTAGCCTTATTTTATTTATTAACTGCTTGTATCAAATTTCTGCCTGGCATAGTTAAAACTGATTTATGCAGCTACAGTGGAAAACATCAATTGCTCACTCCATTCCTGTTTATCTACAAAACTCAGTCTCCAAGCTATTATTTTAATAGCTGATTTATAATTTTGCTAATTTCTGTTTCGCAATATTTTATTGTTTTACTCATAAGTCTTAAAGTTCTTAAAATAGTGCATCATAACTTTGAATAGATACTTACAATTATGTTTTAGCTATAGTTGCAAACCTATCTTCTCAAGATATTCTAATGGTTTCTTACGCTAAATTTATACCTTAAAGAGAAAACTAGAGAAAGAAAAAAGAGGTCTTTTGCTGTGGGATGTTCTGCATGGCAAAAATGTTGCTCTGATTGGTCAATAAATAAAACATTGATTGGTCCGTGGATAGACAGGAAGTATAGGCGGGACTAACAGAGAGGAGAAAAGAAAGATCAGGAAGGCAGAAGGAGTCACTGCTAGCCGCCACCAGGATAAGCAGCACGTGAAGATAGCGGTAAGCCACGAGCCACGTGGCAAGGTATAGATTTATGGAAATGGATTAATTTAAGCTATAAGAACAGTTAGCAAGAAGCCTGCCATGGCCATACAGTTTGTAAGCAATATAAGTTTCTGTGTTTACTTGGTTGGGTCTGAGCGGCTGTGGGACTGGCGGGTGACAAAGATTTGTCCTGATTCTGGACAAGGCAGGAAAACTCTAGCTACAATCTTCCTGCATTCTCCTTCTGCAACCAAGGCCTTACTGGGTGGCTTGCTGCTGATCAGAGCTTGAGCTGCCTCAGAACAAAACTCGCAGACAACACCCTAGGAAAAGGATTGCAGTGCAAATGTCTGGTTTTGTGAGACAGTGCATAGGGGGATTTCAGTTACTCAATGGCCATATGGGATCTGGAAAATTATTTAGAAACCTCTTTCTTACTAAATTTTGCCAAGATTAGAGAAGTTAACTTGGTGACTTTCTAATCACTTCTGCTACGAGGACTGCTTTGACAGTAACATGTCTTTTCTTTGTTTGCAGGCTGTGCCTATGGCTTTAATAGTGATGTGATTGGACTTGGATTCCTGCAACTGTCAAAGTGAATGAAATGAAGCGTGAATCCCATTGTTTTATTCTGCTGCATTTGGGTTTGTTTTCTAAAGTAATTACTTGCAGGAGTAGTGCTTGTTTTGTTTTTCTGAAGCAAAGAATGGAAGGCTAGCAATGAATCAATGCTCTGTTCTTATTTAGAATTCCAAAGAAAGCAGCTCTGAAGATGACTGGAGATATTCAAGAATAAGTGGGGATTTCTTACAAAGAAAAATGGACAGGACTCTTTAGCTACTGTAGAAAATGATCAAGAGAAAGAGGGCAGTGATATAAAGTGAGAATCAATACGGACAAAGCCATTGTGGTGGACATTTACTGAAGACTAATACTTTAAAAAATACATTTATGATTTAATGTCAATAAAAGTAAATCTTTTTGTTTGGTTCAATACTTTGCCAGTTTCTTCATTACATGTGTGGATGCTGTGATACTGAGATTGTATGCACTCACATGGCACAAAGTTAGGGCTTGCCTTGTTGCATGTTTTCTAGGGACATTAATGTTAATCAATTCCCACTTTATTCTTGCTTTCTATGCATTGTAAACTTCTCCTGTTTAGTTGCTGAAAACTTTCCCTTAGAATTTTGTTTGGTGTGATTGTTATTATTAATCTAAATCATTCCCAGAAAACACTCAGAATGTCATTTAAACCCGACTCCACATTTCAGCCAGTTCTATGGGCTTGTTACTCACTGCCTTCTCTTCATCATTTCATGTTAGCAAGCAACCCTCCCAGGTAGAATATGATACAGGAAGAGTTAAAGGCCTTCCCTCCCAGTCAGATCAATCAGAGGCTTCCTTAGGAGATTAATTTAAATGCTATCTGAGATGACCCATCTACACATACACTCTCACTCATTAACACACACTATCACCATCTCACAATGCTTTCCTATACATGCAAAAAAGCCACAAAATTACACACTTATACTCACTCACATCACAAACACATCAAACATGTGCACACAAAAACACATGCACACTCAATAACACTTGATCACATGTATAACCACACTAACCCAGTCATACATATTCATAATACTCATGCTCACACATATATACATATTTACATGCTATTGTACAAACAAAATGTGCTCACTTTCCCACTCACATTTACATACCCATTCAATATACAGTCATACACATCTGGGTACAAAGTGACACAAACCCAAACTCTCACATGCACTCAAATTCACCCCCAAACACCAACACACATTCAGACTTAAAAACCACAAAATCACACTGTCATCTATGCTCACACACCTGCACTATAGTCTCATAAACATTAGTAATGATAGTCTCATACATTTATCTTCAAACCCAGTCAAACTGGAACTTTACTTCACTCTCAAAGTCAGACTCATTCACGTAACACAATCATACACTCATGCTCATGCACACTACTGTGGTGATATTGTGTCTCCCAATATATTGTGCAATCTAATTAACTTATTTGGGGTCAGAGAACAGAACAGCCACTAGACAGACATAGAGGCCAGAAAATGGTGGCACACACACACCTTTAATCCTAGCATTCTGGAGCCAGAGATCTATCTGGATCTCTGTGAGTTTAAAGCTACACTGGAAACACCCAGGCATGGTGACACACACCTTTAATCCCAGGAAGTGATGGCAGGAACAGAAAGGTATACAAGGTGTGAAAACCAGGAACTAGAGTCTGTTAAGCTTTTGGCTTTTAGCAGCAGTTCAGCTGAGATCCACTATTGGTAGAGTCTCTCAAGTTTGAGGAAACAAGATGAGCTGAGAATTTGAAAGGTGAGGTTGGATGTGGCTTGTTCTGTTTCTCTGATCTTCCAGCGTTCACCCCAATACCTGGCTCCGGGTTTGTTTTTATTAATAAAACCCTTTAAGATCCATGCCACATACTACTCATATGCTTTTATGCTCAACACTTTATCACTCACATCCTCTCACACAGCGGTTCAGTCATGTAATATTATACTCATATAATACTATATGCACATGCCCACATACTTTACTCCTTACACACATGATAACACACCCTCAGTCATATAGTTATATAAAGACACATATACATTCACACATACATGTTCTTCTCACATATCAAATTTACTCATTCATACTCACACAATCTCACGGACTCACATTGACATGCTTTTAAACAGTCATAATCACATACCCGTACACTTTCATACTCACGAAACCCCTCAAGCACTCCTAAATCACATACACATTCACACACACACACACACACACACACACACACACACACGCTGTAAGCATGCTTACCGACATTCACATATTCACGCTTATACCATACCTCCACACACATAACTACACATTCATACACATTTACAAATGAACACTTGTGAATAAGTTTACTCACACACACACACACACACACACACACACACACAAATACATGTCTTTTTTATTTTAATCTTTTGTATTCATCTATTTATTTTGTATCCCAGCCTCAGTCTACCCCCCTACTTTCCCATCCTAGACCTTCTTTCCATTCCCTGTTTCCATCTTCCAATCCCCTCCTTTTCTGTCTCCATCCTGGAAAGGGCAAGTCTCCTGTGAGTATCAATAAAACATGCATATCAAGTTGCAGTAAGACTAATCACTTCCCATATATTAAGGCTGGACAAGTGACCCAGTACAAGAAGTAGGGTCCTAGAAGTCAGTAAAAGAGTTGGAGACAGCCCCTCTTCCCACTGTTAGGAGTCGCACAAGAAGAGCAAGATACCCAACTGTAACATATTTTCAGAGTACCTATGTCAGTCTCATGCAGACTCTTTGATTTTTGGTTCAGTCTCTGTGAGCCCTATGAGCCCAGGTTAGTTGATTGTGTGAGCCTTCCATGTGTCATTGATCCCTCTGACTCCTACAATCCTCTGCAGGATCCACTCTGCATTGTTTGATGTTTCTCATCTGCTCCATCAATGCGGATGCCTCGATGACAGTAGCAGTACCTCCACAGACAGTTCACACTTTATATTGGAGTCTATCTCTATAGATTCTCTTGCTTCCAGAAAACCCACAACAGTTCACCTTAGCACTCTCTTGCTCCATGCCCCCCACAACCTGATCACTCATGTTCACATCCCTACCTGCCCTCAGTCCACTCAGGAAATCCCTTCTATTTCCCCTTCTCAAGGAGATCTGGGTGTATCCCTATTATCCAGTCTTTCTGGGTCTGTAGATTGTAGCATAGTTATTTATTTTATAGCTGATATCCACTTATGAGTGAGTAAATATGTGTTTGTCTTTATTGGTCTGGGTTACCTCACACAGGATGTTTTTTTCTGGTTCCATTAATTTGCTTTCAAATTTTCTGGTGTTTTGTTTTTAACAGCTGAGTAATACTCCATTGTGTAAATGGTAAATGTACTACATTTTCTTTATCCACTCCTTGATAGAGGGATATCTAGGTCATTTCAGGTTCTAACTATTACAAATGAAGTTGCTGTGAGCATAGTTGATCAAGTGTCCTTGTAGTATGATTGAGCATCCTTTGGGCATATGCCCAAGAGTGGTATAGCTGAGTCTTGTGGTAGGTTGATTTCCAGTTTTCTGAGGAGCCAACACATTGCTTTCCAAAGTGGCTCTACAAGTTTGTACTCCCACCAACAATGGAGGAGTGTTCCCCTTGCTGCACATCCTTTCCAGCATGAACTGTCAAAAATATGTGTCTTTAGCAATATGGTGAAACTACATTTTATTCTTCAACAACCTTGATATTAGGTTTCCAGTTCTAAATGGAAAATGTTGTGTCATTAAAATACAAATATCAACATTTATGGCATATTTTGACATTTAAATTCTCCTGTATGTAATAATATTTAAATTCTATTATTATTAAAGGTTTTCTAAATATGAAAATATGAATGCCATTTATTTGAAAATACATCAAGGATTTCCCTTTAACATCAGAAATTACTTTGATAGATGCATACATGTTTCATCATTGTCTGCCCTAACACAGGTGGAGTTTTTCTGGCCCACCAGCCTTCTTCCAATTAACTGCTCAGAAAATCTTATTATTAATTATAAATGATCAGCCAATAGCTCAGGCTTGTTACTAGCTAACTCTTATATTTATATTAACCCATATTTCTTATCTATGCTTTGCCACATAGCTTGGTATCTTTTCTCAGTATGACATGCACATCTTGCTTTACTCTGCATCTTCTGGCAACTTTTCTGACTCTGTCCTTCTTCCCAGCATTCTCTGTTTCACTCTCCCCCAACCTTATCCCTTAAAGCTATTGGCCAGTCAACTTCTTTATTAAACCAATCACAGAAACATATATTTATACAGTGTAAAGGAATATTCCACAGCCATGTGTTGTCATTTAATATGATAGTGTTAAATGCAATGATTGCCTTGCATGTTTATATCTGTATGCATGTGTATGTTTACCTATGTGCTCTGAAGTAATTACAGAAAATGTTCTATAGGACATGTATATTTTTTTTCTATAATTTCACAGCTATATTGCTAGATGACTTCAGAAAAATAACTTTTTTCTCTACCAATAAAATAAAATGGTAACCTTAACTCGTAATGCTATAAAGATAGGCAAACAGAAAACTTCCACCAAAACTGCATAACTTTGTTGAAACTATGAAAGGAACTAATTTTGTAAAGTGCTACCTCATGAGCACTGAATGTTTCCATATCTTAATCAATTTGGGAGACGAACACTAGGTTAAAATGTATGGATGACATACTATGAGTCAATGAATAAGATTACTTTAGGGTAAGTGACTAGAGAGTGTTTGCATACACATATAAAAATATATGAGTTTTCAGAGTCTCTGACATTTAAATGTGTGTACACATCCATATGATCATATATAAATATAAACAGTCACACAGGAGAAGTTAATGTACACACTCATATGATACATGTACAGAACCATTTTAAGGAGACCCCCAAAAATCCAATCAGTTTGAATCCATATTCCATGAGAAGTCAGAGAAAATAGTTGAAGTCTGAGTGCAATGAAAGTGGAGCATCTGGAAAGCCATCAATGAGCACCTCATCTTTTATGATGTATAGTAAATATATTTACAGGACATTCTTGGGAAATGTCTAGTATACACCAAGAAGTAGGACTCCTGAATTAAACAATAAATATATGTAATATCTTATTTACCACATTGCAAGTTATTTTTTCATTTTTCTTAAGGAATTTTCTATTCATTTTACATACCAACCACAGATACCCGCTCTTCCCTACTCCTGTCCCTCCATACTTCCTCACCCACCCCACCCCCATTGCCTTCTCCAACAAGGTATGGCCTCTATGGTGGGACACCCTGCACAGCTTTGATGCAGGGAGAGGGGCTTAGAACTGCCTCTACTGAATATACTAGGCTCTGCTGACTCCTCCTGGGAGGCATGTTCTTTTCCTACGGCTGTTTCAGAGATAAGGTAAGTCCAACAGCTATAATGTAGATAAACCTGCTTCATTCATTCATTCATTACAACAGTCAGACCTACCAGTATATTTGCTTCTTGCAAGTGTGAATGACTTCAAATATCTTTAAGCACACAAGAACACAGGAAAATCATGATTTATACTTGGCCGAACAGATAAAGTGTGAGGAAGCAAGTGCAAGCGGCATAGATGTAGAAAATAGAATTTGAAAGCCATTGTCTCCACAAAGGATTATAAATCAATGATACAGCACTTGCCCTGCATTCCCAAGGCCCTGGGTTTGATTCCCAGCACTTCAGAAAGCCAACATTCCCATTATTTTATAACATAAGTGAGTTTAAAGCAAATGCTAACTGATCTCTGATAGACTACAGCATTATTATTTCTTATTACATCATGTTTTAGTCTATTTCTGGGAGGATCTTTCCACCTTCAAATATACCTTTATCTCTGTAGGGGTTATAGCGAAAGAAAATAGTATCAAAAAAATCTGTTTAACTGTTTTCAACGGGCTTCTGACTCAGGGGAAACACAGAGCAGCAGCCTTGCCCCTAATTCATGCCAAAGCAGCCATTTTGCTTGCTCAACAAAATATTTAAAGCTTTTAAAATAGTTTATCTAAAATTATAGTACAATCTATTTAGTTTAATTTAAAATATAACTTCCATCACAATTGAGAAGACCTGGCATGCTTGAAATTGAATTTCTGATCACCCTTAGGTGACCATATATTCTCCAGCATTCCACAATCTTCTCTGATTATACATAAGCTGCTAGATTTGATTCTTTATCATTAGCTCTAGACCCTTGATACTGCATTGACCAGAAGAAAGTAATTGATAGGAACCCCATCAAATGATGTATCAAATCAGAATCACATTAATGTGCCACAATTTATTTATCCATTCTTCAGTTGAAGGGCATCTAGGTTGTTTCCAGGTTTTGGCTATTATTAACAATGCTGATATGAACATAGCTGAGCAAGTGCTCTTGTGGTATGACTGAGCATTTCTTGGGTATATGCCCAGGAGTGGTATAGCTAGATCTTGGGGGAGATTGATTCCCAATTTTCTAAGAAAGTGCCATATTGATTTCCAAAGTGGTTGTACAAGCTTGCATTCCCACCAGCAGTGGAGGAGAGTTCCCCTAGTTCCACATCCTCTCCAGCATAAAGTGTCCTCAGTGTTTTTGATCTTAGCCATTCTGACAGGTGTAAGGTGTTATCTCAGAGTTGTTTTGATTTACATTTCCCTGATGATTAGGGATGTTGAGCAATTCCTTAAATGTCTTTCAGCCATTCGAGTTTCCTCTGTTGAGAATTCTCTGTTTAGTTTTAAAGCCCATTTCTCAATTGGACTGTTGGTCGTTTTAATGTCATATTTCTTGAGTTCCTTATATATTCTGGATATCAGTCCTCTGTCAGATGTGGGGTTGGTGAAGATCTTTTCCCATTCTGTAGGCTGTCACTTTGCCTTGTTGACCATATCCTTTGCTCTACAAAAGCTTCTCAGTTTCAAGAGGTCCCATTGATTGATTGTTTGTCTCAGTGCCTGTGCTACTGGTGTTATATTTAGGAAGTAATCTCCTATGCCAATGCGTTCAAGACTACGTCCTACTTTCTCTTCTAGCAGGTTCAGAGTAGCTGGATTTATGTTGAGGTCTTTGATCCACTTGGACTTAAGTTTTGTGCACGGTGACAGATATGGATCTATTTGCAGCCTTCTACGAGTTGATATCCAGTTATGCCAGCACCATTTGTTGAAGATGCTTTCTTTTTTCCATTGTACACTTTTGGCTTCTTTGTCAAAAATTATATGTCCATAGGTGTGTGGGTTAATGTCAGGGTCTTCAATCGATTCCATTGGTCCACATGTCAGTTTTTATGCCAATACCAAGCTGTTTTTATTACTGTAGCTCTATAGTAGAGCTTGAAGTCAGGGATTGTGATGCCTCAAGAGGTTGTTTTATTGTACAGGATTCTTTTGGCTATCCTGGGTTTTTTGTTTTTCCATATGAAGTTGAGTATTATTCTTTCCAGGTCTATGAAGATTTGTGTTGGTATTTTGATGGGGATTGCATTGAATCTGTAGATTGCTTTTGGTAAGATTGCCATTTTTACTATGTTAACCCTGCCTATCCATGAGCATGGGAGATCTTTCCATTTTCTGACATCTTCTTCAATTTCTTTTTTCAGGGACTTAAATGGAATACTACTCAGCAGAGAAAAACAATGATATCATGAGGTTTGCAGGCAAATAGATGGATCTAGAAAAAAAATCATCCTGAGTGAGGTAACCCAGACTCAGAAAGACAAATATGGTATGTACTCACTCATAGGAAGATGCTAGATGTGGAACAAGGATGACTGGACTGCTACTCACATCACCAGTGAGGCTACCTGGAAAACGGGACCCCAAGAAAGACACGGAGAAATGGATGAGATCTACATGAACAGCCTGGACATGAGTGGGAGCAATGAAGGGCGAGGGTCGAGGGAAAGAGAGCGGGAGATCCTAGCTGGATCAAGAAAAGAGAGGGAGAACAAGGAATAAGAGACCATGGTAAATGAAGACCACATGAGAAAAGGAAGAAACAAAGAGCTAAAGAGGCCCACAGAAATCCACAAATATACCCCCACAAAAGACTGTTGGCAATGGTCGAGAGACAGCCAGGACTGACCTACTCTGTTGATGGGATGGCCAAACACCCTAATAGTTGTGCCATAAACCCCATCCAAGGACTGAGGAATCTGGATGCAGACATCCACGGCTAGGCCCCTGGTGGAGCGCTGGGAGTCTAATTAGTGAGAAAGAGGAGGGTTTATATGAGCGAGAATTGTTGAAACCAAGGTTGGATAAAGCACAGGGATAAATAACCAAATGAATGGAAACACATGAACTATGAACCAAAGGCTGAGGGGCCCCCAACTGGATCAGGCCCTCTGAATAGGTGAGACAGTCGATTGGCTTGATCTGTTTGGGAGGCATCTAGGCAGTGGTACCAGGTCCTGGGCTTGTTGCATGAGTTAGCTGTTTGAAACCTGGGACTTATGCAGGGACGCTTGGCTCAATCTGGGAGGAGGGGACTGGACCTGCCTGGACTGAGTCTATCAGGTCGATCCCAGTCCTCGAGGGAGACCTTGATCTGGAGGAGGTGGGAACGGGGGTGTGCTGGGGGGAAGAGGAAGGGGGCAGGAAGGGAGAGAACAAGGGAATCTGTGGCTATTATGTAGAACTGAATAGTATTGTAAAATAAATAAATAAATAAATTTAAAAAAAAGAATCACATTAATAACTTTTTCAAATTTGTTTTTTTCACCATTTTCCACTGTATAGAAATGATAGGTTTTCAAAAATACAAGCCTTCACAATAGGACAAATAAGATAAAATGTTACTTAAATGCATTATAAAATGGTTCATTCTTTGCTAACTTATCTGTAGCCTTCTTGTTTGCTTAATCTTGTATTTCCCATAGTATCTGTTATTGAAATGATATAAATGTTCACGGAGTGGGAGAATGAAAGATTTCTCCAAAGGCATATGACAGAGGTAATGAAAATTAACATCAGGTTTTCACCTGCAACCTGAGATTTCCACTTTGAAAAAATGTGTGACAAGTACAGAAATGTGCATTATCAGTCTTTTCTTCCCCTGTGTTGAGATAAAGCTGTTTTATGATCTGAAGGAGAGTATCAATATGCTTCTGGCATCTTATATCACCTGCTGTCTTTTGTTTCTGCCTCATGGGGGAGAAGGTACTGTTTGTTATATAGTTCTTCATATCTTACAGAGAACAGAAAATGTTCTTTACACTAATGATAGCTAAGCACAAGAACATCCAGAAACAGTAGAGGTATTAAAAAAAAACATGCCCCCAAGAGTCCTGTGTATTTAACAAGTTTCTTAGTAGAAATACAAAGTAATAGGAGGCTCGCTGATCACAAGCTAATGTACATAATTAATTCATTGGATGTTGCTATTCTTTCTGTCTTACTTTTAATCAAAAACTCACTGTGGATTCTATTTTAAGGTTTTCCAATCCAAACTACAGCATCGGTACCTCCTTAAGAATGCATGTATTGAGTTTTTCAGTTGGAGATTTGTGATTTTGTATGAGGAAAATAATGGTTAATCAGGATGTCTTTGTGTTTCAGTCACATTCAGGACTAAAAGTCTGCAAAGAAAGCAGGACAGAAATATCGAGTAGATTCCTAAAGGACCGCTATGATTGATAGAAAACCAGTCAGTTATAGGAAAAAAAGCTATGTTTCTATGCTCAGAATATGGGCAGGATTCTTTACCTTTAGAAGACCTACTTAAACTTATTTGCCAAGATAAAAGCTTAGGTACCTAAGCTCTACCTATAGGGAGACTTCTCAACTTGCAGTAGACCCATTGTTTTTGGATGTGTGGTTCCATGTCACCCACATCCATAAAACAAGATTTATCCCCATACATTTAAATTAATCAAAAGTTCAGAGAACTTTTTTTGCCCCTAATGAACATGACAATGACCTTCAAAAGTAACCAAAATAATTGTAGACTTCCAGAATATGCTCACATGTCATCATGTTCTAAGGTCCTTAAAAGTGTTCCTGGTTTTCAAAGACTGACTGAATAGTGAATTCCATATTATTTCATAGTTCTCTTTTCAATTTATTTTTTTTCTTTTTTTGTAACTTACATTTGTTTTTTGGTTACATGTTTTCAGAACAAACAACCTTAATTATGCCATACTACATATTTTTCAATATTTGGTGAGAATTTGAATCCAGATATGTCTTCTTTGCAAGATGGGAACTTCCTTCTCATTCTCAACACAGTGGTAAAGTCCTTTAGTCAATGCCAGTGTTCTGTACATTATTGATTTGAAGAATAATATCGACTTAATATATATTTATTTCTTTATTTTCTGCTTAAAAAAAAACATGTTCAGTTCATTTTTTATTTTAAGTGTGAAAAAATGTCAATCACTTTGACTGTTTTCTCATTATTTGTAATATCAGCAGCTCTCAAAGTGTTTGTTGAAAGCTTGAAAACAGATTTCTTCTTTCCCGGGTTATCTATAGACGATAAGTGATCCAAACAGCACAAGTAAGTTCAAGATACGATTCTTCCCTCTCAAGTCATGAGAATAGAGCTGGTTTTCACACCCAATTAGTTATGCAATATGCAGGGATTCCGTCAGGGTGGCTAATAACACTGGGTTCATTTTCTTCGCAAAGATTATATTCCTCCTAGAATTAAAATCACTGACACCAGTTCAACAGCAAATACCTGCTCTTCACTGGCAACACCTTAAGATTCTCACTCTGTCTCCTTCCTCTGCTGTAAGAGCAGCTGTCAGGGTACATTTTGTTTCAGATTATGTTTACTCTTTAACAACATGCTTGAAGGACAGACCCAATTGTATAGGTCTGCTGAAAACAGCAAACCAGTTTTCCATTTCTGTATTTGAATGAACTCTTCTGATGACTTTACCTGTTTGTAGCCAAAGTATATTTGTTTACTACGTAAGATGTGTATTGCTGTGTTTACTGAGCTGTGTAGAAAAAAATGTGGTTATCACTCTTTTTATTTGAGGTATATGGACATGTAATAGCTAATCTGAATAATTTATTTGGAGGAACAGTCAGTCAAGGTAGGTTAGGTTAAGACTGTCACTGGACCTTTGGTAGTCTTCCAAAGAGTATTTTTCATACATCTATAAATTCTGACTGATTCAATTAGAACCTCCCTGAATTATTGATCAGACCCTTAAAATCTCTGAAGTGACTTGATGCCTCAGCCATGTAGAAAGAGCTTAATTAGAGTGGTGTAATCAAAATAACACTGGCTAGATAATTAACTAGGTAATGACCTTCAGTGAGTCACTTGATCAAACTAAGCCTTGATGTTTTAGTCACAAATAAAATACCTTTCTCATCCTACCTCTTGGTTATTGTGATGTTTAAATGAGATTATATATATATATATATAATTATATATATATATATATATATATCTCAATTTTTTCTAATGGGCTACATGTATAACTATTACTCACTGTATCTACCTTTTATTTTTACCATAACTTGTGGAAATACAGTGAGATACTATAAACTTAGAACATATTGATTATGTAACTATGACATTTGTTTTGTGAATGAATTGTCTCATTTCAGTTCATCTTAGCGAATTACCATGTAAAAACAAATATATCATTTAAAAGAAAAGGTCTTTATAGTTTGAGTTTCATGAATCCCAAAGGGTTTTATGGATAGAGCAGTTACTTCAGGAGGATTGATAGTGAGTCCTTTATGAACCTAAAACATGCTGTCTTTTCCTCCTTCATGGCAAGAAAAGAAATGGAATCTTTTCAATTTGTGCATAATAAATATTTAGATTATGTGAGAGAAAAACTACAACTTTAATATGGTCTTAATTTTTATTGAATATCTTTAAAACTGCTGAGTTGCAGTGATAGTACACACTGAGCTTATAGGTGGTGCTAAGGACACCATTCATTTCTAAGACAAAAAGCTTTTTATATGATGACTCATCATGAAGTCAAAATACTCACCTATCTCATTAAAACATATTTCAACAAAGTCATTTCATTAGGTTCAACCATGAGTATAGTTATCATAGAAATGTGTGATGTATTGTGTCTGCCAATGAATGTTCTGACAGAGGAGCCCAGGCCTACAAACTATCCTTCATTAGAATGTGGTGGAAGTAATATAATTTAAAAGCTTTGAGAACAGGACTTTTATTTATGGTTTTTGTTTTTTTTTTTTTTAATGAGAAGTCACAGAAGAGTAGCCTAAAACCCTGAGTTCATTCACTTCAACACCAAAGATGTTACTGATGGTTGAGACTGAGGAGAAAAGATATTCAAACTTAAACACTGGGACTCAAAGCCCTTTCCTGCTCCAAGAGAAATGACTTAATGTAATTCAAATTCATTAAAATAAGTAAAGATGAACAGGAAAAGGTAGATCTATTTTAATGATTTTCCATCTACCTCCATTTATATATAAAAACCCAGGCACAGCTGATCTCCAGGGAGTGGAAGGTCTAAAGGCAAGGAAAGCAAGGTGAAGGGGGTGAAACTATTGACTGAATGAGCAGGACGGAGGTATGTGTTCTGAAAAAGTTGACAGGAGCAATTTAAACAGATTAAAGTAGTAATGACCAGATGAAGCCAAGACAAGCTCTGTACCAAGCTTTCTTGTCAGTCTGTCTTTGGACCACTAGCCTGCAAATAATGACCCAGAGACTTACTATTAATTATGAAAGCTTTGCCTTAGCTTAGGCTTTTCCCCAGCTAGCTCTTATACCTTAGTTAACTTGTATTTTTTTTTAAAATCTATGTTCTGCCATGTGGCTTGGTTACCTCTTCTTAGCATGGCACATCTGACTTGCTTTAACTCTGCTGCCAAAATCACACACCTAGTTTCCTCCTACCAGTTTTTCTCTCTCTTCCTGAAAGTCCCATCTACTCTTTCCTGTCTAGCTGGATAATCACCTGGGCTACATGTCTTCATTGATGTCTGCTCTTTTTTTTTTTTCTGAAAACACACAAAATTTTAAAGGTAACATACATATCTGTATTGACACAAGTACAGAATATATAGTACGCACAGGTCAGCTAAAGACAATTTTTGTTTTATGTTTAAGGATGTAAAAGGCATCAGTAAACTTCACAAGTCTTTTTGGACTGCAAAACTAAAGTGTAATAAAGATTCTAGCCAGCAAAAGTTATCATGTCTCATCCAGTCTCAGAACTGTTCTCATATAGAGGAATCAGCTTATACATCACCTACTTTGTAGTTTTTCTTATTTTTTTAATTCATGTCTGTAGCCGGGATTTTTAGGGTGTCTCCCTCAATCAAATATGGTCCTCATTAATTTTGAAGAAATCCATAGCAATGTAGTGGTGGTATTTGCTCTGCACATGACCTTGGCCTTTTGAGCCTGAAGGAGACAGTGCTTACTGCTATTGTAAGTGACCTCTTAAAAGGAGAGGCAGAAGGGTCATGTAACTCTTCTCCCTGCTTCTGCCTGAGTGGTGGATTCACCCTACAAGACCCCAAATTGAACGTGCTCTAAACATTTCCTGTCACTATAGAGGAAATTCCTTTCTAGGACAATTAAATAACCCAGTATGTAATATAAAGAATGATAATGCATTGGATGATAGAACAACTTTGATAGATGGATCAAAAATTCCCCCCAATAGCATAAAATAAATTTTTTGGGAGAATCCCATAAGTGAATAAAGACCAAAGCTTAAAGTGTAAATTAATAACATTGTCCTTTAAGGGTTAATGGACACAGATATGGATGTGACTATAATCACACCAAAATTATGGCATCCAAATTGGCCTCTTCAAAAAGTAAATGTCCAATTTCTAGGGATTGGAACCCTATCTCAGGTAAAACAAAGTTTGAGATGGGTTGAATGCATAGGGCCAGAAGGACAAAGAGGAAGGCTGTAGCAGTGACTCTTTAGGGCTGAGATCTGTTATAGTAATAGAACACCCAGCTTAAAATTTCTTCCATCTCAAGGAGTGGAACATAGATCAATATTTCTTTGGTCCATATTCTGTTACCAATATTATAAGATACTGGTAATAATATAAGAGACTACAAAATATCTGTGAATAATATTATATAAGATACCACAAAAAAAAGCCACCAACCATTCAGGCTTTATATAAACAGAGCAAAACTGCTGTTGAATTTTCAGAAATACCAACAGCCTTACCTTTAAAATGGCTAATGGATAAACTTGTCTGGATTAGACAATGGCTTATGGCACAAGAGAAACTACAAGCTTTAGAACAGCTGGTTCAGGAGCAGTTGTGTGCTCAACACATTGAATAATCTATCAGCTGCTGGAATTCTCCTGTATTTGTTATTAAAAAGAAATCTGGTAAATGGAGAATGCTGACAGATCTGAGAGCCATAAATGAAGTAATTCAGCCTCTGGGCTCTTTACAGAATTAGATGCCTTGTCCTCTCTGTTACCTAAAGAATGGCCTATTATAGGTATTGACTCAAAAGACCATTCCTTTACTATACCTCTACAAGAAAAGGATACAGAAGAATTTGTATTCACAGTACCTACTTGTAATAATTCTCAGCCAGTCAAGAGATATCAATGGAAGATGCTCCCTCAGGGAATGTTAAATAGCCCTCCCTGTGCCAATACTTTGTGCAAAAAAAAATGTTGGAAATAATTCATGCAAAATTTCCACAATCTATAATCTACCATTATATGGATGGTATCTTATTAGCTGATCCAAAGTTAGATACCTTGGAAAACATGTTTGAAGAAGTAAAGAAGGTTTTGTCTCACTGGGAATTAAATTGCTCCTGAAAGAATTCAAAGAGGAAATTCTATTAATTACTTAGGATATAAGATAAATTTCCCAAAAATTAGAGTCCAAAATGTACAACTCTTAATTATTTTCAAAAATTGTTAGGAAACATTTCCAAATTACAGACCCTCATTGGAATACCTAAATATGGACTAGTAAATTTGGCCAATACCCTAAAAGGGACAAGGACTTAAATAGTCCAAGAGAATTATCAGCTGGAACTGAGAAGGAATTGGTTCTAATAGAAAAGAAAATATGAGAGGCACATGTGGATCATGTGAATCCAGAACTTAACTGCATTCTGGTCATACTCTCTACATACACTCCCCTGTGGTGGCATTGTGTTCCCCAAAATATTATGCACCCTAATAAACTTATCTGGGATCAAAGAACAAAACAGCCACTAGATACAGAGGCTGGAAAATAGTGGCGCTCATGCCTTTAATCCTAGCATTCCAGAGGCAGAAATTGCTCTGTATCTCTGAGTTCAAGGCCACATTGGAAACAGTCAAGCACGGTGACACATGCCTTTAATCCCAGAAAGTGAGCCTTTAATCTCAGGGAGTGATGGTAGAAAGTAGAAAGGTATATAACGTGTGAAGACCAGAAACTAGAAGCTTTTAGCTGCTTAAGCATTCAGGCTTTTGAGCAGCACAGTTCAGCTGAGATTCATTCTGAATGAGGACTCAGAAGCTTCCAGTGAGGAAACAGGATCAGCTGAGTAACTGGTGAGGTGAGATAGCTGTGGCTTGTTCTGCTTCTCTGATCTTCCAGCATTCACCACAATAACTGTCCCTGGGTTTGCTTTTATTAATAAGACTCTTTAAGATTCATGCTACACTCTACAACAATACTCAACATAAACTTTGCCTAAACAGGGTAAGTTGGTCCTTCAGGTTCCTGCCTCACAGAGGAGACTGCCAGATATTCTTCAGGATATAGGGAGAAGTGACTGATGAACTTTGCTAATATGTGAGACAATCCTTCAAATTTCCTGCTTCACTACAAAGTCTGTCAGAGACTCTAGGCCTGTATGCTGAAGATGGATGCCCCAATGTTGCAGAAGAACTTGAAAGACTGTCCAGGCAGCCAGATGTCTCTGTCATTTCTAGAACTTTGGAGTTGCTTACAATGTACTTCCTATTTACTTAGGTAATATTATATCCTCCTGGAGTCTTCGATGGAATTGAAGACTAGATCATTAAAATTATACCTTTCCTTAGTCATGATAAGAGATAAATTGGATATGAAACTTTAGACTTACAAGAATAAGACAGATAGTAGAATATTTTCTAATTTTGCCAAATATAAATAGACTAGATATTGTAACTGTACTCCTTGTTTGATAACTGTTTTGTTATATGTAATTTTACTATGCTAAAGTTAAAATTTTCCTTTTTGATTAGACAGAAAAGGGTAAGTGCTGTAGGATGTCTTTCTGTACACTGTGAATATATGTTGCTCTGATTGGTTGTTAAATAAAGCTGTTTTCCAATGGTGAGATAGAATAAGGTTAGGTAGTACATTCCAACTGGAGAGAGAGGAGAAGAAAGGAGAGTGGGAAGATACCAGCCCACTGCCCAAGGAGGAACAAGATGCCAGACAGATAACATCACATGGCATATAGATTAACAGAAATGAGTTGAATTATTATAAGAGCTAGCTAACAAGAATCCTGACCCATAGGCCATACAGTTTGTAAATAATAAAGCCTCTTTTTGTCTTCTTGGGACCAAGTGGCCACCAAATGTGAATGGGAGTGATTCGTCCCAACTGCAGGGCTGTGCAGGATCAGAGAAACTTTTGGCTACATAGATTCTTGATTCCTGTGGATACCAAAGCCAAACCTCTCCCCCAATGCAACACATCGCCCAACTTCCATTTTGAAGCCAAGACATCCCTAAAGTATATAGACTGGTTTAATTCAGCAGTCCCTTCCACAACCCAATGTCTTTCAACAACTGCCGTTGCCTCATCAGCATTTAAAAAATTCAAAGTTAAAAAAGCACCATACAGGATCCAGGCACCCTGTGCATTTCCCATCCCTTTGTGGATGATTGCTTATTTATATATAAAACTTTACTCTTCCTTTTAAAGAGTTTAGTTATTATTTTTAAACTGCGTATTTATTTTTCTATGACTGTCTGTATTCATTTTATTTTTCTTTCTTCAGAATCTAAGCACATTTTTAAGCATACTGCAACCTATTCAGAGGGTTTTTTTTTCTAGCCAG
The DNA here is from genome assembly GCF_004664715.2 of Peromyscus leucopus. Lineage (NCBI taxonomy): Eukaryota > Metazoa > Chordata > Mammalia > Rodentia > Cricetidae > Peromyscus > Peromyscus leucopus. The sequence goes on from NC_051063.1 coordinate 36,243,857, forward strand.
GTTTTGACTTTTTTTCATGTCTGCTAAACTTTGGGTAGTTCCTTCACCACAGGTCTCCACTTAGCACATGGCCTGGTGGCTGGCTCTGCCCCATTCTGGTTCATGAGAGCAGAGATTCATGCCTGCAACCCTGGCCTGGATCCAGTCTATCTTCCTCAGCTCTAGTACAAGCTTCTACCTATTTTCCTACCACCGAGTAGTATGCTGTCTTTTGCTGATAAATCTCATTCAAATTCTTGGTAGCAGGGCCTCTTGAGGCCAAACACAGAATCAGCAGAGAGGAGGCCATGCACTGGTTCCAGCAGAAGTATGATGGGATCATCCTTCCTGGCAAATAAATTTTATCCAGAAGGCCAATAAATTTTTTTCAGAAATGCAAAATAAAAAAAGGCCTCTGTATACTACAAGCACTGAGTATACTGCAAGTATTTTCTTTTCTGCTTTCTCAGGCCCTAAGTGAATTTGCATGCTGACATTGGGCACCTAATGTAGCAAGCTGTCTTGTCAGACTATCTTTGGATCATCAGTTCACAAATAATAACCCAGAGACTTATTATTTATTATAGCTTTGCTTTAGTGTAGGCTTTTCCCCAACTAGCTCTTATAACATAATTAATCCATATTTTGTAAATCTACATTCTGCCACATGGCTCAGTTACCTCTTCTTAGTACAGTACATCTGACTTGCTCTGAGTCTGCTAGCAAAATTTGCACACTAGATTCTTCCTCCAAGTCACTCTATCTTGGCCTGGAAGTCCCACCTATTCTCTCCTGCCTAATGATGGGCCATTGTGCTCTTTATTAAACCAATCAGAAGGTGCCTTAGGTAGAGACACATCTTTACAGTATAAACATATATTCCACAATAGAGTTCATATTTCTGAGATAGCTCTTTATCTGATCCTTAAAATGCATGGAAGATAAAGCCACACTGAGTCAGGGACAAAGGCAGCATTGTGATGCCCTGAAGGTCACTGTCCTACAGCTCCACTAGCAGCTTGGAAAACAAGACAACACTAGTACAAACAGAGAGATGCTGCTATGTGAGTCTGAAAAAAAGACCAGAGGTTAGGAAGTGTTAGAAGACATTGGTGTTATAGCTAAATCAAAACAAACATGTAGTAGTATTTGCTCCACCCATGATTTTGGGCCAAAGGAGGGGGTGCTTCTTGCTCCACATATGTAACCTCTTAAAAGGAAAGGGAGAGGGGTCAGGAGGCCCCTTATCCCTGGTTCTTGGTTCCTGGCATGAGCAGACTACCAGGTGAATTCATTACAGGTCAAAAGAGAGAACAACTTCAGCTCTTTACTTGGTTCTGTACCCATGAGTGTATCTCCTCGATTTATATCCTAACAAATTCCCTAATACTTCTTAAGCAAACTCCTGTGGATTTCTCACTTTATCTGGTTTTCATTTTCACAGGATTATGCTTAAGTTGTTATAAAGTTGGGGAGGAAACAATAAAACTTAGACTCAGAATTCCTTTTTGGAAAAGAAAAAAGGGGGATGGATGGGTATAGTATATTAAGGTAGATTATTATATATACTAGTAAACTATTTAGCAAACTGTCAGCCTTAGATAATTTGCACTGATATAGATTCTCGTATATTGATACAAATGTAAACTATTTTTCTACTCCTATTTAAGATAATTTGTGTGTTGATACAAATTCAAAACATAATGTACACATAGTCTTACTCTTATTTGAAATATTTAATATATTGATACAAATATAAAATTATATTTGTCATACTGTATAAATATTCTACCTCTGTTTGTGATATTCTGTATATTGATAGATATTAAGGATATTGTTATCGTACTGCACTTTACATTTCTACCTCTATTTAAGATATTTTGTGTATTGTCACAATTTTGAAGTCATTGTCCTTATACTGTACATCTGTTTATAGACTGTCTACCTTGACCTTTGTGAAACCTTAGTCCTTAGGTTATTTAGGTAGATAAGACTTACAGATTAATAGTCACCCATGCTTGCCATATATATAGTTATGTTAGTTAGGTTTTCCAGATTTGCAGAAACACATGTCAGATGGATAGATAACCTTCAAACATTTTATAGGCCTAGATAATAGGGCAGTTAAATGTTTTGATAACTTAGAATTCTAATGATGTGAGACACAATTGCTCCTGGCAGCAGCCATCTACTCCGGAGAGAATGTTGGGATTCAAAAACACTCAGTATGGAAGTTTGTCATCTTCTTGGCACAAAATGGCCTGCTGGGCAAAGAACTGCCCTTGCCTTGACTACCGATAGCATGAATGCTGTCTTTTCTAGACAAAGAGAACTGAAGGAAAAGTGACTACTGAACCTTGTCAAGACAGGGTTAGATGGTCTTTCAAAATTCCTGCTTCTGAAAATGGTCTGTCAGATATTGTGGTGATATTGTGTTCCCCAATATATTGAGAACACTAATAAACTTGTCTGTGATAATAGAACTGAACAGCCACTAGATATAAAATTCTTGACTGTAACCTTTTATTATTTTAGACAAACGAGGGCCAGGGCCAAGCTACAAACAGTGGCTATTTTAATCTCTGATTCTAGATAAGTTTATTAGTGTTCACAATATATTGGGGAACACAATATCACCACAAGACATTCTAGGCCTGTAGCCAAAATGGATGCCTCAAGAGTGCTACAGATCTTTAGTTGATTGTCCAGGCTGCCAGCTGTCTCTGTCTACTCTCACAATTTTTTCGAAATTGCTTGTGTGCTCTTCCTGTTTTCTCAGGTAATATTATTTTCCTTCTTAGGTCTTTGGTGGTGTTGAAGACTAGATAGTTAGTTACAACCTTCTTGTATCTTAGCTAAGAACATAGTAGGAACTAGAGTTAGATTCTTCATGATAGGACAGCTATTGGAGTAATCTCAGTAATTTGCCATTTACCTATATTTTGGACATTCTGGACATTTTGCATGTGTTTCTTGTTTGATGTTGTTCTTGTTGGTTGTAGTTCCATTTTTGTTTATTAGCATTTTTCCCTCCTGGACAATACTTGATAATCATTCTTATTGTATATAGTTTATATATTAGGTTTAGAACCTTCTCATTTAGACAAAAAAAGGGGAAATACAGTGGTATGTGCTCTGCCTATGACCTTGGGTTATAGGGCACAAAGGAGGCAGTGCTTTCTGCCATCATATGTGACCTCTTAAAAGGAAAAGGAGTGGGGTTACAGGGCCCCTTCTCCCTAGTTCCTGGTTCCTGGCCTGAGCTGGCTGCTAGGTAGATTCACTCCAGGTCAGAACAGAGAACAACTTCAGTGGTTGACTCAGTTCTGTATTCATGAGTATATTTCCTCAATTTATATCCTAGAAAGTTAACTAATACTCCTTAAGCAGACTCCCATGGATTTCTTACTTTACAAACATACTTCTCTAATCACCACATTTAGTTAACACTCCGTGAAGTCCAGTAGATAGGCTAAGACTGTGTGTAGAATAAGGAGAAAATACAGAATTTGTACCTGAAGAAGAATTGCCATCATAAGCATAACAAAGAAGAAAAGAAAAAACATAAACAGCTATAAAGAACTGCAATAGCTGTAATTAATTCAACAATGACCAAATTGTGATTAAAGCTTGATAGAAGATAATCAATTTCAGATAACATAGCGTATTGTATATAAAATGAATGCAATGCAATGAAAACTGCTACAGCTGGGACGATGCAAGAATATAATTGTTTCCTGATATAAATAATACAATTGATTAGAAAAAAAAACAAAAATAAGTTTCATTATAAACAAATGACCAGATCTTTGAAGCATCTGTTGAAATAATTTCGAGGCTTTAAAGAAAATATTATAACAATAAACTAACACATAGGGAATCTCAGGGGAAAAAAAACAAAGTCAATTAATTGAATTATTGAACCCCTCAAAAATGTATAATTTCTTATACAAAAGGAATAAAAGAATTAACAACACTGGTGAATAATAAAAGATGTAAAACAATAAAATAGGAGAAAACTCAAGCAAAGCAATAATACCAAGCAACAATACCAAAGAGACAAACAAACAAAAAGCAAAGGATCACCTAGGTCAGTAGTAAAGGAACTTGGAAGCAGGCCTGACAAACTGCATTAATCCCAAAGATCTACATTGCTGTAGAAGAGACTCAGCATTGGCAAGTTGTCCTCTGACCTCCTGTAAGTGTGTCAATACTTACAGACACACTGATATACAATGATTAATCAATATAATTGAAAATGTGCCAGATTGCCATAGAATCGATCAGTTCATACTCTTAAAGATAATAGACAGACATTTTACAATTTATGATGTAATATTATATAATATAATGTGTAAAATAACTGGGAACTCAGGATGTTGGGGAGAAATAATAGATTAAAAAAAGTTTTGGAATGGTTGGCTAAAATTGCCTCAAATTGGTGAGAACTTAAAATGAGTATTGTACATCCATTTAGTCAAAAGGATTAGAACAAATACAAACAAAATTTATATAGGTACATTGTAAAATTGCTAATGAAATTAATGATTGTAGATGAATTTCTAAATGGTCTTATTAAATAAAAAACACAAAGCTGAATATAGGGGTGAAAGCCTTAGGAAGATCAGGGAAATAGGGAAAACCACCAGCCAACATTACCTCACCAACTCTCCAGCTTCCAAATTCGAGTTACTTCCTGTCTACCCACATCTATATGCCTTGCTGTTCTGCCATCTGATTGGCTCTCTCCATCCATCTATATCACTTCCTCTTCCTACAAATCTCTATCATTTCCTGTCTGTCTGTACAGACCTCCAGACTTCTATGGTTAACTAGCTTTGGAATTTAAGGCATGTGCCACCACACTTGGCTTTGTTTCCAGTGTGACCTTGAACCCACAGAGATGCTGCCTCCCAAGTGACAGGATTAAGGTCTTGTGCTACCATTGCCTGACTTCTTTGTTTACTTAAAATGGATTGCTATTCCCTCTGATCTCCAGGCAAGCTTAATTTATTAAAGCACAAATAAAGTAGCACCACAAATGATAGAGTAAAAAATAGAAATAACAAGAAAAACATAAATATGAATAAATGTTTTTTGACCTCTCAGGGAAAAAATAAACAAAAAATTAACACAAACAAAAAACACACCATAAATGTGCACAGGTGACATCTACCAAATACTTTAATAGTAACACTTACATTACACCAAACTTTTCTGAAAATAAAGGAGAAATATCTTCCCACTTGCCTAATGAAGACAGCATAGTCCACCAACAAATCCTGAGAGAAAATGTTCATAAAAAGGAAATCTATTGTCAAATATCTTTTATGATTTTAGTTATAATTTTAAAAAATAATTCTAACAGCATTTGAAAAAGTATAAATCAGTTTCTTTTTTTAAAAAAAGAATTTTCATCATTTGAACAAAATTAAAATTGTACAATAACTTGACTATATGTATCAAAGAGTAAAGTTAATATAAGGTTGGAGAAAGGAGATGTTCATGGGCAGATTATGAACAAAAGTAGCAAAGTATTAAAGGTGTGATCTATTTAGGAGTTCCATGGCTTCCCACTCAATAATTGTTTCAAGTTCTACTGTTTTAGATTATTTTTGCAATAAGTTGCCAGGAAAAGAGCACTGTAAGAATTTGGGGATATGCTATTTTTAGAATTGCTTTCTAAGTACAAATTTAAATGAATTGTATTACTAAGTCAAAAGGTCAAATAATAAATAAGAATTTGTAAGCTTGTAGACTTTTTCCCATAAACATTTGTTTTAGATATTACTGGTGCCTCATGGACTTGGTTACATGCTATTTCTATTTTTATAATTATAGAAAACTGGTTCCTAAGAGACATTAACATTAATAAACATATGTATTGAGATGAACCTATAGCAAAAATCTTCTGATATCTGGAATTTTATGTGTATCACAAAATAAAAAGGGAAAATGTCTTTTCCATTTGTTTTAAATTCACAATGGCTATACTCCATTATTATAACATTTTTATGTTCATTACAAGATATGAGGGAATATGTCAATAAAAAAGTGAGAAAATTTTTACTCACTGTCTTAGATCTATGTTGTTTAATTTTAATAAGAATGAAATATTATAGCATAAGACTATACTTTTTAGAGAATTAATGCTCAGACTTCTAAGTACTTTTATGAATTGTATCATTTATTTCTAACTAAAATCATATAATGTTTTCAGTGAAAGTTCTACAGAAAAAGAGTTCTAGAAAAGTCATATAACCTCCTACCTCATCTAGCATCCACTGAATCTGTTGTGTAATTAGAATTTAAAACTGTTAACAGTTTACAATGCAATCAAAACATTCCATCCTGGAGGAAGCTCTTCAAGCAGGAAGGTAAACACAGCTCAAAATAGCTTCAGGAAGTCCCTAAAACTGAACAGATTTACCAGGCCCTTCTTTGCCACAGAAAGCAATAAACGACTAGAGTTTGCCTCAGATGCATCAGAGTCAAACTCTCAGACCAGACCAGTTCCCTGAAAGAAGTAGAAACCAGGTGAGCTCTTGGAAGAGGTTTAGACCAACTGAGGTACCTGGAAATGACTCTCTCCCACTTCCTATAGACTGTGCCGTGTGTTCCAAGTTCCCACCTTTGTGACCCATCATCCATTCTGGGATGGACTTTAGTGATGCAGCTCTTTTGAGTCATTTCTTCTCCTATTAGTAACTTCTATCTCATATTCCTGTAAGTAATCCTAATAAAAGTTACTGGTTCACAAAGTTGGACTTTGATGGTATTCATACTTTCTTATGTCATGTGTTCCTTATTTGTTGTGAGTAGATGCATGGGTTTTGTCCCCCAGGAAAAGGTTTTTCTTTTTTTCAAACAACAAATTTGTATGGTTTTACTTAACATGACATCAGATTTCAATCTACCTGTGACTAAAAACAATGTAGGAGGATTAGCATATTCTAGAATTATTAGGACCACATTCTGCATTTGGATTTTAGTTTTCCTTTGTTTTGTTATCTCCCATAGTAACAAACTCAGCCATGTAATCAACTTTCCAGTAATCCAAATGAATTATCAGCATGTCAGTTCAGTGTCCTAAAGGTATGAAAAAATTGCCTAAAGTCATTAATTATGTCCTTATCGATGCAAATGTGTTCAGCTGGACGTTTCCTAAGATAAATGAGATCAGGACTCCAAGGTTGTGACTCAGGTCAGCAGTGTGGATGGATACTCAGGCTGCTTTAGGGATGGATTTCTGTGAGGCCATCAAGATTGAGATCTAGTAATCAGTAACACTCTGTATAGAACTGTCCATCTCCATAATAGTAGCATGGTTTGTCATGTCCTGTGACATACTACCTATTGAATTATCAGTTATTCAAGAGATAGGAATTTGTTTTCAGTTTTGTGCTTCATTTTACATTCTAGATCCAGATGGATTCTGTAATAGATTTATTGCCTTTACAGATGTTTGAGACAAATTTTAGGGCCCAAGCCAATTATGGATTGCAGTAGCTAATAAAAGCAAACTTTGGAATTTGATTTCTCACTGTGAGATAACAAGTATCTCACATATGTTAACTGTATTTTTTATGGACTAAAACCCAATGACTGTTGGTTAGTTTAAGGAATGTGTTGGTTACTATGATATCAAAATTGAACTGATAGTCTCTTTAATGACTGATTTATAAAAATTGAATTTACTAATAAATAATCATAAATTTGCTTTTGTTTCTCAAAAGTTTGTGAATGACAGTTCCTTGAATGCTTAGACTATTTCTCCATTACAGGTGTTTCCTCAACTTTCTTCAATGGAAATATAGACATGAAATATTACCCTCTTGTTTCTAATAAATAGGAAAATGGTTTGAGAATTGATATAAAAACTTCAGTTGACATAACTTTCTAATTAGGGAAGAATTCAGGTCTCACAACTGAATTCTAGGCTCATTTATTCTATGTCATACTTCACCTCTTATATGTAGAACCCTGACTTGATATAAGGAAGTTGCTATCCTTTTCAAAACACATTCCTTCCACCATAAGTCATTAACAGTAAAGCATATGATTTCTTTGAAAGATTACTTCTCATATATTTTGACATAACTTCCTTTCATGATGAAAAGCAGTGGAAATTCTGCCTTGATGTGTTCCCAGAATCATAATTGTTACAAGTTCTAGAGATTTCCTGTAGTATGGATATAGATTGAATGAATTCTTCCAAATTCATTGTACCAGAGATCTGGACCTCTGAATTTAAGTGATAGAAACTTTAAGAGGCTTGGAACACTAGAAGTCAATCAGATTAGCGGTGGGTACAACCCATAGGTGGGATTAATACTGATCTCAATGGTCAAGGTAGTTCTTCCGTGAATAAGTTTTAATGCTAGTGCAGTTGCTCCTGCTTTGTTTGTTTCCTGTCTCCATGAGACTTTTCCCCCCAAGACCTCCCTACCACTGGAGAGCCATCTATCATAAAGGCTTTTCCAGAGTTGAGCATATGCATATGCCTTTGTCATGCTCTTGAACCTCCTGGTCTGTGAGCTAAGTAAATTTATTTGTCATTTACAGAACACAGCACAACATCACACCACAGACTAAAGCTAGGTCAGTCCTCATTCCTATAAGTGTTGGACTGATTCATAGAGTAGCCTAAGCATTCTTAGTTAATAATACATTAGGTTAATAGTTATATTAACAGTGTAAATGTCTGATTCACTTATATTAGTGACCTGGAGTAAATGAAGCCTCATAGCATGTATGTTCTGTGAAGGCCTCTTCACTGTCTTCCCTTGACTGGTAGGACACTAGAAGTCTGGAACAGAGGCTGTATGGATATGTGTGTTATGTATCTATGAGAAAAAGAACAACATGATTTGAATAACTACAAATTACTGCATACACATACATGTGCATGCACACATACACAGAGACAGAGACAGATACAGAGAGACAGAGATAGAGACAGATCCAGATACAGAGAGACAGAGACAGAGAATATAGTCTCTTTCATCAACACCAAAGACCATACAAAATTCTGGGCATAATTTGGAATGAGTATGGCTATGACCATCTACACTATAGTCTCCATTTGTATGTTTTCAACTTGCCTTTTATTTAACTTGGTTTAGATTTCAGGTTAAGGTTCATTTTGAGTTAATTTTTATAGAATAAGACATTATGGGTTAATTTAAGTGTAAGAGCTTGTCAGTAATAAGCCTGAGTTAATGGCCAAGCAGTTATAATTAATATAAGCCTCTGTGTGTTTGCTTGGGTCTGAGCAGCTGCAGTACTGGGCAGGACACAGAAAAACTTCCAACTATATACCTTTAGTCCCATGACTTGGGAGTCACACGCCTTTTATCCCAGGAAGTAATGGCTGGGCGGAAAAAGATATATAAGGTATGAAGAGACAAGAGCTAAAGATTTTTTAGCAGAAGCATTTCTTTCAGCTAAAGGCTTTTTTGGCTGGAGCCTTAGCAGCTGAGAAAGTTCATTTGGCTAGAGTCTTTCAACTGAGGATACAGATGCAAATTTTTAAAAAGATTTTCATACTAAAGAACATAATTAAAAAATAGAAAAAGTACTGCAAAGAGTTGCCATAATTATTTCTGAAACTTAAAATTTTATACTTCATATTTTCCAAAAAATTTAGTAATGGGAAAAATACACTAAATATTTTGTACACTCACATTTCTTCCTATTGCATAATAATGTCATTGTTTCATGGAAGGGTAGTATGTGCAGCAGTGTTTTATTAATTTCATCCCTATTCGGGACAGATATCTGTGAAACCTATTTCTTTCTTCTTTATTTTCTTTCTTTCATTTTAATTATAAATTGCTGATTGGTATTACAGCTTGAGTAATTGGTGTTTCATAATCAGTTTAGCTGCACCTTCCACACTGCATTCCTTTGGGGCTTTTACAAAATAAAGTTGACAAATGTAAATTTTGAATAGTTTAAAAATGTATGTAGAATATCTGAAATCTGATCTGCTTTTTTCATTTAACTGTTTTTGACTATATTCTTGCAATTAGTCATTCCTCCACAGTTTAATTTTTACTTGATGAAGTGTTATTTAACATTCTTATATTCTGACATATAATATATATTTATAGTAATAAAATAGTTCCTTATTGTGAATTGAACTTCTGCTTGTGAATGTATCTCTTTATTCATATTTGTTCAAATTTTTGAATACATTTAAATTTTTTTTTTCAAAGCAAATTTTAAAGAAGAAAACACCAACACACTTATAATTATCAGGCTAATTTATAAACAATTTTGTCATGTGAATAATTGCTTAGTCTTATTCTTGTACTTTTTTATAGGCTTGTGGATTAAATTGTTAAGAGGCTACAGGTTAGGCACTCACAAAAGGTTCACTTCCCTTACACATGCTGTCAATGTGATTTATTGTAAGGAAACACATACATATGCCTACTTATATTCTAGTAATCAGAGAAAGAAAATTGGCAACTTATCCATTTGATATTTTTTTATGGCTACTAGAAAGACTAGTGAGATTTTTCCTCTTAATATTCCTTTTGGTAATTTAGGTAATTTAAAAATATTTTATTTATTCCTTGAAAATTTCATATGCATATACAATATTTATTATAAAACCCATTCCAAATTCCTTCTCTTTCTACCTGGAACCTCAACCCAAGTGTCATTTTCAATTTTTGTAATCATAGACATTATTCTGTGTTTTTCTGTGTTTAATTCCATTAATGGTTTATATAATTGATTATTCTATGTTGAACTATCCTTGCATTTCAAGAAAAGATCTGCTAAGATCTTTAAATCATTCAATCACAACACTTTTCTTTGAATGACAATAAACAGAGACTAACAGCATCTAAGAATAATTGACTGTTATGCATTCAGCTCTGAAGAGTGTCTTTCTACCACACCCTATAATGGCCAAAGAATATCATAAAAGTAAGGTCAGAATGATGATTGTTAGAGCTTGAATACAGGGAGAAAAACTATTAAATGATATTTATCAGGTATGAAAACCATTATAATAATGGTAGTAGAGTAGCTGTCACTCTCAGCTCTGGGGCTACATAAAACTGGGCTTAACAACAGTCAATTAAGGATTAGATAGGGAACTTGAGGGCTCCTCCTTCTCCTTATTGAATTATTCATTGCTTTTGGATTCTGTAGGTGGGACAATCATTTTTTCAGTAGTATATCCAATGATAAGCCCATCAGGCTCCAACAAATAGTTCCAAAATGATGGCCACACAGTTACTCTTGATTAAACTCAATGAGTCACAAAGAAAAATGAAAAAACAACTCATGAACTGGATGAGGTAGTAAAAAGTTATATTGTCTTGTTGCTTTTAAATTCTGATCCTCCAAAAAATTCTGTTATTTTTTTTCTTTTTTTTTGGGGGGGGGTGTTTCGAGACAGGGTTTCTCTGTGTAGCTTTGTGCCTTTCCTGGAACTCACTTGGTAGCCCAGGCTGGCCTCAAACTCGCAGAGATCCACCTGGCTATGCCTCCCGAGTGCTGAGATTAAAGGCGTGCGCCACCACTGCCCGGCCTCTGTTATCATTTTTAAATGCACACACTATCAATATAACTAAACTATCTCAAATAATTAATGCTGTTGTACACATATCACAGGTATCAACATATTCAATACTGAGAGATGAACTGATTTTCCTATAAGATGTGATAAAAATACAGTCTATCTTATCTTACTAGTTTTATTAAAAACAATACCCAAATCTTCAAAGTTCTGTTTAAAATCTTAAATTTTATTTTACATGTATGATTATTTTCCCTGCATGTGTATATGCATCACATGTAGCCCTAGTGTCACACAGATCATAAGAGGGTAGGTATCAGGTCCCCTGGAATTGGTATCATGGATTGTTGTGAGCCATCATATGGTTTCCGAGACCCAAACCAAGGTCCTTTGAAACAGCAACAAGTGCTCTTAATCATTTGTGCAGTCACATGACTTTAAAGTCTCAGCTACCACAACTATATTAAATAGGAATAATAAGTATTTGAATCAGAAGGAAGTGAATAAAACTTGGCCTGTTTATCAGGAAATAAAGGTTAAATGAACCAAATCCTATAGGTTTTGTAAAATTTTTTTAAAAATAATTTTATCTCTAATTACAAGATATATCAAAGCTTCAGGTTATAAAATCAACCCCAAAATTACTTTAATTCCTGTGCATTAAATTATAAGTCTGAAACATTAAACTGGAAAAAAAGTCTACTTTATAATAACATCCAGATGAAGAGCAGTAAGGATAAAGATAAGCCCAAAATTGGAACATTTGAACAGAAAAATAATATATCACTGATTAAAAATGTTGATAAAGGAATAATGGAAGTGCCCCTCTGTGAGTGAACTGCAGGCTTAAAATTTCCAGATAGCTCTTCTTCACCAATGAATGCCCATCCTTGATCGGAAAAACCTACTCTGGCATCCATATGTCATCTGATAAAATTCTACACACCCAAACAATTTAAAAATAACATGTGGGTTACTATCCCATTAATTTACTTCATAATATATCATAATTTATCAATCTATATTCAGGTATATCACACTATTATTAATAATTAAGTTACCTTGCTAGATTATTAAAGACATACATAATGGAATGGTGTTCAAAAGTTTTGGCCCACAAAGTAGCAAATGACAGACTCATTCACAAATGACATTAGAAATGATGTGCATCTATATGCAAAAGAATGAAGGACACACTTCCCTTGTACCCAGTACAGCAAAAGAACTCAGAATGATCACCATGGTTTACATATGAAGAGGTCCTCCACCTTCAAGCAGCTTAAGTTCAAAACTTTAGTCTCTGATATGCAACTATTGAAATATTGCTGCCAATGGAGATCTCTAATTTCATCCATGAAAACATTAGCTGAATATTCCCTTGAACATTTAGGTGAAAAAAAAAATGTCTGAAATAGTCTTCCTGGTCTTAACAGCATTCATTCATGTGTGATCAGAATATGCACAATCTATTACCACTTTCTTTATGTTTATTGTATACTCTGCTTACATTATTTTTTATTTTAATTTGAAACAAACACCTTTAATGTGTTAGGAATTTGAATTTTGATAGTTATAGGGGGATATCTTTGTGATCTACCCCCAAAGAGCAAATTCTTACTTTCATTTTTTTAAACTGAAAGTGTCTTCTACCAAATCATTCCTTCCCTCTCTACCTTCCTTTTCCCTGCCTCCATTTCTCCCTCCCTTCCTCTCTCTGTCTCTCTGTTCTCTCTGTGTGTCTCTGTCTCTCTGTGTCTCTGTCTCTGTCTCTCTCTCTCTATCTCTCTATCTCTCGCTCGCTCGCTCGCTCTCCCTGCGCCTCACATCTCACACAATTTTTTGATGTTACTTTTTGCTTAAGTGTGTGTCTTTCTTCCTTAGTACTCATGATTAAAATACATAAATCTCTAGTAAATCCACCTCTTAGTAAACTATAACTTGGTTCTATATATAGAAAGACTATTCTCTAATTTGATTTTTTTCTTATGTTTGCAGTTGAAATTCATTTTTCCATCATTGTTCACAAATGAAAATATCTTTTTAAAAATCTGCCAGAGGCTTCCATAGAAAATATGAATATTGGTTAAAAAAATTAATCTAAAGGGAGAAAAGAATAAGGTTCTTCATATAGCATGGGGTAAAACCAAGACACATTTTAATTGGAAAAGATTTCTTTAGTTACTCAGCATGAGATTGTTAAGATTTCTCAGGCACACCAGAGATCAATGTCACATGGAGGACTGGCCTCTCTGAAAGCAGGGAGTGAGGGATGCTGGGCTTTGTGTGTGCTCCCCTGCCTCCCTTTCATCCACTATGCCTGTCATTCACGTGTTACTTCTCTCTTCCCTTTTAGGCTCCAAAGATATTCCTCTCTCTAATAATTACTATACATTCTGCTAGATGCAGTAGAAAAAATTACTTCTACCTCTTAGGGAGCTATTTCAGGGAGTTTTGGTTTTGAGTAACAATGTAATAGCTGGGAATAGCTGGAAGAGAGTATGTTTCTTGTACACAAGCTATGGTAAAATTCAAGGAAAAGGAATTTGTGAACAATAATCAAAAGCAGGTATAAACTGCATAGCAATTAACCTTAGAAAGAAACACTGAAAACACGCTAGATTCTCAAGTTTGGTATTCTCATTGACCACCCTACATGTAATAGCTAGTGAAAGCATCCGTATTGCTTGTGTTAGTGTCAGAAGAGAGATCTCATGGCTTTTCACACTGCAGGGTCTTAGATGGTGAGTCCTAGATGTAAGGTAGCCAAGGTGGGGCCAAGACCCAAATAGCTACATTAATTCTTTTTGGAAACTTATCTGGTTATACTATTAGATACACTATGAATATTCAAAAAGATCACAGGGGCTGAATAAAAAAGAAAGTCCCAGAAGTTCGTGGAATTGAGATGTCTCTAAAACAGCACACCCTGTTGCCATTGCCCTTGGTTACCCAGTGTAACCACATGGCAAGACCCTGTCCTTGAAGATATCATACATTTTGCACATACAACTTTGGGACACATTTTATCCAAAAAAATTTACAAAGAAAGTAGAGTTTAGAATTTTAATCTAACAAAATTTAGTACTTTTCAGAGAATAAAAATTTTAACAGAAATAGTAGGAACCAAGAAAGTGTTATAGGAAAAAAAATCAGATAGCTTGGATAAATACTTTTTCAATCAGTGAATAAGGAATTGCCACTGACAACAGAACAAAAATTGTCACATACTTAAATATTTGGCAATATGAAAATGGTCTTGAGATTTAAGTTATTATATCTTAGTTTGCATACAGTTAGACTTTCTCACTGTATGCTGTATAGGGAGGGCATTAGAATAGATTAATTTAGTAGAGGAAGTGATAGGTCAATACTGACATATAGGCTAGGATATGAACCAGGAGATAACCAAGTACAAACAGGAATGCTTCTGAAGCATGCTAGTCAGATTTCTGTCCTCAGGGCAAAATACCAGAGAAAAGCAATATCAAAGAAAGATTGATTTTGCCTCATAGTTTGAAAGTTGTCAGTTTATGGTTTTATGATTTCTAGTTGCATGGTTTTCGGTTTATGGTCTCTTTGATCCACCATTGTGGGCTTGTGGTAAGGTAGAAGAAATGATATAATCTACATGTATGGGAAAACAGCTCTGCTCACACTGATTAAGCAGAGCCAGGATATAGAGATAGAAATGGAGTCGCAAGTAGAAGTGAATTTGGAGGTGAATATGTGTGTGAGCATGTGTGGGGATACAGAGGAGGCTGGTTGGGGAAGTACAGGAGAGGTTGAGAGAGAAAGTGAGAATGATTCCACAAAGTTCCTCTGCAGAGATTCATTTCCTCCAGGCAGTCTCCATTTACTTACAGCCCATTCAGATGCAAACTCATCAGTTCATTAAGCTACCTGTGAGTCTGGCAGAATTGTGATAAACCACCTTTAAATAGTGCTACACAAGCCTTCAATATGTTCAAAGTTTTTTTGGGAGGGTGCTTCATATACAAATGACAGGAGAAGAAATAAGCTTGCGATATCATGGATAGGTTGAATAAATACTTTTTCAATCATTGAATAAGGAATCGCCACTGACAAAATTCTTATAGAACAAAAATTGCACATGCTTAAATCTTTGGCAATATGAGGACGTTGTTGAGATTTAAGTCATTAAATCTTATTTTGCATAGAATTTCTAGACTCTCTTTCACCATATGTTTGATTTCTGCTTCAAAAACTCACATAAGACTAAGAATATTTGCTAAGTTCTTGTGAATTTATCTCATACTTTAACATGCCTAGCTTCATATAAGGATTTGAATCATTGTTCTGAAAGATTTTTGATGCATTGGATGTATACGTTTATAGCTTTTCAGTTGTCTTATGAATTTATTCCTGAATATCCCTGAAGTCAAGCTTTAGCAAAAGAACTAAAGAAGTTCAGAGATGCTGATGACTTGACCAAAGTCACACTGCAAGGCAGCATTCTCTCTGTAATATGCAGCTTGCTTTAGAGCTAAAGATCTAACAGTGTTGGGAGTATAATCATCTGGAAAACTCTTGAATTATACATGTTCTACTTAACCAACCTGAATTAATATCAGCTGCTTTGCTCAGTAACAAATAAAATTTATAATGTGCAGAACTCTTCCAGGCCACCCTTGCTTCAGTTCCGTTGAATTTCTTTACATTCTTACTAGACTGAGTAATAGACCTGTCCAATGACACAGACTTAGAAAGTAGTAGAGCTAAGACTCAGACTTAGAAGAACCCAGCATGCAAATGTAGACACAATCGCAGGTATGGTACACCCTTACTAGCAAAAATCTTTGGCTAGTTGTAGATTTGTCAAGCATAATCCTGAGTTATGTGGTGAACAGAACTGATCGACTCTGAACTCAGCAGTCAGAGAGGGCTTCTGTGTGATCAAAGTGCAAAAACAAAAACACTGTAGGTCTTATCAGCAGCAATTTAAAATCATAGGCACTGTTTCTGGACCGTGGCTTTATAGGATGCTTCATTCTTTTCCTCTCCATTTTCTCCGGCGCATTTCCTTCCAACCTGTCTTCTAGAAAAATATTTCTTGTTTTAATACATTAATTTGAAGATTTGCTATCAACATTCTGAACTTTTTGTATTTGCCTTTCTGTAAGCATTTTGCTTTATTTTTCAAATACTGTTTTAATCTGTACATTTAAAAAAATGAGACATATGAAGTGTGACCATAATTATTTTTTGAATTAGATACTTGAGTACTTGACTTTCTTTGCCCATTGGATATATACTTGACTGAACTCTGAATAAATATGTATATTCATCTTATACATGCTCATTTAAACTTAGAGCTATTAAAATATTATATAAGAAGGCTTATTTTTCATATGGAACCCATTATATTTTTGTAATTAATACTATACATATTTAAAGGGTGAAAGCACAGACAAGCTTTATATTTGTTGCTAAAAGACTATTCTGCTTCAGTAAATCTTATGCATCTGGATAATAATTTAATCTAATGCTAGGTGGTGCAATCTATTATATTGTTCACCCTTACTATTAAATTTTTTGTTGTAGTCAAAAGAAAGATCTCTTTGTACAGAAAAGTATTTATATATGCAAGGAAATCTGATGATGCAGAGTAGGGTAACATGTGCAGTATCTAATTTAGTCACCTGTTTCAGACAAGTTTGAACACTTAAGCCATAGTTAACATTGAGATGTTAATATCAGAATGCAACTTCTGTTTTCTCTTCATAGTACTGTAATGCTAATGAAAATTAGTTTTTGAATTTAAAATAGTCTCTCTCTGTTTCTCTCTCTGTGTGTTTCTCTCTCTCTCTCTGTCTCCTGCCTCTCTCCTGTCTCTCTGTCTGTCTCTCTCTGTCTCTCTTTCTGTCTCTCTCTCTCTCTCCCCAACCTGTGTATGTGTGTGTGTTTGTGTGTGTGTGTGTGTGTGTGTGTGTGTGTGTGTGTGTGTGTGTTTGTTACATATGTGTGGGTACTTGTGGAGGCCAAAAGAAGGCAGAAAATATCAAAGAGCTAAATTATAGGTTGTGAGCCTCCTGATGTGGGTGCTATTAATTGAATTTGGGTCTTCTGGAATAGCAATGAACAATTAGAACCACTTATCAATATCTCCAGCCCCAGAATGCAACTTCGTATCCATTAATGCTGTATAAACGCTGGTAGTAGATGTCTTTAGCATTTGCGTGGAAAACACTTTTTTATGTTCTATGGATGTCTAACTGGGAACTGCTGATAGAGATGGAACTAATTCTTCATACTTATGTGCTATGTCTCAGTTTGTTCATCTCAAACTCTACTGATGATAACTAATAGCACCTTTTATTCTTAGCTATTTCTTTAGCATCTCCTTGCTAGTCGCTGACTATTAAAAGCTTCAGGTTGCTGCTGTGATAGGTTTGTGTCAACTTGGGACAAGCTGTAATCATCTGAGAGAAGCTCAGTTGAGAAAACGCCTCCATAAGATCATTCTGTGGGCAAGCCTATACGGCATTTTCATAACTAGTGATTGATCTTGGAGGGCCCAGCCCACTGAAGATCATGTCACCCCTGGTCCAATGGTTCTGGGTTCTACATAAAAGCAGGCTGAGCAAGCCATAAGAAGGAAGCCAGTAGGAGCAAGCCAGTAAGCAGTATTCTTCTGTGACCTCTGCATCAGTTTTTGACTCCAGGTTCCTACCCTGTTGGAGTTTGTCTGACTTCCTTTGATGATGAACATAATGTGGAAGTATAAGTCAAATAAACTCTTCCTACCCAAGTTGCTTTTGGTCATGGTGTTACATTGCAGCAATAATAACCCTAACTAAGACAGATTTCAAGAAAGTTGCAATTTGGGCAAATGTCTATTGTGTTATAACACAATCTGAAAGTGTTCAGCTGATTTCTATCAGCTCATATTAACTACATATTAGAACTCCTGCAAGGATCAGAATTCTGGTAACTTCTGACATTGTTTGTGGGCTGTTTGTCTTTATTATAGATGGATGGTCTGTGATGGCACAATCAGGGTACTACACAGTAAAATAAAATGTAGTCATAAGAATTGTTATAAGAGTTCTTCTGTGGTCACTTTGAAATAGATTGACCTACCCATCAGAGTCCCAGACAAGATGGTATGGTTTTGTAAATTTTAGCTAAGTTCTTAAGAGCTTACAAGATATTTAGAGGTCATTAAAAATAAAATGAATATATTTCCCTACAAAACTATGTGGTGTTAGGTATCTTAGGCAGTTCAAATTCTCTAAATTGTTTAATGTTCTTTGTTTAGACTTCATTCATTCAGAACCATAATAACATATATGGTCATGGCTAACATGTACCAGGCCTTTTGCTGATTTGAGGAAAAGTCAAACTATGATTAAGAGGAGCATTTTCCCTAAAAATTTTCAGATTATTTACAGACATATTGTTTTATAGAATTATGATATAATTTGTTTAAGATATTTTTGGTATAGATATCCAAGAATAAGAAGCAATATATTCAAGACCAATCTAGAGAAAAATGAGAGGATAGTCTTAAACTAGTCTCTTAGCCACCAAAGTATTTTGGAGTACATATGTGTGTTTGGCACAGGTGAATAATTTTCATATCCCAGGTGCAGTTAGGGTGTAAAAATATAGTGTTACTGCATACTTCAAAGATCTTAATAAACACAAATATTTTAGAATACTTTATGTGAGAAAAATATTCTGCCTTCTGCAAAAGTAGTCATGACTTGCAATATATTCTTTGAATATATTTTTATATTGAAATAAAGCATATAATTTCAAGATTAATTTTTCCCCCATTTAAACAAATTGATTTTCCCTTTCTCAGCAAACTTTTGTTTACATAAATTTTAAACAAATAATAAACTGGAGGAGAATAAACAACTATCTTGTTCCAAATACAACTTAAATAGGTTGATGCAGATTTATTCATCATGCCTTAGAGTAAAGTAACAAATAAAATACAATCTTCTATCCCTCTCCACAATACCTTCTATTAGCAGCCAGTTACCCCAATATCCTGATGAACTGGGATTCCTTTGATTTCTCACGCATGATTTTGTTTGGAAATAAATTACAGAGTCAAGGAATTATCTTTCTCTTTATCAAACTTCTCTGAACCCAAAGTTCTAAAAAATATTTAAAGAAAGCAAGGTGTACCAATATATTCCAGGAAAAGATTTAACCAAGAAAAGAGACTTAAAACAAGAGTAATTATCTCTATTCATTCTGACTATAATTAGATTTTTCTGCTAGCACAGACACTTTCTTATGTTCTTAAGCTTTATATAATATATCCATTAGGCCTATAGAGAGGAATAAGTGGAATTTGAAGTCAATTCCTATAGAGAGGAGTAAGTAGAATTTGAAATCAAAATATAATTAAATTAAGATAAAGCACATTGACATATTTCAGAGAGTTTTTAAATACTTAGAACATCTGTTGTCCTGTTAATGGGTCACAGCATTGGTCAAGTGTCAAAAAAATAAAAAGTAAATTAAAAAGAACAATACACAACAACTCTACTTTCAAGCTTTAGAAGTGAAGCGCTTTTCAGAATATACAACACCCTAATTTCTTCCTCAAGTAGAGAACTGAAGCACTAATTTAATGGTGGAATAATACCAACAAAGCCACAATGATTAGAAGCAGAATCACGAAACAAAATACTTGTTTGTATACTTCAGATAAGATGAAAATCAAAATGTCTGAAGAAGTAAAGAGAAAGAAAAAACAAAAGGCAGATTTAGTGATGACCCCTGAAAAGGAGTTGAGGGGGTGGAGAAACGGCTCAGTGTTTAAGAGGATTGGCTGCTCTTGCAGAGGTGTGTTGTGGAATAATCCTTCTGTACACTGTGAATATATATTACTCTCAGTGGTTAATAAAATGCTGATAAGCTAGCAGCTGGGCAGGAAGTTAGATAGGAAAGTAGAACTGAGAATGACAGAAAGAAGGGCAGAGTCAGAGAAGACACCAGCTATGTGCAGAGGGAGCAGGGGATGAACATGCCATAATAATAAAGGTACCACCATCTGGCCGAGCATAAATAAGGAACATGGGTTAACTTAAATGTAAGAGCTAGTTAGTAATAAGCCTGAGCTATCAGCCAAGCATTTACAAGCAATATAAGCCTCTGTGTTGTAATTTGGAAGCAGCTTCTGGGAGGGGTTGCAGGCAGTCAGGACAGGAAAACTTCCAACTACAGAGGTCCTAGATTCAATTCCTAGCACCCACATGGTGGTCCAAAACCTTCTGTAACTCTAGGTCTGATTTCTTCAGTCACAAGGCACTTATGGTATACAGACATTCATGCAGGCTAATCACCTGCACATATAAAATAAAAATCAATTTTATAAAAAAGAAGAGTTTGGATAAAAGGAAATAAAGACAATTGAAACAGGGTTGAGGGTAGCTCTATTGAAAAATTGTTTGTTTGCTCAACGTCTTGAAGCCCTAAGTTGGATCTCAATCTCAACATAACTAGATACAGTGACACACACCTAAAATTCAGGAGATAGAGGCAGGAGGACCAATAGTTCAAGGTTGTCATTGGTCACACCAAGTTCATAGACAAGATTGAATCTATGAGACTGTCTTTAAAAATTAGAAAGTAAATATGAGAAAGGGAGGAGAATGTTTATATATGAAAGCATAAACATTGAGAGAAATATATGTTTTTTAGTTTGGCAAGAAGTAAGTTTGGGGCAGTCACTTTTATTGTAATAAGAAAAACAAGCCTATTTTTCACAGATAATTGAAAGTTTAGAATCTCTTTTCTTCATAAAGTCTGGTAGAGTTCTTTTTCAAAGTTCAGGAACATTAGTGTTTGTGTTATAAAAAGATTAAATTTGCAATACATGCAAAGGTGCGAACCTGTGCGTAGAAGTGGGTATGATATCCAAGAAAATATCACTCCATGTCTTTCATCATAATGTTGAATGATATCACAAATTAGAAAGTTATTTAAGTGTGGTATTATTGGATTGTGATATGATCAACACCATTCTTATCTCCCTCCCTACAAATAGGACGTTTCACAGTGCAAAGGATACTGGTCTATAAAGGGACTAAGAAAACAAATTCTTGTGAAAGAAATCTTTCTTTAATCCAGTGGGTGCCATTGCACTCAGGAAATTGCAGCAACAATCAGAGTGCAACCCAACCAGAGAAAATACTCCAGGGTCTGAGCAGGTAAAGTCAAATAAGAGGCTTTATTGGATTGGCCTTTGAGGCAGATAAATGTATAAATGCAAAGCTGATAAAAAGAAGTTTGCTACAGCTATTAAATGGATCAATATCAATCCACTAGTTCTAGTCTTTGTATGATAAGTTCTCATTATAAATCATGACCTCTACTTTTTACCAATATGTCATCAGAAGTCCAGATTTAAGTGAACTTGTAGTGTTTACTCTTATATGTTGCTAATGTACTTGCCACTGGATGTTTAAGTAAATTTGTTATTTCACACAAGGGTGTTTCAGCTTCATAGAGTTTGAAGATGTTTGTATTTGAAGAATCCTGTTCAGCTTAAATCCATTGATTGCTTTTTTTTCTTAATTGGAGAAAACCGTATCAGAGATCCATAAACACCTTACAATGAACTTGCATGTGTTTCTTTATGGAAAAGAGCTTTTAAAACTAATTTTCACATTTATGTCAATATTTCATTCATAACCACCTACTGGGCATCTTGTGGAAAAGGATCAATAAATATACAGTTTAAAAGTCTCTCATGGAGATAGAAATGATTTAAAAATATTTTATTCTAATGAACTTTGAAAAAACATAAAACAATAGAAATGGAGATTTCTGCAAAAAGTAATTAGATTCATTCCTTTCTCAAAAGTTATTTTGTCTTCTGGTCTCTTTCATCTGTATAGGGAGCAATTTTCTAATTTATTTGTTGAGAGAAGAAAATATTTTTGTGTAAATAAAATATGGCTGGGAGAGCCAATTACTTTGATAAATTTCAAACAACAGTTTTGAAGCCATGGTTGTTTTTCTTTCCCCAAGCTTTGAAGAAGTTTAGGGTGAAGATCTTTTTAACAGGAAGGAATACACGATTAAGCCCTAACATTGGGAAGCTTGAAGAAAAAACCTGAAATCCTAAACATATTAAGTATACACAATAGAGACAAAGGGAAAGATGGATGATCATAAAGTAACATCAGAGACTGTCAAGGCTCCATTTTCAAAAATGGACATATCATCTAGACACAGAGGATAAAGGAACAAAACAAAACAAACAAAAAATTCAAAAAATGAAAAGTCAGGGCCACAAGAACTTAACAGATAAATAGTTGCATCAAAACTATAAGCAAGTAAAAACAATTCATTGTATAGTGATAAAGTAGTCAAGTTATCAAAAGCAAAAAAGAAATGTGAATGTATGTGAGCCCAATAACAGATCCTTTGACACATATTTTTAAACTCAGGAGAATGTTCCATAAGTAGTGGAGAAAACAAAACAAATAAACAAACAAACAAAAACAAAAAAGCCCTATTCTTCTACCATTGATTGAAATGCCTTGAACATATCCAGTACAATTCTGGGATTCTGTGTTCATCCTGGAAAAAATTTATTTTCTCTCCCCGTACTCAGCCCTGAAATATCTGTAGCTTTCATCTATGGGTGATGAGCTGTACAATTATTCCCATACATGTTGACATGTCAGCTGAGGGTGTTGTTGGCCATTCTTGTTTAGGCAGCCATACTGTAGCATCCCTGCCATGTCTAGAAGATAGTCTCTTGACTGGTCCTCTGGTCCTCTGGCTCTTACAGTCTTTATACCTCTTCTATGGTTTTAGGTGAAGAGGTTGAATTATAGATGAGAGGAGATGTCTATAGTGCACAGAGTTGGTTTGTTTTAGATATATTTCTATGAGTGGCATAGTAGGTATACTTTAAGGTATTTTTCTTTTTTTTTTTTTTGAAATTCCACATTTATTTCCATAGTAGTTGTGTAAGAATTTCCTTTTATCTTAATCCTTGTTGGCATTTGATGTTGTTTCCCTTTTTAATAGCCATTTCAACCAGAGAAAAATTTGAATCTCAAGGATTTTTAATTAACATTTTATAATTTCAAACATGTATATCATCAAATATGGTCAGTTCTGCACTACATCATCTCCCATCTCCCTCCAACTCCCCCAGAAGCATCTCAAGTACATCCTTCTTCCAACATCATGTCCTCTGTATCATTTTTTTAGCCCATCTGCCCTTCCCATCCTCACCTGATCTGCCATCACCCTCCAGCCCCCTGGCTGCTCTAGTCTACCAAAAAATGTATTCTATGTCCCCCTCTCAGGGAGATACATGTGTACCCCTTCCCCAGATGTCTATCTACTTCATTAAAGTATTTGATAATAGTGAAAGATAGATAATCTAGTTTCTATACCCTTATTCTATACCTAACCATTCTGGATCTACAGATTGTAGCTTGATTATTATTTATTTAACAGATAATATCCACACATGAGCAAATACATCTTTTAAAATATAGTTTTGATTTACATTTTCCTGATTGCTAAGAAGTTAAACATTTCCTCATAGATTTATTGACTATCTATACTCCATCTTTTGAGAAATGACTTTTAATTCATTTGCATATTTATTATGTTGCTTAATTATGTGTTGTTACATGTTTTAGATATTTATGTATTCTAGATAGCAGTGCTCCCTGAGATATTTAGTTAGTATAGACTTTGACCTTTAGTACAGCCTGACTTTTTACATGATCAATTGTTTCCTGTGCAGTAGCTTTTTAATTTTATACAACCCCAGTATCAGTTCTCGATTTTATTTTCCAAGCTATTTGAGTTGTTTTCAGAAGATCTTATATATTTAAGTTCATTTATTTTCCTTTAAAGTTCTCAGAATTCAGAGCTTCATTAAACTATTTGATCCATTTTGAATTGAGCTTTGTACAGAATGAATGATAGATATCTAGTTTCATTCTTCTATAAGTCTAGAAATAGATTTACCAGCTCAAATTATTGAAAGTGATGCCTTGCTCAGCCTTGATGCACAGGGGAGGGGCTTGGACCTGCCTCATCTGAATCTATGAGGCTTTCCTGATTCCCCAAGGGAGGCCTTACCCTTTTGGAGGAGAGGATGGGGGATAGGTTGGGCAGTGGAGGCAGGGAGGCTGGGGCGAGCAGGGAGGAGGGATGAGAGGGGGATCTGTGGTTAGTATGCAAAATGAATAAAATCTTTTTAAATAAAAAAAATTACAAATTATATACATGTATATGTGTGTATTACTTGCATGTTTGTACACCATGAGAGCAGTCCAGAAGAGGGCAGCAGATGCCCTGGAACTGGTGTTACAGACCGCACAGTTAGCCTCCATATGAATTGCGGGAATCAAATATGAGGCCCTGGAAGGGCAGCCAGTGATGTTAATCACTGAGGCATCTTTCTGGCCCCCAAGTATATTTTTTAAATTTTCTCTTTGCCCTCTTAGTAAAAAAAGAACAAAACAAAAACCAAACCAAAACAAAACCAAAAACAAACAAACAAGTTAGTTATAGTGTAATAAACTGGGTTCACATCTGAGTCTTCTATTCTACCAGACCACTCATCTGTCTTTGTATCACTAAGAATACTGTCCTCATTAATATGGCTTTGTTTTCTAATGTGAAGTCTGAAATTATGACATTTCTTGTATCATTAGAATTTCTCAGAATTGCTTTAGCTTTTGGCTTTTTATATGAATTTTAATAGTTTTCCATTTAGGATTAGAATTACAATGAATCTTTAATTATCTTTTGGTAATAATACCAGTTTCATCTTTATTCTGCCAATCAACAAATATGGAAGATCTTTGAGTATTCTAACATTTTCTTCAGTTTATTCTTTATTTTCTTAAAGTTTTCATTGTAGAGGTCTTTCTTCATGTAGGTTGGATTTGTTCCTAGGTATACCTTATTTGAAGCTATTGTGAATAAGATCTATTCTGTAATTTCTCTACTACAGATGTGTTTTGTTTAAACATTCTACTCATTTATCTTTTTCCTCTCTTCCCTGTGGTGGTATTGTATTTTCCAAAATATTGTGTACTCTAATAAAAATATCTGGGGTCAGAGAACAGACAGCCACTAGATACAAAGGCTAGAAAATGGTGGCACTCACACCTTTAATCCTAGCATCCCAGAGATAGAAATCCCTCTGGATCTCTGAGTTCAAGGCCACATTGGAAATAGCAAGCATGGTGAACGCTTTATCCAGAAAGCAGCTTTAATCCAGGGAGTGGTGGTAGAAAGAGAAGATATATAAGGCGTGAGGGCGAGAAACTAGAAGCATTTTGGCTGGTTAAGCATTTTGCCTGGTTAGGCATTTGGCTGGTTAGCATTTTGGCTGGTTAAGCATGTGCTGGTTAAGCATTCAGGCTTTTGAGCAGTAATTCAGCTGAAAGCCATTGGGATGAGGACTCAGAAGCCTCCAGTCTGAGGAGACAAGACCAGCTGAGGATCCGGTGAGGTGAGATAGCTGTGGCTTGTCCTGTCTCTCTGATCTACCAGCATGGACCCCAATAACTGGCCTCAAGTTTGATTTTATTAATAAGAACTTTTAAAATTCCTGCAACACTTCCCCTTGAGATCCTGTAATTTGTACTTGATTTCTTTATTATGCTCCATAAGCCCTGTATGGTTTTTCTTTTTTCTGTCTCCTTTATTGTTAATAATTTCAAATGACCTATTTTGTATTTTGTTGATGCTTTCTTTGTTATTTTTTTCCAGTTTGATCAACTTTTTTTTGGAAATTTTTGTTTTATCTTTAATATTTTTTATTTTATTTTTAACTCTTGATTTTTTTATTATGATTTCCTTTAGTAAATTTTTCTTTATGCATTTTTCTTGATTTCATTGAGTTATATTCTCCTATAGCTTGATCAATTTCTTTAAGGACTTTAAATTCTTTTTGCAGAATGTTCAGACATTCATTTGCTTATTTATTGTTACCAGTCATTTGGATATTACTTTGCTTTCTTTTTTCTTAACTTTGTTTCTATGGATCCTGATTATCATCTGCACAATTGTATTACCACTGTGACTTGCCACATTGCAATACGTGAGTTCAGCAGCTTGTCAGTGTAGTTGTTGAGTGTTGTTCCTGAGTCTGATCAGATCCAGGAAGCAGAAACTGTTGCTGGTTCCAGGGACTGTGTTCATGTAATGGTTCTCAATCTGAAAATTTATTCATAATTCTACCTCCCAGGTGTGCTGTGGTGAACCAGATTTCGAGAAAGATATAGTAGTATAGATTCTCCCTCAGCTGAGTGTCATGTTATCAAAACTGAGGTAATCCTCAGTGACAAAGGCCCCGGAGGTCATGGTGGTTTGGATAGGATACCCAGTGATTACAGCTACTTATAGTCTATCATGAAAGCATGGATGTCAGGAGGGAAACCTGGAGGCAGAAACTGAAGCAAATCCATAGACTCTGCTCCCTGACTTGCTTAGCTCACTTTGTTATACAACCTAGGACCATCGGCCCAGGAGCAGAAGCACTGCCCCTGCTGCAATCATTAATCAAGTGCTACAGATTTGCCTACAGGCCACTCTGATGGAGGCCGTCTTTTTCAGTTGAGATTCCCTCTTCCCATATGAATCTGGCCTATGTGAAGTTGTCAAAAATCTAACCAGCACATAGTTCTACTTTACTTTGGAGCTCTCCAGAGCTATATTCAGCTGTGGATAGTTGTTTAAGCACTGTTTCTGAGATGCTAACAAGGAGAGGATGATTCATTTTCCTTTCTGCCATCTTGATGACATCACTCTCTTCTTGGAATTTTTTCAACATAGTTACTTTGAATTCTTTGCCAGGCAAATTTTAGATCTCTAACTGCTGTTTACTAGAAATTTGCATGTTACTGTATCTACTGTTTTCCTGATTTTTTCTCATAAATATTCAACATACGTGACAAATATTTCTGCATTCCCATATCTAGTTTCCAGTGAGTTATCATAAGGCTCAGAGGCTTAGATATGCATTCCAAAGTCTTTATCTCAAAAATTAAAAATGTAAATAATCTACTTTTCGTAGCTATTGCTTGAACTACTTATCACACATGATCAGTGCTTGCTTGTCTTCATATTTCTTCTCCTTTTACATTGCTCCCGCTTGGATCATTAAAAACATGTGATAGACAGATATCTAGGATGATTTTGTGGTTCTTATACAAGTTGTGTTTAATGTGTTCTCTTTTAGAGTTACCATGAGTTAACATCAAGTAAAGTTAAAAAAGAGTTAACAATGAGTCCATTACTCATTGCCAGCATTTAAAAATTATTGCAGGAACTAAGTATTGGTATTCTTCCATATTCCCTCTTCAAGCTGATTTTCCTAATGACTGAATTTCTAATGTAAACTAGTTGTAAACTGACCTGTGAGGATGAGTCAAATGTTCTCATCATATTCAGAAGCAAAAATTGGGGAACATGGCACATTTAATTTTACTTCCTCCACAATGCAACTGGCCTTTCCCACACAGATAGCTCATTAGTAGGTGAATGTCTTTATAAGTCCAATGCTTCTTCACAGGATCAAAGGAATGCAGTGTTATTTCACATAGACATTGCAAGCCATTTTTCAACTTCCTTGGATTTCTGCTTTTTGTTTCAAAAACATTGTTAAATAATTCTCACCTCAAAAACCAGTGTATTTTGGAGGCAAAAGACTTTCTTTCCTTCCTTCCTTCCTTCCTTCCTTCCTTCCTTCCTTCCTTCCTTCCTTCCTTCCTTCCTTTTCTTTCTTTCTTTCTTTCTTTCTTTCTTTCTTTCTTCCTTTCCTTCTTTCTTTCTCCTTTCTTTTTTCCCTCCCTCCCTCCCTCCTTCCTCCCTTCCTTCCTTCCTTCCTTTTTTTTTTCTTTTCTTTTTTTTCAGATTCAGGCTTTATACAGCTTTAGCAAGGACTCCTATGCTAATATTCTTTCATATTTCGTTTCTTAAAATACTACTTTCTTTTTACTTATTAAGGGGAGAGAAAGGACCCAGTAGAATTAGCATCACTGGTATGAGGAAACTGATTTCTGAGCTAAAGATAATGAGGCCATGAGACCTGAGTATCTTCCAGGCTGGATGAAAACTTACAGATATTACTGTTGAGAACAATCCCACATTGTGTCATGGGCTGAATCAGCCTTCTTTCCCTTGCATTCACTTCTTAGATCCTATTATGATGGAAATAGACTTTGAATGAGCTCCATCTGGGTCCAAGCCTGAAAAGCTATTTTATTACCACTTTTAATTTGACTATTTAAAGGTATAACCTCAAGATAAGTTTCTCAATCAATCTCCTATATAGAAATAGAAATTATTTAAAAGAAAAGAACAGTTATTTCCATATTCCTCTTGCCACATGGAATCAGGAAATCGTGCTTCTTTCTCTTGGATATTTAATAAAGAGCATGTGTGCCACTATAATTAGGGATATGCTCTTACCTTTTTAGTCTGACTAAAAAGTTATCCAAAGTTACACATTCATGACTAACAATCAAATGTTCAAATAATATGCTTAACAGAATGTTAAAATAGCTTTAATGCAGTTGCAATTCATTTCCATTTTAATATATATTAAAAGAAACTTTAACGGTGGCTACATTTTATGTATGTACCATGAAAAATGAAAGTGCACAGTAATACAATTCAAAAATCTAATGTTTCCTGCTAGTTTGATAGGATAGCTTAAAAGAGCAAAAACTTACATAGCAGAGACAATGAGAAGGGCTTTTTCTGAGTATACTGACTGTATCGTTGGCCTCTAATAAAACACTTTTTTTCTTTTCCTACCAGTAACTTATGCTTCTCTGTTTATATGAATGTAAATTATCATTGTGGAATCAGTTATGTTTGTTTACATTCATGTGTCAATTGCAAACCAGCTAAGACCATGAGCACTTTGCTCAATTCTGTTATTGTCTCACAATTTTATTGACCTAGTGATAATGATGATGGTGATTGTTATTTAGTAATGAAAGATATGAATCCTCTTAGACCTCAGGTTTACCTCTGAAGCATCCACAATGCAATTCTTTGATTTCCAAGTCACAGACTTTTCTCTCACTGGGCATGAGTGAATAATTAATGCACCAAAGAACAGTAAAAATAGATAAATTGATAAAAAAAAATTTTGCCAATTCCATTTGTCCACTTATCTAGTTGCTTTTTACTAGAATTTTGTGTGTTACTATGTCTAATTTATCTACATAATGTAAATATATATATATATATATATATATTATATATATATATTTGGTTTTTCGAGACAGGGTTTCTTTGTGTAGCTTTGTGCCTTTCCTAGAACTCACTTGGTAGCCCAGGCTGGCCTCGAACTCACAGAGATCCGCCTGGCTCTGCCTCCTGAGTGCTGGGATTAAAGGCGTGCGCCACCACCGCCCGGCAATATAAATATATTTTATAAGCATCACTTGAACATCTTCATCTCTGCAGCTTATTTATAGATTCTTACTGCATTGTGAAACATTGTGGCTAATGAGCTTTTAAATGAAGGGAAAAACTAAATGAAGATATTATCTTACCTTTCATTAAGAAATCACTATTTCTTATCATGCACTGATAATTAAAACCTAGTACAGAATATACAGTTATCATTTCCCCATTACCTTTCCCTCTGGACCTGTGAAAGCCTATTGATATCCAAAGCTTAATTATTGAAATATTTCCATTAACAGTGCATTTCTTTAATTCCAAATGCATGAGCTCTGTAACTATTCATGAATCATTTCCCCTATGCCTGAGATACACCCCAAGAAGAACCACCCTGCTTCATTCTGTCAGACTTCATTTTAGTAATTACCCACTGTGCAGACAAAATAAGAGGAGCAGAAGCTTTCTCTGTGGATAAAAGCTGCAAGAGTTTTGATAACAGTTATTTTTGTCTGGTCTCCTTGAAGGAGTCTGTAATTCTGAATGAAGTGTCTAGCATGTGGCCAAATAAAGCTCCAAAGGCTGCTTGTGGGAGTGAATAACAGTACACTGATATATTTAAATCACAGCCCCATATTTAAGTTGTTTATAGGGGTTTTGGGTGGACCTTCAGTTACTTGATGAAAATTGTTTCCAGAATGAAGAAAGGTGAGCACCTTCCAAACAGGAAATTGGGGCATGCGAACAGATAATATGAAATGAGATAGAGAGGGGATTTCTAAATGTAGCAAGAAAGGATAGTGCTTATTAACTAGTAGATTAGATAGAAATGAAACATTAGGATTCAGAAGAACATCCAGAACCAAGTAAATATTGGTATGGAAATCTGCATAAACACAAAAGAGCACATTTGATCTCTCTGCAGCCCTGAGTAAAAAAAAAAAATCTGTTTAAATTCAAGTGATGCATGGGTTAGCTCAGTCAGTTTGGTTTGCTGCCAGATGTACAGAAAGCCATGATATTCCTGGTAAGGATAATTGAAGGGGTTTACTAGGTAGATAATGAGAAGCTGGTCACTGGGAACACTGGAGTTTTTTTCTATTATAAGGAGAAATTATTTTTCCTTTTTTTAAAACAGGAGAAATAATATTTCATAGCAAATTGACAATTATTCTAATAATGGTACAAAGTTATTCAGGGGCCAAGCTTGCTTTCACTATGCATCACAGATAAAGTGATGTTCTAAAGATTTCATTCTTTGCTATTTTCTGTTTCACTAATATTTTTATGACACCTGAAATTGTGACAAGAATTGTCTGTCTTGACTGGTGACATGATACACATATATCTATTGTCTGACAGGACCATTAGAATAACATGAAGGGGAAGATAGAGACAGATTTTCAGATTATACAAGAATATAGCATCTTCTGTAGTTTCTTCCTTAAAAAGGAATTAAGTTTTCCTAATGATAAAAAAAAAATTACTGTTGGGAGCAGAGGGAATGCTGATGTCTTTGTTGGTCTATCTGACTGTCTATGTCATGCCTGAGCCAGGCAATTAGTGCAGGAGACATGGAGAACATGAAAGGCTACACTAATTACTAAGGCCCAATGTACATATATGTAGCTCTGGGACACAGTGTGGGGAGAGTGCTTTTGGAGGTTGTTCCCACCTCTGCCTGCTAATCATTCCAAGATTTGTCTGTTGAGATACACCAAGGCTCTGCATTCAAAAACAGATAGGATAAAGGAGAAAGAAGTTAGGAGGGTCAAGGCTGTTGCTACTGTGGAGGACCAATTTTAAAGAAATATAGACTAAGTAAAAAATCCCCAGCCAGGAGCAATCAGTCATTCCTTATAGCCATGTGACTGGATATACTTTCTTTCTCTGCATTACTCTGTTTACATAGCTGATTTTGAAACAACAATAACAATTATATTCCCAAGAGTTATTTTAGATTTTAAGATTAGAGAAGAACAGCCAATCAGTGGTCAGACAAGCCTCTTCACTTACTCAACCACTAGCTCCTCCTGGGAGTTGGTATATATTATTATCCTTCTCTCTCTCATTTTGCTTAAATAAATGAAAACAGAAATACATTTGTCAGCACAATATATTCTATGTTAAGTAATTGAAATAAAATACATTGTAAAGCATAATCAATACTTAATTTTGGCAAAAATTAAAATAGTTTCAATGGATATAAACATATGTTAGACAACAGACTAATCTCTAGTCTATAAAACTGGATTATATTCTTTTTATACAATTATTTGGGATATATTTTACAGTAAAAACTACTCTACAGTATAATTTTCCATTCTGTACAACTGGTTGTACCTGTAGGATTTCCTCTGAAAAAGGGCATCCAAGTTGAAAGAAGTCCATTTGTGGTAATCTTATTTGGTATCTTGACCAAGGGACACTCTTGCCTACTATCTGGGTATTTTCTTTTTATTTTATTTTATTTTATTTTATTTTACAATACTATTCAGTTCTACATAACAGCCACATATCCCCCTATCTGGGTATTTTCAACTTATCTGTGTTCATGTAAAGCCTTATCTACTAACCCAGTGAAGGATCTTGCCCTTATCAAGGAGTTAAGTTGGTCAGACTATGGGGAGAGCAGGATTACATTCATCATGTGCCTTTCCTTTTCTCAAAGATGTGGCATCAAATACCAAGAACTTTAAAGTGGAGAACATACTCAGGCATAGAACTCAGAAGAAAAAAGGACAATGGAAAAAAAGAAGGTAAAGCTAAGCAAAAGAATTAGGGAACATGAAATTATTCCTTTTTATGAGCCAGTGGTGAATGAGTTCAGAAGCAGAGTTTCTAAGTACTGCTAAGTTATCAACTCCTTGCTTTACTGTTTATACATTTTAATTGGAATTTTTAAGACAGTTTACAAAGCAATAGGTTTCTGTGTGTTTCCATCTCATTTCTCCATTTTCATATTTCCCCCCTTCTCTACTGTGCCCTGTTGCACCAAATAATCTCCTTGTATTTGCCCTGTCATTTTCTCTACCATCCTTGCTTAAAGTCTCATTTTGTTCCTGTCATGCATGCTCCTCTCTAGCTTCTTGGCCTTTACACATATTTACTCCCATCCAGATATGCATATTTAAAAGTTGGAGGCGTGGATCTACATGTGAGAAAAAAAAATGTAATTCCTGAGACCTGATTACTTTGCTTCATATAATATTGTTTTCCATTCTTATCCATTTTCCTACAAACTTCATGACTGCATTGTTTCTCTGTGGCTGAATGTAATTCAGTTTTATGTATGTGCCATCTTTTCATATCCATTAACTTGTTGATTGACATCTACCGTAATTTGTTTGAATGTGTTATTGGTCATATGTTGTGGGATATTTTGATGGCATTGTGATGCTCCCAAAGCTGACTATAAAGTTTGCTTTGAATCAGAGGTTGGAGCTAGCAACTAGCTGACCAAAATTAGCCATGGAGGTTTTGCAGGACCCAGGACAGATAGAGAGACACAGAAAGTAGTAGGGCAGGACTTGGAGAGAGTCTTGGCCTCTTTTTGTTTGAGGAACAAGAGAGAGAGAGAGGTCATTGCTTGCTTCTTTGCCACTTCTGTTTTTCAGTTTGTTACCCTGACATCTGGCTCCCAAGTTTTTATTGATAAAGAATAATTAGATAAATGCTTCAATTACACGTAATTTTCTTTTAAGAACTACTTGTAAAGAACATTGACCAGCAGTGTGTTTGTGCATGTGTGTATGTGTATGTGTTCATTTTTTTGCTATTCTTTATACATTCTAGATATCAATTAATTGTCTTAGACATTGCTTGTATAGATTTTCTCTCATGATTTAGCTTTGGGTTTAGTTTCTGATACTTTATTTTGAAATTTAGAATTTTCTTAATTTCATGTAATTCCATTTGTCAATTCTTGGGTCTACTTTTTGTACTCTTAGAGTACTATTTAAAAAGTTATGGCCTATAATTAAGTCTTGAAATGTATTCCGTTATCAGTAATGATGCTCCTGGTTTTAAAATAGGGTCTTGGTTTAGTATTATTTTTCCCTGGGGGGAATGACTGTAAGTAGATATCCAGTTTTTCCTACATCGTTGTGCTGTGAGATGTTCTGTATATCCTGTGGGAGCCCGTTCTCGGGTTCCTCATGGCTTTACCCAGCAGGTCTGAATAGAGGATGATTAGGACCATTGGCCTGAGTGCAGGTGTCTGAGATAGTCTGTACTTGGCTGTGCTGGGGGATGGTCTGTATGTCAAGTTGCTCTGATTGGTCAATAAATAAAACCTGATTGGCCATGGCTAGGCAGGAAGTATAGGCGGGACTAACAGAGAGGAGAAAAGAACAGGAAGGCAGAAGGAGTCACTGCCTGGAGCCGCTGCCAGGACAAGGAAGATGATGTAAAGTACCGGTAAGCCACAAGCCAGCCATGTGGCAGGGTATAGATTTGTAGAAATGGGTTAATTTAAGACATAAGAAAAGTTAGTAAGAAGCCTG
Source organism: Peromyscus leucopus (assembly GCF_004664715.2). NCBI lineage: Eukaryota > Metazoa > Chordata > Mammalia > Rodentia > Cricetidae > Peromyscus > Peromyscus leucopus. Next base: position 36,278,273 of record NC_051063.1, read on the forward strand.
CCACGGCCATAGAGTTTGAAGCAAAATAAGTCTCTGCGTTTACTTGTTTGGGTCTGAGCAGCTGTGGGACTGGCGGGTGACAAAGATTTGTCCTGACTGTGGGCAAGGCAGGAAAACTCTAGCTATATCGTTGGATTAAAAGCTTTACTTTTCCAAGAGCATGTTTTTGTCCTCTTTGCCCATGAAATATATAACTTTGTGCCTGTCATTTCCCCTGTATCATAGCTGTGGTTGGGTAGTGTGGTGCCTCTAGCTCTCTTCATTCTATTAATGGTAGTTTGAATGTTCATGGTCTTTTGTGTTTCCATTATGAAAACAAAACAATTTTTAAATTCTGATTGTTTTTCATTTGAAATTTGAAAAAGACTGCATTCAATCTACTGATGATAGTTTTTAGTAATACAACCTATTTAGCAATATTAATTTTCTTAATCAGTAGCATTGAAGTCTGTTCACTGTCTAGTGTCTTCTTCCATTTCCTTTCCCAATGTCTTAAAGTTCCATAATTGAAGTCTTCCACTTCCTTCATTAGTTTTTATCCTAAATATTTTAAAAATAATGTGAATTTAATATTTTCCTGATATATTTCTCAAAAGTTGACTGTTAATATTAACAATGGCTACTGATTTTTGTATTTCCATTGGGTAACCTGCTACTTTACTGATAGATTTTTATCATATCCAGAAGTCAACAAAAGCCAGATCATCGTGAAATACTTGGAAAAGATATCTTACAACAAACTGGGAAATACAGAAGAAATTAGCAAGTGCACATAACCTGTCAAAAGTAAAGCTAGAAGACATAAGCAACTTAAAAACATTCAAAACAAAAAAATGACTGAAGTAGTAATTAAGTCTCCCTACAAATACCAAAGTTCAATGCTATATAAATTTGCTGATGAGTTCTACCATACTCTTAAGGAACATCTTATAACATCACTGATATGGAAAAGTCTGGAAAACTTGAGACCATTTCTCTAATATCTGGCATGAGACAATGGTGTCCATTTTCTTCATTTTTATTAAATATAGCTCTTGAAGTCTTAGCTAGAGTAATAATGGGGGTAATATGCCAAAGCAGCCTATAATGAATAAAATAAATAGAAAAGGAAGACCTTAAACTATTTGCAGATGACCTGACTCCAACATATATGTAGATTAAGTGTTCTTAACATCAGATTCCATCAAAGGATAATGGAATAGTCACCACCCCCCACTCCAAACAAGGTATACTTCACTTCATATCTGTCACAGTACTTGACATACAACAAGCTCCAAGGGGATGAAACAAATTAAAACCATCTGATGTCTTTAGGTGTCTTCATTTCCACATTTTTGGAGGCTAATTCTCACTAAGTATTCTGATTTTTAGATGCCTTTCTATTTTAGACTTCAGGACACATCTAACTCTACCAGAGCTTGTGAACTTCAATTTGTTTTTCTTTCCCTTTCTTCCGTGTGTTTGTGTGTGTGTGTGTGTGTGTGTGTGTGTGTGTGTGTGTGTGCGTGTGCGTGTGCGTGTGCGTGTGCATGTGTGTGTGCATGTGCATGTGTGTGTGCATGTGTAGAGCGAGAGTTCTGTGTACATGTGTATGTAGATATGTGAAGTCTGAGCATGATGCCAAGTGTCCTGGCCCTAACTCCTTTTGCCTTTTTCCCTACATCGATTTTTCTCACTGAACCTGCAACTGAACTAGCAACCAACAAGTCCTCGTGAACTTCCCTTAATGCGCTAAGCTTAAAGGTGTGAGCAAGGCCAAAACCAGTATTTTATAAGGGTTCTAGGTATTCAAACTCATGTGCGTTCAGTAATTCATTTCCCCAATTCCATTTTTAATCTTACTATGAACAAACTCCAGAGATAAGTCAATGGTTTTTGCCATTACTTTCATGCATAATGCTACTTTAAGTGAAGTAAATTTCAATGGATATTGGTTAGATAGATATGAATTTCACTATTAACTCCCACATGCTTTATGTAATTTTCATCCATATGAGAATATGGTAGAAAAGTTAATGGAATAAGAAATAGAAGAAAAACTGTCCTGTAATTATGCTAATCAATGAGACTCTAATACTACAGTTATCATTTTTGAAGCTTTTCTTTTTGCTTAAAAAAATAAATGGAAAAATTTCTGTTCTTGAACAGAAATATCCTCCTTAGCTGCCAGAGTGGTAAACTCTTTCATGCATTATGAAATGCCCGATTTGTGATACAGGAGCCAGGGGCACAACAATCTAATTATGTCCTTGGTTTCTATCCAAGATTGACTTATTTTTACAACATATTATTGAGTTTATTGAACTGCTAAATTGAGAATTTATTAAGACAAACTATATTTCTTTTGTTTCCCACAGAATCACAGTTATAGAGAATAGTACTTAAGGCTATAAAACATTGAATAAGAGTCATAGCTTGAGTTTCTACTTAAAACAAATGTAATTTTATTTAAAATTAGGAAAACTACTCAAATTAACAAAATAAATCATCTTATGTGGAAAGGTCTCATTTTGATAAGAAAATTCTGTCCTAATGTGAAAATGTGGGGAATACTGGAAAATAGACTGTTGCCATTATGACATGATGGCTTTCTTCCCTAGCCCCACCTTTTAAACTCTAAGGTATTTTAACATTGTTTGCCTTGTGTATCAGTCACGATTCTGTTGCAGTGGTATAATCTCAAGACAAGGAAAACACACACACAACAACAGCAACAAAACACTATGGTGGTATTTTATTTGTACTGAAATGTGATTTTAATTGTATGTTAATAAATAAAGTTGCCCAGGGGTCAGAGCTATTAGAGCCATAGAAAGAGCATGGCGGTGGTGGCACACACCTTTAATCCCATAGATCTCTGTGTGTTCAGGGATACAGTCAGCATTGGAGACATACGCCTTTAAGACTTGGAGGACCGTACTTACAGGCAGTGACGAGGCAGTCATGTGTTTGGGTTTACACCCAATGAGAAGGCAGAACAGAAAGACTATATTAAAGACAGACACACAGGATGTAACTTTCTTTCAGAGAGGTAGGAGCACCGCAGGAGCAAGGGTAAGGTTTAGCTCTGAGCTCGGACCTCTTGGCTTTCTCTTTTACATTGGTTCTGTGTTTCTTATTTAATAAGATGGTTGGTTACATCTACAAAACACTTCATCAATAGTTTATTTTATTCTGTGGTTCCAGAGGAGTAGAGTCCTCATGGAGAGGAAGCCATGGCATGGCAACATGAACAAGAAGTTAGTCACATATCATCCACTCTCAGCTGTCAGAGAAAGACAGAGAACAGGAAGTGGAATGAGGCTGTAAACCCTCAAACCTCATTCCAGTCATACACTTCCTCTACCAACGCTACACCTCCTAAAAGTTCCAGAACCTTACCAAACAGCACCGCCCATAAATGAGTTTATGTAAGTCATGTCTTTATCTAACCACCACCTTCAGAGGAAGCAATGATTTCTTAGCCTCCATTAGATTCTAATTTTAGATTGTTATTTATATTATATGAAAGTCATCACTGGTGATATGGACACACATTCATGACTCAAATCATTAACAGTAATTTAAAATTTGATAGTAACATTTTCTTACATGAATGTCCATCCCTCTGATGAATGTCTATTCATACTTTCATTTTCATTTTTTTGGCTGTTATTTCTCAGTATAAACCCCTTCAATGCTAGACATATTTCAACAAATTAATCCCTTAATGATATCATACTCATATTTTTAGTTAGAATCTTGTAGTTCTCAACTTAGCCTCAGTTTAACACTGCTACATAGCAGAGACAGTGAGGTCATGTGTCAACTAAATTAGGGTAAGGAGAGACCAGCCATCCCTCAAAATAACTATAGGACTCACCAGGGACCCAGAGATATTTATAAATTATATAGAACAGCAAAAGTTGGGCCCAAAAGAAATCTGGCTTATTTGTTAAAGCACTTTATCTATCTGGAAATAATCACTGATGCTTTTGATTTAGTAGCGAAAAGAGCTTTCTGGAACATTGAAAAACAAAGTAAATGAGAATTTTTAAATGTTATATATATATATATAATGCTATGTATAATTATCTCTATATATTTCTATGTATATATAATGCTATATATGTGTTTTATATCTTAATATATAGCTCTATAATTATATAAATACCATACATGTATCACCATCAATTAAAGCATCAATAATATTGAATCTCAGTGTTAAGTTTCAGGGAAATTCTTCAGACTATACAAAAACTAATAGTATATATAAAAATCTTCCATATAATAGAGCTTTTGTGTGGTTTTTGAGTGTGAAACCAGCAAAATTAACTTGGTTCAGAATGTAGGAATGAGAACTAACGATATTTCCATAAAACTGAAATTATGACTCTTTCTTTGTATAGTTATTTCAAGCACTGGGGGTATTAATGTGATAATTATGAATAGAGAATGACTTTTTTTTCTTTTTTATATTTTTATTATTAAGAAATTTTCCAATCATGGTCTTGATATCTGTTGCTCACAGAATTCCTCATCTCTCTCATCAACTGGACTCCTGTGGGAGGAGGGAGGACAAGGGAATCTGTGGTTGATATATAAAATGAATAAAAAAACTTAATAAAAAATAAAGCAAAAAAAAAAAGAAATTTTCTATGCATTTTACATACCAAACACAGATCACACTCTCCTCCCTCCTTCTGCCCCTCAGCCTTCCCCCATACCTATGCCCCATTCTCATCTCCTCCAAGGCAAAGTCTCCCATGGGTAGTCAGAAGAGCCTGGTACATTCATTTTTAGGCAGTTCCAAGCCCCTCTTCCCCACACCAATGCTGCACAAAGTGTCCCACCATAGGCACTGGGCTCTAAAATCCCCCCTCATGCTCCAGAGATGGATTCTGATCCCACTGCCTCGGAACCCCCTAACCAATTCAAGCTGAACAACTGTTTTGCCTATCCAGAGGGTCTAGTCTAGTCCCATGAGGGCCACAGCAATTGGTCCACAGTTCATGAATTTCCACTAATTTGGCTGACTGTCTCTACATTTTCCCATCATGATTTCGATGTCCCTTGCTCATAGAATGCCTGCTCTCTCTTATCAATTGGACTTCTGTAGCTAGGCCTGTCGCTACAGTGTTTTAACCCATACTCAGAAAGACAAACATGGTATGTACTCACTCATAAGTGGATACTAGATGTAAAGCAAAGGATAATGAGACTACAACCCACAGCTCCTGAGAAGCTAGCTAACAAGGAGGACCCTAAGAGGAATGCATAGATTGCCCAGCAAATAAGAAATAGATGAGATCTACATGAGCAAACTGGGGGTGAGGAGGGATAATGGAGGACAAGGGGTGGGGGGTGAGAATATAAGGGAACAGACAGTGGGAAAACAAAGAACGAGAAACCATGATAAATGAAGACATCATGGGAATAGGGCGAAACAGGGTGCTAGGGAAGTTCTCAGAAATACACAAGGATGACCCCACCTTAGACTACAAACAATAGTTGAGAGGGTGCCTGAACTGGCCTACACTGGTAATCATATTAGTGAGTACTCTAACTGTCATCATAGAGCCTTCATCGAGTAACTGTGGAAGCAGATACAGAGATCCATGATTTAATTTTTCTTAACATTTATTAAAAAGAATTTTGTTGGTGAGGAAGAAAATCATATGCCCTGTATTAAATACTTTTATTTCTTAGATTTGATGCTTCCTACCAGGAATAGAGTCATGTCAGGAAATTTTCATTAATCTTGATAACTAACTCTTTACATTTTTTAATAGGAACAGAATTCTTGAATTAAATTTAATAACTGAAATGGGGAGAACAGAGAACTGAATTAGTTCACTGTTATAGGAAATCAAAATTCAAAAATGAATTAGAATTCAAAAATGAAATGTTTCCTTCCAGAAATACATATAGGCAGACACCACAGACATGAGATGTGGAAGTCTGTCTCTTCTTTAGCCAATCACTTTTGTACCATCATTTTTGGTGTCTTCATCTTCGTGATAATTTAATTGAGTGCTTAGTATATATCATATACCATGTTAAATGACATACTCATTCATTTATCTAACCATTAAAATAACTCAATGAATGAAGCAGTTTTAATTCTAGTTCATCAAGAAAATAATTAACAGGTTGAAGCTCATTGAAATATAACAGAGCTAGGATCTGAATAGTAGTAGCTTGCCCCCATATCCAGCTATATTCATAAGTGATTTGCCTATTACCTAACAGCTTCTGGTCTTCTCCACTCAAGTTTAGAGGAATAACACACACAGCATATATTTTTTGTTTAATATTGTCTCTCAGAAGAAGTTTTAGCCAAGTATCTTTTATGAAGTTGCTCTTCAGAGAGAAATAGTAAGTGGCCAACCAAAACGCTATGTCTCCATTTTCAAATGATTGTGCATGGATACTAAAACATGCCTCATAGGTTAACAACTTTCTGCTCTTTTAGAGGACCCAGATTTGGTTCAAGTACCCACATCAAGTCACTCAAAAATACCTCAAACTACAGTTATAGCGCCTCTGATGCCCTTTTCTGACATTTTTGACATCTGCATGCACATGGTGCCTACGCTGCATACACTCATAAACAGACACATTACATATAACATGAATAAGTCTTTTAAAATGAGAGAATGCATGCTTCTACACTACATGCAACTGGCTATTGACTGACCATTCATAGGTGGTAGAGGAAGCTGGCATGTAAGAGTTGATATTTTATCAGAAACTATAGAATCAGGTCCACTCTGTCTATATATTTTTACCAATTTTGTTAATTTTTTTTATTATGATGCCCTTTATCATGTGGATTTCTATCTATTAACAAGAGAATAGTATCACCATTTCCCTTCCCAACTCTCTGATTTCCATCTTGTTTGCTCATCTCCTCAAATATTTTTCATCTGAAGTGAAAACCCATGGTCTTCCAATTCAGCTATGAACTTGTATTTCTATAACTGGAGTTCTCTCTCTGGGTCCCACCAAGCCCCGGCAGTCTGACAGCCCACTTATAAAATAAACAAACAGACGCTTATATTGCTCACAAACTGTATGGCCATGGCAGGCTTCTTGCTAACTGTTCTTATATCTTAAATTAACCCATTTCTATAAATCTATACCTTTCCATGTGGCACATGGCTTACCAGCATCTTCACATGCTGCTTGTCATGGCAGTGGCTGGCAGTGTCTCCCTCTTCCTTCCTGTTCTGTCAATTCTCCTCTTTGTTAGTCCCGCCTATACTTCCTGCCTGGCCACTGGCCAGTGTTTTATTTATTGACCAATCAGAGCAACACATTTGACATACAGACCATCCCACAGCATATTTCTTTGTTTTATTTTTGTTATTTTGCCTCATGCCATCTCAGGTTTTTCTATTCTGTGCCAACCAATATCTATGTCCCTACTCTCTTAGAACAAACTTATTTCCCGATTTTGGCATTAAAAAATGCTAAAACCAGTCATCATAAACCGGTGGCTTGCCGGGAGGTGGTAGTGCATGCGTTTAATCCTAGCACTCGTGAGGCAGAGCCAGGAGAATCTCTGTGAGTTCGAGGCCAGCCTGGGCTACCAAGTGAGTTCCAGGAAAGGCGCAAAGCTACTTAGAGAAACCCTGTCTTGAAAAACCAAAACCAAACAAACAAAAACAACAAAAAATGGTGGCTTAAAGTCTAATAATTAAATTCTTACAATTCTTAAAGCTGGGAAGACTAGGGGAAAAGTGCCAAAATATTAAGTTCTGCTGAGGCTTTCTTCTTGGTTATCAGAATCAAAGGGAGGACTATAAAATTTAATGTTTATAGGGTGTCAATCTCTTCCTTGGGGCTCCAAACTCATGATTTAGCTATCTTAAAAAGGCCATGGTAGATAATTATAGCACAAATTGTTAGAAGGTCTTATTAATAAAAACAAACCTGGAGTCAGATACTGGGGTCAATGCTAGAAGATCAGAGAAGCAAAACAAGCCACAGCTTCCTCACCTCGCCAATTCCTCAGCTGATCCTGGTTCCTCAGACTGGATGCTTCTGAGTCCTCATCCAAGTAAATCTCAGCTGAACTGCTGCTCAAAAGCCTAAAAGCTTAACCAGCCTAGTTCTTGGTCCTCACACCTTATATACCTTTCTGCTTTCTGCCATTACTTCCTGGGATTAAAGGCTCATGTCCTGGGATTAAAGGAGTGAATCACCATGCCTGGCTGTTTCCAGTGTGGCTTTAAACACACAGAGATCCAGATGATGGATCTCTGCCTCCCAAGTGATAGGATAAAAGGTGTGTGTGCTACCATTTTCTGGCCTCTATATCTAGTGAATGTTCTCTTCTCTGACCCCAGATAAGTTTATTAGGGTGCACAATATTTTGGGGAAACACAATATCACCACATTAATGCATAGCGAATAGTCTATCATATAGGTTAAATTCCACAAACAGATTTTGAAGAGGCACAAACAAACATTGGACCACAACACTGAAAACTGCCAATTAATCCAATTACTCCTTTGCTACTATGGTATCCCTTTGGTCTTTTTGCCTTCATTCTGCTCTTTATAACTCAATATCATTTTCATAGACTCCTAATGAATCCTGACACTTATGTTTTCCATGTCCTTTCCTCTGCTCTCACAGCTTCTCACTTTTTATGCTGCAGTATGTTCACTTAGAACTTTCTGCTAACAATGACACGTTACTTGTTTTTTCCCACATTCCTTCCATTCTTTCATAAAAGAATATTTTTTCAGAGTTTCCTTTTCAAAAAAGAAAAATCTGAGATGTGTTTTTGCCTTGTTTAAGGTTTTTTATATTACTTTCTTGAGAAATGTGATTTTCAATGTGTAGAATCTTTCATGAGTTCACAAAAATATTTGTGCCCAGCATGGTTTATGTAACACTCCTTCAGAAAGAGAGGCTTTATTGTTTCACAACCCAGATGACATATCTTTTCCTCTTATCTATCTATGTTTTTCCAGCTTAAATTGTATATATCCATAAAAATTTTGGGGTTAAGCCTTGCTTTCCCTGGATGTACCAAAATATCTCATTTAAAACTCTAAAGATACTTTTCTGTTGGTAAACACAATTTTTTTCCCAATGTCTCCTTAAAAATTATTTTTTGAATTTGTGTTTTTATATACTTATATCTCTTCTTCATCTATACATGATATACAAATATATGACAGTTTAATAGAAAGAGAATAATAAGCATATATTACTTAACTGAACATATATATGTTTATATGTAGAAGACACATATATGTATATGTATTTATCCATAGATATATCTTCATAGAAATATAAATAGAATAAACATATATACATAGATAGTTTGTGAATATACATGTGCACACATGGGCACATATATTGTTCTCAATCATGCAATTACAATCAAGAATGTTTAAACTGTTAAATTGCTTCCTAAAATGATAAATCTACTTTTTACTACTAATTATGAATTCATATTGTTTCTTCCAGGTTCCTATTTCCTCTCCTTGCTATTTAGCTGTCATTTGTTCTGTTCTGCAGTTTCTGTTTCCTTTGTAATTGGTGGTATATCATCTATTGCATAATATTCTTCAGTTTTCTTTTCTAATTTTAAACACTTTTTTCTTATAAAATAAGCTCAGTTTATTCACATCTGGAATCAAGATCAAACAATATGAAGCTCTCTCTCTCTCTCTCTCTCTCTCTCTCTGTGTGTGTGTGTGTGTGTGTGTGTGTTTCCATATGTTCCTGAGTCTTTAATCACCTACTAAACTTTTCATGTGTTCTCCTTGTTGTATCTCTGCCTTTCCTAAAGCCTGGCTCTAGCATTGTCAACATTCCCTTTATCTCCATATTCATTAGTTATTTTCCCACACCCGAATCAGTCTTGACTTTTCACTTCCACAACTTCTATGTGTTTAGCCATTTGAATTTATTCTTCAGCAATTTTGTTTTGGCAATATGTATTGTTGAAGGGTTTTAAAAATTTGTTTCTTCATCCTCTTTACATTTAACATTATTTTCTATCCAATTTTAATCCTATTCCTCTATGATCAGTTATTTCTGCAAAGTCATACTATGTGCTTAAAGTCAAGCGTTGGAGACTCATGAACCCAGGCAATGACAGGTATCTATCTCTTTACAAACTTGTTTGTGCTACCATTTTGATGTTCTTACTGGTTCTCTCACTTTGCAGCTTCTTTCCAATCCTAACACCACAAACATTTGCCACCCTTCTTCTCTGGGTTTCTTAGGACATAAATTTTAGGTAAGATATTTGGATGATCATTTTTTTATTTTCTTTTAGAACATTTGTTGTTAAAATTTTAGTATTATTCAATGTGTTAACAGTGTATAAAATATCATTAGTTTTAATTTGCATTACATTTATGAGTAACCACAATATATACATATCCTTACATGCATTTACTAATTTTTATGTAAATATGCAAATGTTTCTCTTTTAAATGTATGTTAAAATCAATTGCCTATCTTTTATTGGGTTCTTTGTAAAAGAATTTTATGTTCTGAAAGATTCTATTTTGACAGATTTGTAGATATTCTTACCCAAATTGCTCTATTCATTTTTCAATGATGTATTTTGAAATGTTGATGTTTTATTTTTGAGGCAATCCAAACTTTTCAGGACTCTAGTAAGTAAGCATATTCTCATTGCAAACTTTAAAAGCTAGTTTCCTATAATTTAGTTTATTTGTGGAGTGTGAAGATGTTAGCAGATAAAGTTTGTCTATGATCTATCACATATTAGTTACTGTGGTCAATATAAAGCAGTTGCTCTCTGTTTTCATCCAGATGTTAGGACAAACGTTTCTTGATAAGTTTTGGATTTCAAAAGTCACCAGCCATCCCACATATTGATTGAAGACATGCACACTAGATCTTAGTACATTTGAGAGGCAGTGGAAACTTTGGGAATTAGGGACTAGTTAGTTACAGGATGTGTTCCCTTAAAGCCTTCCCTCTATCTCTTTACTACCTGGCTGGCCTCAGAAAGGTGAGTGACCATCTCTGCCATGTGCTTCTAGCACCTTGCTGTTTTACATTATAATAACATACACAGGAGTTACATACATGACTGTTGTAAACTCTGAAATAGTTGCAAATAAATCTCTATTTCTGACAATTACTTGCTGCACATATTGTGCAATAGATAGAAAAATGAGCATTAAACTCAGTAATTCAATATCTTCATAAAATCAACTGACATGACACCTGTGCTCATTTCTCACCTTTCTGTTCTGTAATACTGATACAAGTTTCTGTTCTTATAATATTAACTGAATACTTTGATAACTGTAGAAGTTTAGAAACTTTGAAATCAAGTAGTGTAAGTCTTCCAATGTGTGTCTCTTTCAAGCCTATTTTTTTTTAATTCTAGGTTCTTTACACTTCATATAGACTTTGAAATACTTGTCACTCTCTGGAAAAAGAACACAGTGAGGATTTGTGAGATTGAATTGAATTCGAGATCAAATAGAGAGACTTGACATGTAATCACTGGAAATCTTCAGTTGCGTTAACTTAGATTACCTTTCAACTAATGCTTCTCTGTCTACTTCAGGTTCTTTCCACATGTTTTTCTTTTTACATGGTGTATAGTACTGCACATCTCTTACAATAAATATTCCTGACTATTTTATGTTTGATAAATCAATGCAACATCCCAATTCCTTTTGTTTGTCTATAGGAATAAGTTCATATTGATAGATAACATTATTCTCTTTGACTTTACTAAATTTTCTTATACTGTATTTTATATCTTCATTTTGTCTCTATTCATAAACAAATGAAAATTCAACTTTTGCTGCTAAGTATTTTGTCACTTGTAGCGACTTTCATATGCCTACTTTAAGAGTTTGAAGAAATTTATTTCTGTATCAAATTTGTAATTTTTTTTTTAAAAATTAGGAGTTTATGTTTATTGTCAAATGCCATTTTGCTTATCTTTCCTATTACTGTCAAATGCCATTTTACTTATTTTTCTATTAAAATTATTTTCTTATTTCTCTCTCTCTCTCTCTCTCTCTCTCTCTCTCTCTCTTCTCTGTGTGTGTGTGTGTGTGTGTGTGCGCGCGCGCGCGCACGGTGTGTTCGTGTCACAGTGCATGTGATTCAGTTAATAATGTCTTTTACTGATACTGATGATCTGAGTTAGGTCCTAAGAACTCACACAGTGAAATAAAAGAATAACTCCTAAGTTGCCCTTTGACCTTCAAATGTGAGTTGTGACTTATGCCCTTGACAATAAGAAATGACTGTTAAAATTATATATTTTAAAGCATATTTTATTTGGCATGTTTTTATTACTTATTCATTTTTTGATATTATAATATAATTACATAATATACCCTTCCCTTTCTTCCTTTAAAACCCTCCCAGATTCTTTTCCTTGCTTTCTTTCAAATTCATGGCTTACTTTTTTTAAAAAAGTTAATTGTTGTTACATACATATATGCATATTATATTCTTAAATATTCCTAATTACAACCTGCTCAGTATGTATACAGTAACTTTTATGTATGTTTTAAGGACTAACCATTTGGCATTGGGTAACCAATTCATGTGCTCCTCCCTGGAGAAGGCTATTTCTCCAACTCTCAGCATTCCTTAGCTGACCGTGTTTCTTTGTGTAGAGTTTAGGCCTTGTGTGCCCTACCTGATCATTCAAGCATGTTTATTGGTGTCATCCTTGTTCAGCTAATATTAGGTAGTCCTGTTAGTGAGAGTTCAGGGGTGTGGCTTCTGACACTTCTAGTAGACACAGTCTCACAGCAAAGAACGTATTCCTGTGGCTCTTATAGTCCTACCTAAGCCCTGTGCTACAATGTTCCCTGAGCCGTAGTTCAGAGATTGTTTTGTAGATGTATCAATGGGTCTGGCTCTTCACCCCTGCAGTTTTTTTGTTGTGGCTTTCTATAGTGGTCTCTGTCTTTTACAATTAGAAGGTTCCTTTTGAGCAGTGATGACTACACTTATCTGTAGGTAAAAATTGTGCTGGTTAAGTAAAGTGGTGATTGTAGGTCCTCTCCTAAGGTCCCATGGCTTCACTAGCCCTCAGTAGTTGGCAAAGCTTACAGCATCAAGCATGATCAATTGTTGCTTGTTGAGTGGTTACTAAATCCAGTGAGAGAGCTGCTGGTTTAGTAGTGTGGTTGTAGGTCCTCTCCTAAGACCCCATGGCTTCACTATCCCTGGGTAGTTGGCAAAGCTTACAGTATCAAGCATGATCAACTGTCTCTTGGTGAGTGGTTACTAAATCCATTGAGAGAGCTGCTGGTTTAGTAGTGTGGTTGTAGGTCCCTCCTCCAGCATCCATGCCGCACTAGTCCTAGGTAGATGGCTGAGTTGCCAGTATCACACATGATTTTCAGTTTGTTGAGCCAGTATTAAGTCCAATTAGAGATCTGCTGGCTACTGCCAAGTTATGTCTGCCACTCCTGCACCCTTTGGTTTACCATGCTATACTGCCTGATCCTGTGGTTCATAGGTATGGTCGCTGGATAATATTCTTGGTTGCTTTCCTTTTGGTACCATGAAAGATGATCCTTAGGGAGAAGGCATTCATGTTAGTTCTGTCTCAGTGGTCCCTGTTTCTTAAGCATATGGTGTTTTGAGCAATAGGGACTTACCTTCTACCTCTGGAGGATATGAACAATCAAGGGCAATAACAATTGTCTGTAATGTCCTGGGAATCTCTTAGACAACTCTGACCAACTCAAATAATGGCCTTTAATTCTTCTCTTTATGGAGTTTTATTTGCCATGCAGGATAATTCCTGGTTGTATATAATATGTTAAGACAATGACATCAATATTTGTCAGTAAAACATCGGTGCATAGCTTTAGTTTGTTTATACTTCTGATTCATTCTTGTAGAGGATATTCTCTCTGCCCATGACCTTGGGCTACCTACCCCGATAGAGGCAGTGCTTTTTGCCTGCCTATGTGACCTTTTAAGGGAAGAGAGAGGGTGTCAAAAGCTCTCTTGGACATGGAAGACTTCTTGGCACATGGCTTGGCGACCTAGTCTGGAGCTTTCCCCATCTTTCCCTGGGAGACGTAGAGGCAACGGCATTGTTTCATTTTGTATCGATGAGTCTGTTTTTCCCATGGAATTCCTTAATAAATTTATAGATATATAATTTATAATCATACACACACACACACACACACACACACACACATATATATATATATATATATATATATATATAGAGAGAGAGAGAGAGGGAGAGGGAGAGGGAGAGAGAGAGGGAGACAATTGAGGCTCTTGTTACATATCTATGTTCTAACATGGAAATTGTTTTTCTACAAAGATGAATGTAGAACTATTTATATTTTAGTCCACTCTAAACCAAGACTACTGAGAAATAAGAGCCCAAATAAATGTATAAACTTTATTGTAACTCACATTTCAGAGAAAACAGAAATACACTCTTTAGATGATTGGAAAAAGATACAGGAAGAATATTGTATGATCTAAATAATTCCATTTTAATGTTTTCCTATATGTCCTGTTTATTAGGGCAGGGACCTTGATATGAACAGTTATATTTTCAATGATTCTTATATGAGAGATGGACATTTGACAGTGCCATTACAGAGACATGTAACCTTCAGATGGCTTGTTAGCTGGAAAGTGTATAAAGAGAAGAACAAAGCAGTAAATAGAAAAGCGTGTATACTAGCTATTTTCTGTTTCTATTGGTCTTAAATTTTCAGAATATATTCTATTCATGCATAGCTATGCAAAAATTAAAGGCAGTTCCTACCTAATGGACTTGTTAGCAGCACTAATCTTACTGCTCTCTAAAAAGAGCTTGTGACTATGTTTATGCCTTATTCCTCTTTAATAAATATGAATCCATATTGTTAAGTTAGAGAGGTTCTTTGAATGGATAGACTAAAGGGAGGTTTTCTGGGGTTGAGCACGTAAATGTTTTCATGACTGTTACTAACAACAACAATTATAACTTTTAATCAAGTACACAATGCTTATATTAGCTACAGCAACCCTTCATTTCATTTACCAGATCTTATATTAGATACAGCAACCCTTCATTTCGTTTACCAGATCTTATATTAGCTACAGCAACCCTTCATTTCGTTTACCAGATCTTATATTAGATACAGCAATTCTTCATTTTCTTTACCAGATCTTATATTAGATACAGCAACCCTTCGTTTTGTTTACCAGATCATACTTGTATTCTTCAAATAGGAATAATAATAATAATAATAATAATAATAATAATAATAATAATCTTTTAATTTGTCGTGTTTGGACACAAATATGTTTTAATTTACTTCAAGTATGTATCTGTATAATAAGACTTCTCAAGAGCATTTTGATTCCAATTGAGATAATCTTCTTAAAATCTTAAAAATTATGGTAATGTTTACATTATAGCAAAACACAGTATGCTGGTCATCTCTTTTTCCTCTCATTATACTACAGTATTTTATAACAGTGTTCACATGTAGTATGAGGAAAGACACATTTTTGGGTAATGAGGTAAACAACATCTTTTAAAAAATGGGCAATTTTGTAGCATGGCAATACCTAATCTTTACATTTGCACATCTATATCATTGTGGGGTTTTCTAAAATTTTAAAATTTAAAAAGAAAAAGTCATAGTTTTAAAGACCTAGTTGTGCTTTACAACTGAAAGTACAATGAAGTACTAAATTTCTGTGTTCACTTTAATTCTTACAGTTCTGCCTCCTTCTTAAATTTAAAGTTATATTCTGTAATAAAAACTGGCCCTATAATAGTATTAATGTGGATGAAATGCCCTAAAAAACAATACCAATCATAATCCCTTCTATTTAATTTTACCTTTCCATGGGATTTGGTTGGAAAGAAATTTAATTTTTCCTGAAGACAGAAGTATTAATATTTAATAAAAATGAAGTCCAATGACAGTGTTAGTAAAAATAAGATATGTACATAAAGCCTTTTCATATTTGAATAAGATGACTGAATCAGGTGGCTAGACCTGAAATATGATATGTGAAAAAAGAAAAATCCCAGAAGAAGAAAATGCCTGCTTATTGAGCAAAAAGCACTGAATAGATATGTGTTATAAAAACAGCCTTCATATGTATTTTCAGAAAGAACTTTCTTTCAGATGTAGGTAGAATACTGATGCCTATTACCAATGATTTATGATATCAAGAGCTGGGAGACTAAGAGTTAACTATCTATTTGGTATATACTCCTTTTCTTTATTCTGTTGCTTTCTAAATTTTTCAATAAGCTATTTGCCTCATTTTTCATTCTGAATTGTACATACCTAATCATAAATTCTTAGCCATAACCTTTACACCCAACTGATGTGCATATAAGCTATCTACTGAGAGTTTTCTTTTGATTTTTAATGATCAGAAAGTTTAATGAATCAGTGTAATGTGCAACATTTTGTAATGATAAATACACTCTAGCATCTCTATGTGTTAATATAATAAATATGTATTTATAGATACAGGGAAAACCAACATGGTTGAGTAAAATTCTACCTGCTTGTAACTTCCCCATGTCAGAAGATTTATGGGCTTCAAGGTCACTTCTGCTAAGAAAAAATAAGCCAGAGGACATAGAAAAATATCTTAAAGCAATTTTTCTACTTGTGTGTGTGCTTATGCTCTCCGTGAGTTCATGTGTATGTATGTATGTATTTGTGTGTGTGCAATGTGTGTGCTGTATATGAGTGTGTGCTCTGTGTGTTATATGTATTTGTTCTTTTTGTGCCGTATGAATGTACTGTGTATGTGTGCTCTGTGTTGTGTATGTGCTGTGTGTTTGTGTTGTGTATATTTGCTCTGTGTGTGCTATGCGTAAGTGTGTGCTGTGTGTATGTGCTTTGTGTATGCTGTGTGTGTGTGTGTGTGTGTGTGTGTGTGTGTGTGTGCACTCTTGTGCTGTATGCTGTATGTGTGTCTCTATGCCAAGGCTGCTTGAGGCCAAAGGATAACTATGTAGTCATTTGTCTTCTCCCATCTTTACTTGGGTTCCAAGTATCTCAGGTTGCAAGGATGGTTGTGCAAGTGCCTTGTCAGATGAGCCATCTTGTATACCTTTTCCCTTTTTCAAAAGTAGAGCATAAGCTGTTTCTCATTCTTAGAGCCTAGGATTACTGCCCACTTATTGTTTTTAGATTAACTAGCCTAATTTTAATTCACTGATACAAAAATGTACTTTTGATATCACTGGTTAGCTATGCCCTGCTGGGTAGAACCTCAGAGAGTGCTAATTTGGGGCTTTTGTCCTGGTGTCACACATCATTAGTGAGGTCTTCTAAAGTGAGTCTTAAGAGAAGAAACAAAGCATATTTAAACAGAACTTTGCTTTCTTGTATAATTATTATCATGGCTATAAATGTTAAATGTGTATGAAAATGCTTTCATGACAATAATATTGGACCAAACTTGATACATGATTGTATCTTTAACATTCTAGAGCACTTGATAAACTTTTACTTCCTCCTCACATTTTGTTTCAGTGACAATGCTCAGTAAAGCACCTACTTCACATTCTTTGCATAGCCCCATCAATAGACTTCATAGACTTCTGTGGACACCATGGTATGAAAGTCACATAGGCACTGAAGTTAGAATCATCCAAGTGCCATTCTGTAGCTTCCAGTTGCCAGCTTCATAGCATTCTGTGCTGTATGTAATCTCTTTGTCCTTCATATTCCACAAATGAAAAATGAGGTTAATGTTATAGGATGCACAAAAAATTAGGATAATACCAAGACTTTATGTGAAGAGTTAACATATAAAAGTGTCTAGAACAGTAACATTTTGAGTCTTTGTAAATACCATAGATTTTACTAATACTGTTTTTATGTTTATTAGACTTTAAAGTTTCAAAAACAAAGGTGATTGCAATGTTACTGAATTTTTGTTAATTGCCAAGTATCCTTGATACAACAGAATTCTCATTAAAACTTAGTCAAATGGATAATATATCTAGTAGTCATAATGTAAGTATTCATATCTAAAACAACAACCAATATCATTAAAAAGCTACTATGTGACAAGGATGACTCCAACTTCACTGCATGAATGAAATTGAATAACACCCAAATAAAGTAATGTCTCCTATTCATACAAAATTGCTAAACAGTCTTTTATTAATTTCTCATATTTCAAAATTCACTTATCAATGACACAAAATGTACTTTTGATATCATTGGTTGGCTATGATCCCTGGGTAGAACCCCAGAAAGTGCTAATTTGGGGCTTTTGGCCTTCTGTCCTGGTGAGGTACATCCTTAGCCGGGTCTTCTAAAATGAGTCTTATTAGAAGAAATAAAGAGTATTTAAACAGAATTTTGCCTTATTGTATAATGAGTATCATGACTATAAACGTGAAATGTATATGTAAAAACTTTTATGACAATAATATTTTACCAAACTTGACAAATGATTGTATTAAAAGAAAAACAGGCATCAAACAGGCTACCTCCGTGAACCTAAAGTGTCACTACCTAGGAAGCAGGGAATCTAAATAAACTCTTTCAGACAAGTAGAATTGAAACACAGAACAGATTATCACTGCAAGCTTCTTTGGTTGAAGACCTCCACTGACAATAAAATTGACTGTGGTCCTATAAAGTAGGAAAATATTCCTAGTTGCAAGAATTTGTAGGAAGACATTCTGAGTGATGTGAATAGAGTGACTAAAGCCATGCAGGGACAGCTAAGCAGAGCTTTCCTATGAGAGTTAAAGGCTGTAAGAATCTCAGACCAAATACTTACAGTAGAGTTAATAGCACTGGACCACCACAACCATGTTCAACGAAGACATGCATCTTTATTCCTAGATAGCTTTCTTGCTACAGTGTTTCTAATTATTCCCCTCATTATCATGGAACATAACTGATAAAAGTAACTTAAAGAAGTGTAGGAAGCCAGCTCTACCTTTCTTTCTTTCTTTCTTTCTTTCTTTCTTTCTTTCTTTCTTTCTTTCTTTCTTTTTTTTTTTTTTTTTTTTTTTTTTCGAGACAGGGTTTCTCTGTGTAGCTTTGCGCCTTTCCTGGAACTCACTTGGTAGCCCAGGCTGGCCTCGAACTCACAGAGATCCGCCTGGCTCTGCCTCCCGAGTGCTGGGATTAAAGGCATGCGCCACCACCACCCCCGGCCTTTTTTTTTTTCTTTTTTTTTTAATTTAATTTTATTTTATTTTACAACATAATTTAATTCTACATATCAGCCATGGGTTTCCTTGTTCTCTCCCCTCCTGCCTCTTTCCCCTTCTCCCCAATCCACCCCCCATTCCCATCTCCTCCAGGGAAAAGACTCCCCAAGGATTGAGATCAACCTGGTAGACTCAGTCCAGGCAGCTCTACCTTTTAAAGGGTTACTATGAGGAGGAGAAAGGGATAAGAAACTTTTAGATAGAAATATAGTGGAGAGGAGAAAGACAGAGACACAGAATAACTTTGGGAGAATCTGGATAAAAACTCAATGGCACCTTCTGCCTCTTCAAAAGGGCTTTTTATAACAATGCTAAGGGGTGGGACAAAAGACCCCCCCCCTTGCTAGATCAAAGCATACTGCACAGTCAAGTTTACCTTCCAAACACCTGGTAACCATGTCCATGGTTATCATCCCCTTATGCAGCCCTGCTGTGTAAAACAAGCTCAGATTTTTGGACTCTGAATAAGTTTTCACTAGGAAACCTCTGCGGGTCTCTACAATGAAGATAAAATATATCTGGACTAATAGTTCTCAGAGATATGGTCTATCATGTCAGGGAAGATGTGGAAGCATGTCACACAGACTCCACATCCAGAAAGCAAAGAATGATGAGTGAACATCATTAGTTCAAATTTTTCCTTTTTGTTCAGTCTGAACGTTATGATGGCTCTTCTGACCACAATTATCCTAATAGTGAAATACTTCACAGACATGCTCAGAGATTTGTCCACAGGGCAATTCTACATTCTGTCATGTTGTAATAGGCATCAATCATCACAGATGAGTCTAAACAGATTGCTTGCAGGAGAACCTCATATTCAGACTCTGTATCTGCTCCTTTTGCAGATGCCTACTTTTAACATAAGAGTGTCTCCTAATCCATTTTAGGGTGATGTTTTTAACAAAGAATCTGATGTTTTCACCCCATTGTCAGAGATTCTGAAATCTGATTCTTTTGTTTCTAGTCTTACCTGGCTACCTACACTACATCTTTGAAGATAGAGATAACAATCTTTCAGAATCCTCAGTGACAATTAAATAGGCATCATAAGTATCAAAATGGTATTAATCTATGTCTAGATTTACTGGGAATTTCTGAAGCCACATGGCATTGAAAGTTTTCTCTCTCTTGTTCATAGAATACCTCCTCTCTCTTCCATTAGACTCCTGGAGCTCCACCTGGGACCCAGCTGTGGATCTCTGCAATGCTTCCATCAGTCACTGAATGAGAGTTCGATGATGACAGTTAGGGTATTGAGGCATTTGATCACCAGAGTAGGTCAGCTCAGGCACTCTCGACCACTGCCAGTCTATGGTAGAGTCATCTTTGTGGATTCCTGGAGATCTCCCTAACACTCTGCTTCTCCCTATTCCCATGGTGTCTTCGTTTATCATGGTATCTCTTTCCTTGTTATCCCACTCTTCCTGGTCCAGCTCCAGCCTCCCACTTCCCTAAGCTCTCTTTTCCCCATCCCTTTCCTCCATTGCTCCCCATCACCCGCAGTTTACTCATGAAGATCTCATCCATTTCTCCATTGCTGGCAATCCCTGTGTCTTTCCTAGGGTCCTCCTTAGTAGCTAGCCTCCCTGAAGCTGGTGAGGAAGGGATATCAAGACTATGACTGGAAAAAGTACAGAGACAGCTAGCCAAACTAGTAGAAACACATGAACTGTGGAACAATAGCTGAGGAGCCCCCATGGTACTGGACTAGGCCCTCTGGATAAGTGAGACAGTTGTTTAGCTAGAACTGTTTAGGGGGCTCCCAGGTAGTGGGACTGGAATCTGTCCCTAGTGCATGAGCTGGCTTTTTGGAACCTAGTGCCTATGGTGAGACACTTTGCACAGCCTTGGTGCAGGAAGAAGGGGCTTGTACCTGCCTCAATTGAATGTACCAGGCTCTGCTGACTTGCCATAGGAGACCCTGCCTTGAAGGAGGCGGGAATGGGGGTAGGTTGGGGGTAATGCTGGGGGGTGGGAGGAGAGAGGACAGGGAATCTGTGGTTGATATGTAAAATGAATAGAAAATCTCTTAATTAAAAAAGAAAAGATGTCAGTGTTTAGCTACAGGACTCACCAGATAATGCATATTAAAAAGCTAATATCCTTGTCTGGTTTGTATGCAAAGATGAAGAATAAAAGAATTAGAGTTGCAAAAACAAAAAAAAAGAAAAATTTCTCTCTCTGTAAGATTCCATATAGGAGCAAGAGCAAAATCCCCAAATCCTCTTTTCCTATCTGTTACTCTCCAGAGAAGAAACAGAGTTAACCTGTGACATTTCAAGCCATAGACCTGTGCATTTCTCTACAATCCATCATGTGAGTTATAGCAGAGAGGTGACCATTAGTAAATGATTAATTCTTCCCATATTTTCTATATCATAAAATCACCAGTGACTCACTTTCAGTTGAATATGCTGTATCCAGATTTATAATTCTTTCTCTCTTCTGACACATTTTCAGGTTGAGTGTAGTGTTAGCTTGTGAGGGAATCAAAGTTTGGATTAAACCTCAAGTACCTTCTAGTTTTCCTTAACGTAAGATGCATAGGACAGGGTGTAGGTCTTTCATACAGTTTATCTGCTGAATTCAGAAGTCAAATAAACAAAAAGAAATTAAAGGGAAGTATCAGATATACCAAATTTATAGCAATTTGGATATCTCCAAAACAATCACATTCTTTTAAATATGAATTTCTAGCCAATGTTAAATTTGTATCCTAAATAGATATGGAAATTAATGGATTTCTGTATTGTAGAAGAGAAATTCATAGACTAAACTTCACTCCTAACTGGAAAATTTTCTTCTGTGATGTTCAAAATAGGTTTGTTAAAAGAGTTTAATCTTTAGAGAAGTTGGTCTTTGAGCTTCTTGTTCATATAAAAATTCAACTTTTATTTGTACTCTGCTGATTCAGTGAGCTAACTAAGTACTGGCATTTGAATTTGATTTAAGGCAACGTGCAACTAAAACATGAACTATAGGCTAAAAGGATGTTACCTTTACTGTTGCACAACTAAAAAAATTCCCAAGGAGGAACTGCCAAAGTGGCCAGTGAGGCAGTTGTGTTTATTCATAGAAACAAAATTTTATTTCCAACTTATGCAGGTTAGAGCAACGATAAACCTTTGGACTCAGTGACACTGGTGAAAGAGAGAGAGGGGGGACTTCACAAATTGTTTCCAATGCTTCACTGATGATGGCTACAGAGTTAGGCTAATGGAGAAGTCAGGTACTGAGTGAAGAAAACATAGATGCAGGGTTCCTACAGAAAAAAAGACCTTATGTGAGATGACACTACATGGAAAAAAGATGTTCAATTTGGCTCATGTTTGGGGGAGGTGAATTATTTAGTTTTTTTTTTTTTTTTTTTTTTTTCGAGACAGGGTTTCTCTGTGTAGCTTTGCGCCTTTCCTGGAACTCACTTGGTAGCCCAGGCTGGCCTCGAACTCACAGAGATCCGCCTGGCTCTGCCTCCCGAGTGCTGGGATTAAAGGCGTGCGCCACCAACGCCCGGCCGAATTATTTAGTTTTGATGATCATATCTGTCCAAGGCCCAGTGCTGCATCACATGTCAATGACATTACATGCATAGAGTGGAAACAGAAGATGTGCAAAAGCCTAGGTGCAAGAGAATCCAAGGGGAGTTGTCAGCTTGCTTAATAACAACCCATTCATGTGAGAACCAGTTTACTTCACATAAGCAAATATTATCGAGACATTGGGAATCAACTTTCAATACAATTTTTCATGGGAAAAGAATCTTATTCAAACCACAGCACAGAAATTCACAAAAACTTAATGTTTTATAGACCATGGACATTCTTTATTACTCTGAAAGCACAGGAGAAAGAGTGCCCAAAATGTTGTGGGATGGTCTGTATATCAAATTGCTCTGATTGGTCAATAAATAAAACACTGATTGGCCAGTGCCAGGAAAGAAGTAGGTGGGACAAGGAGAGAGGAGAATTCTGGGAAGCGGAAGGCTGAGGCAGAGAGACACTGCTAGCCGCCGCCATGACAAGCAGCATGTGAAGACTCTGGTAAGTCACAAGCCGCGTGGCAAGGTATAGATTTATAGAAATGGATTAATTTAAGATATAAGAACAGTTAGCAAGAAGCCTGCCACGGTCATACAGTTTGTAAGCAATGTAAGTCTCTGTGTTTACTTGGTTGGGTCTGAGCGGCTGTGGGACCTGCGGGTGACAAAGATTTGTCCTGACTGTGGGCAAAGCAGGAAAACTCTAGCTACACCAAAATATCAAATCTCATGTTCTTTAGTCTTCCAAATGATGTTTCCAAAGCACTACATAAATCAACATATCAGTACTCTCAACCTGTCTTTCCTGTGTGTGTGTATGATGTGTATATGTATATTTCCTGTATGTGTATGATGGACTCATGTGTATATTTCATGTGTGTACAGGAATGCTGATGTGTATTTGTGTACATGCACGTGTGTGTGTGTGTGTGTGTGTGTGTGTGTGTGTGTGTGTGTGTGTGTTTAGGCATGAGGTTGATATCTGAAATCTTCCTTTATTTCCACTCTGCCTTCTTCATCAAGGCTAGAGTTTGCTCTGACCTTCTCCACCTTATGAGGCTGCAGTTACAGCTGAGCTACCACTAATCCTCAGCATTTATATGTTTCTGGGGATCTGAACTCTGGTCCTTTTGCTTATACAGCAAGTGATTTAACCACTGAGCCACCTTTCTATCTCCCTGTTATTTCTTTTTTGTTGTTCCTAATGGTTGGTATGTTAGAAGTAAGACTTATAAATATAAGTGCTATTTTGACACTAATACAGATTACATATTAGTATGAGTTCTGGAAAATGACACTGTTCAATAAATCTGATGAGAAGACAAGTTATTCTTTCTGTATCCTAGCCCTGAAAATTAAGCTTGATTGAAAAATGAGCTGTTCTTATATGCATTAGAGGTATCAAATCTCAAGAATTCATACATCAATAAATAGCTAATAACAGGCATTGTAGATTCCATTAAATAATCATAACAGTTATTCTTCCTTAATAGGACTAGAGTACTTTACATACTACCACTGAGTAAATCATTGCACTTGATGATTTCTTGTTTCACTCTAAAAAGCAGTGACTGTAAATAATGTAAGCTGTTAGCTGTCAAACAACTCATATCATTAGTAGAAGAAATATTTATAGAGCAGAGGCCTAAGCAAACCTAATATGGCATAAAAAGATAGGGAGAAGACAGCTAAAGCATGAGTGGAAATATTAGCTGAGAAAGGTTAACTAATACAAGGTAGAATATAATTATCTCGATCTTGTATAAGCAATTTTCACAAAGAACTAAACAGAATTCTGGTTCATTGATATTTGCTTGGAAATTCTGGTCAGAAGATATGCCCTGTGCTTCAGTATTATAAATGCTAGTTCAGTTATTTGGCTCATATATGTCTGTTTATGCCCAAATAAGAATAATTTATTTTGCCCTATTACTACAGCTATTTAACAAAAACAGCATTGACACAAAAACAAACATGTTGATCAATGAAATTGAATTTGAAGATCCAGACATAAGTCCACATACTTATGGACATATGGTTTTTGATAGAGTCCAGAAATACACACTGAAACAAAAAACAGCATCTTCAACAAACAGTGCTGGTCAAAGTCTCAAAGTTTTATTAGAATCCACATAGATCCATGCCTATTAAAGTGCAGGAAACTCAACTCTAAGTGGATCAATGTCTCAACATAAGGCCAGATACACTGAATCTAATAGAAGAGAAAGTACTGAAGAGTCTTGAACTCATTGATATGGGGAAAAAAAGTACTGAACAGAACACAAAGTGCATGGGCACTAGTAACAATTAACAAATAACATGTAACTGAAAAGCTTCTACATGGCAAAGGATACCATTATAAGAAAAAAAACAACAGCCTACAAAATGAGAAAAGATGTACTTTATACCAACTATACTTCTGATGGAGGGTTAATACCAAAATATATACATAAAAGACATCAAGAAAACAAATAACCCAATTACAAATTGAGTGCAGATCAAAATTGACAATTCTCAAAAGAGGAAAGTCAAATGGCTGAGAAACATTTAAAGAAATCTTTGATATTAGGGAAATGCAACTCAAAACTACTTTGAGATTTCATCTTATACCCCTCAAAAGGGCCAAGATCAATCTTTCAAGTGACAGCTGAACCTGGCACAGATTTGGATCTAAGAAGAATATTCATCCATTAATGTTGGGAGTGCAAACTCATAGCCCAAAATGGAAATTAGTGTGGTGGGTCCTCAGGAAGCTGTCAATCCATCTACCTCAAGATCCAGCTGTACAACTTTTGGGCATATACACAAATAATGTTTCACTCAACTACAGAGACACTTGCTCAACAATTTTTATTGCTGCTATATTCATAACATCTACAAATTATAAATAGACTATATGCCTGTCAACACGAGTGGATAAATAAAATGTAATGTATTTACAGCTAAGTAATTATTACTATTACTTAGCTGTAGATAAATGGATAGATAAACTCACCCTGAGTGAGAAAACCCAAACCCAGAGAGACTTAAATGTGTATTCACTTATGTGTGGATGCTAGATTTTAAGTTATTGAAAAGCAAGATGTGATTTATATAACCACAGAGATTAGCTATAAAGTAAAGGAGTAGGAAGAACAAATAGATCTCCCTAGGAAGTGGAAATGAAATAAATACTTAAAAATATACAAGGGTTGGGGAACAGTAATAGGAAGAGCAAATGTGGACAGGAATGTAAGAGGGAAGTAAAAGAAGGAATATTTGGACAGACAGCTAGAACTAAGGGACAACTGAGGTATCCTATGTGAACCTAATACAGTAGCGTCTTCCTAAAATAAATATATACATTAAGACAATCTAAGTGAAATAGCTAAATAATGGGGATACTGAGCCCTAACTAGATATTTCAAGTCACTGAAGGAAGATTCTAGTGCTGTGATGGGTTACATATAATCTAGTTATTGGCCAAAGATTCCCAATGGAAACAGTCAAACAATCCAGGCTATTGCCAAGGCTAATGGATGCCCTCTACAAATTGATAGCAAGGCTCTATTGTTGAAGATAACAGTTACATAGATCATTGATCATGAAGAAGAGCTGCTGCCTACCTAGAGCTTTCAAGGGTATGAACTGGTATTTGTGGTACTAGTAAACATTGCACAATATCAAAGGAGAAATGTAAGCACCAGCCTAGCTACAAGGTCTTTGATCTACAATGATGACATGTCTGCAAGTATGCTAGTTCAATAGTGACACAAACTTATGGGTTTAACCAACCAATATCTTATTTGGTTTACAGCCCATTCAGTGAGATAGAACCTATCACTGCCACTGCTCAAGTTGCCAGGAGTATGAAACCAGATAGGTCAGAGTCCTAGGGAAAAATCAAACACTACTATTCTGCTAAAATAACATAGCCATAAAATACCTTCAACTGATATTGTGATAGCTCATAGATAAGTGTCTTGTTCAACCATCAACAGGAAAGCTTCTTCCTGAAGTATATGGAAGCAAATACAATGACCCAATTCTGGGCAAGGTGCAAAGACTGAGAGATTTGGAAAACTCAGTCCTAAATGGGAAATCTCAGTACTCCCTTCAAAGCTCAGAGAACTCTGCAGAAGTGAAGGTAGAAAGACTGAAAGAGCCAGTAGAGATGGCCAACACCAAAGAAACTAGGGTTTTTAAATATGGCAGGACTAGTGTACATATGAACTCTCACAGAGACTCTGGCAGCATGTATAGGGCCTGCATATGTTTGTGCCAGATGGGACTCAAGTACTGAGAGGAGAAGTCCACACAAGGCCTTATCCATAGTTCAGAAGCTATCTCCAACTGATAGGTGCTCACAAATGGATAATGTGTTTAGATTATGGCTTCCAGTTTTGTGTTTTACGAGATTCCTGTGCATATGAACATGAAACTATATCTATATGTGTTTCTAGTAGTCTTTCTTTGATTTTTCTTCTGTTTATTTGTTTGTTTTGTCCTACTACAGTTTCTTTGTTTTTGTTTTATTGTATAATTATTATTTAGATGCCATTTTGCCTTCCAAGGAGAGACAAGGTCTAGATTTGGATGGGACGGGCATAGGAAGGATCTCACAGGAGTATGAGGAGGGAAACAATAATGAGTGTGTTATATAGCATTTTCAACTTTTGGTAAAAGAAATAAACATAACAAAAATGGTCAGGTTTATTGAATCAGAGTCTAATATAACAGTGGTCACTAATAAGAATGGACTGAGATGGCTGCAGAAAGGCTATGAATCAAGAGCAATAGCTGGACTCCAACCACATATTCCACTTCTGGAGGTTCCCTTCCATGCATACTGGATTTTCTAATCTACTATGAATTGTCTTTTGCTCATTGATCTTCTTAAGTAACAGATTAATTTTCAAATGTTGTCTTCTGTTGTCATATTTTTAGTACTTTTGTAAAATGTAAAATATTCTCACATAAAGAAATCTGAGTGGTACTAATATAACTTCCATATCTTAATGTTTGCTTTAGGAAAAGTTTTTGTTCATGGAGTAGTTACTTTAAACAATGCCAACTTATAAGAAAGAAAATAAAGTTTATTATGAATTTAAAAATTCAAGTTATTCTAGATACAGGATCAGTATTTGAAATGATGATTGGGGATGGAAGCTCTTGGGAGATTTGATGCTCCGAACCCTGTTACTCACATTACAAGGCTTTAGCATATTGGCTATAGCCAACCATGAACATGGGGCCAAAATGCTCTCTCTGCAAACTTGAGTAAATTTTCCCTGGTAAGGGAATTCTGTTTGTATCCTGAGAACCAAGAAGAACATGTGATGGATTTTTTTTCCCATCATGATGGTTAAAGGATATCACAGATGACACTTGTTTCTAATGATAACTCAGGTGCTATGGTGTGGCAGATAGGGATGACTCTGTTATGCCACACAAATCAACCATTTGCTCTTAATTAGTTTAGGGCAATTATTTTTTCTTATGAAAATAATTTTGGGAGAGAATACTTCTTTATTGTTAAGTATAGAAGAAGCTAAAAATCCAGAGCTATTTTTTTTATGGCCAAAAGTAATATAAAAGACAGTGAAAAATCTCTTAGCTATAAAAGTAATTATCTAAAATCAGAGCCATAAAAGTGGATGCTGGCATTTACAGATGTGTTCAAGTCATGTAAATCATGGTAAAAGTTGCAATTAGAAACATATCCTTCATACCAGTGTTCTCTCTCTCTCTCTCTCTCTCTCTCTCTCTCTCTCTCTCTCTCGCTCTCTCGCTCTCTCGCTCTCTCGCTCTCTCGCTCTCGCTCTCTCTCCCTCCCTGAGTTTTCTGTTGTAAAAATTTACTTTGTCTTGATCTCTAAGCAACTATTTCTATAAATTGCAATGCATTCTCTTTTATTATATGTACGAATAGTTGATGAGACCAAAGTCTTTGTGATATAAATCATTGTCTTGCCTTATGTATAATTCTGATAGTAATATTAGTCTAAAATATTTTAATAGTACATATCATGAAACTAATCCTGTGCTTCATTTCTGTTGGCAGAAAATTGGTATGTCTTCCATTGAAACTTATTTTCTAAGATAATTTTTCTCCAGTCCTGCTGTAGAGCTTTTAAAATTATCTGCAGAAGCAGCCTACTGCTCCATTCTTCATGAGATGTGAAAGGATGAAGTTTTAACATTTTTGTCTGAGTTCTTGGCCACTTTTTAATGTAAGCCTTTGGGTTACATTTTATTTCTAAAGTAAACTCCACAGCAGCTTTTAACAACTTCTGAGATGCATTCAGATTTAGGGTAGCGAAAAACCTTTTATAGGCTTCTGAGGTATTTTCATTCAGAATGAATGATAGTGATTTGATAACACACCTTCACCATTATTAATAATGCTGAATTCATCTGACTCTCAGGAACAGTATTAGCATCTATGCATGTAATAAGAAAGGGTTCTCTCTTACAAGGATTCCCATTTGTAGAAGCAAAGGCATTCTTCAAAGCTCCCTCCCTATGCTGAGCTCCTGATGGGATAAGCAGGAAATGCCAGGCTCTACACATCAGTCTTTATTTTGATAGTAAAAATCTAGTATTTCCTCTGTCACACTTGATTTTACATCTGTTTTCAATGCTATTATGGTAAAATTGAAATAGTTTTAATGTTTTCTAATAATATTGTCCATGGATTTGATTTTGAGTCCTTGCTAAATTGGGACACATTATTGGTAATGTGAGGGTGCATACACTTTCATGTGTTTGTCCAATGTTCCTTGTGAACTGGAGGTTTCACTGAATGAGAGGTTACTATGACCAGTTACTATGAATGAGAAGATAACATGCCCCTGGATGAATAAATAGTGATAGGATCTGGACACAACTCTATGGTGGTATTTTATTTGTACTGAAATGTGATTTTAATTGTATGTTAATAAATAAAGTTGCCCGGGGGTCAGAGCTATTAGAACCATAGCAAGAGCGTGGTGGTGGTGGCGGCAGCAGTGGCACATACCTTTAATCCCAGCACTTGGTAGAAGAGCTAGGTAGATCTCTGTGTGTTCAGGGATACAGCCAGCATTAGAGACATATGCCTTTAATACCTGGACGGCGGTACTTACAGGCAGTGATAAGGCAGTCATGTGTTTGGGTTTACAACCAATGAGAAGGCAGAACAGAAAGACTATTTAAAGACAGACACACAGGAAGTAGCTCTCTTTTGGGAAGCTAGGAGCACTGCACGGGGTAAGATTTTAGCTCTGAGCTTGACCTCTCGGCTTTCTCTTTTACATTGGTTCTGTGTTTTTTATTTTAATAAGATGGTTGGTTGCATCTACACAACTCTGACCTTTGTGCTTCATTTATTCATATTGTCCCCTAGAAGCCATCCATTCTTTTGTCACACCCCTCATGACTTGGGTCCTAGATCTCTGGCTAAGGGCAATAAGGGAATGAAAGAAATAATAGATACACATAGTCACAGGCAATGAGATTGGAATCAGGTGGAATCATGAACTACTACACTACCACTGCAGCCTGGAACATGAACATGTATTTTAGGCACAGCACAAGAGAAGGTATGAGATAGTCTTGGAAGGGAAGTCTCAGTAGGTGAGCAATCTCAGTCTGTAAACATACAAGGGGAGGAAGCTGAAGTTGCTAGTCTTTGCACACACTGAACATATTTTTCATAAACACTCATAATCCAACTTGTGAGGAAAGCTTTGCCATCCCTCTTGAGCCTGGCCCATGTGATTGGAGAGGGTAGATACTGGAGAAGTGCAGGGGTGAATGGGATCAAAATATAATATAGGAAATTCTCAAAGGCTTAATACAAACATTTTTAAAATATTCTAGTAAGCTATTACAATATTGTATTATAGAAAAATCTACATGACCTTGAACTTATCACTGTAATATAAGATAAGACTTTAAACAATTTCAATCAATGAAGTTATACTAGTGATCATCTATTACCACAGGCACAACATCCTTGTAGGGAGAGACCAGAGAGAATTGTAAACATGTATGAAAGACTAGATAAGCATGGAATGAAAAGCTGAATATATGCAAAGCAGAGTGAGACCACATAAAAACCCAGACTCACAGACACCCCTTAGAGTCTTTGTTTCCAAAATTATGTTTAAATAGGTAGAGAGAGGAAAGAAGGAAGTAAATGACAAGAAAAGAGATGCTATTCATTGGAATGATGTTTAGAAACACAGTAGTTTTAAAAAACACAAGGTAAGTGGACAACTAGGGATGATAAAATATCTCAGAAAGGAACACCATAACTTCATGGTGACTAATTCTAATACAACTCTCTTGCAGTCATCACTACTGTTCTGATGTTTTCTGATTCATTCAGAGCCAAATTTCTTTGTGTAGTTCAAATTCTAGATGTGGCATTCAGAGTCACCTTTTTCCTCCCCCAAGTGATGTACAAGAGATTTCCATACTCAAGATATTTGACTCATTCTTGCTCCACCAATGATGTGAATGAACCTGTGTTGGGATCTCAGAAACTGAAGTGCCAAATGTCTACCCTCTCTGTGTTGAGCATGGAGAATTTGTGAGGTTATCTGTCTTCTGTCCAGAGAGACACTACTACATAAGACATATTCTTCTTCTGTCTAAGAATCATTAGAATTCTTGGTTCTACTTTGTAAGGCCCTCAGATACTTCTGTCTTTTGTCCGTTCTACCCGAGAAGCTATGGGGTAAGTAGCTAAACATTGTACTTCTGCAATAGAGTGAGGGATAGGCAAGCCATCTATCGCTTAGCTTTTCAGAAATATTTGCTTGTGGGTCACCTCACACATCAGCCCTTGTCAAAACAATTTTGCAGACTCAGGTCTGCTCACTGACAGTAACTTTAAGTTTATTTTCATGGTACTTTTCATCATATGTTCTAGTGGATTAATTATACTGACTTATTTAATATACAAAATGTGGATATTAAATCATTGTGTCAGATACCTAAGGAACCCCATAGTTCCCACTTTCCTGAGCTCCTTTTTATTTTCACTGTGAAATTTGGACAATAGGAGGTACTTCTCAGGATGGTTGTAAGAACTTTGTGAGCCAATTGGCCAAAGTACACACATCATCAAATAGACACTGTTTGATTCAGCAGATATCCAACATGTCTCTTGAGAAAATAACCATGTACTCTGCAACTGTGTGACAGAGAACATGTGCCCTGATGATGGGGACATTTTTTGAATTTACAGGGCAGTTAAAGCTTCTATGAACCAGAATGTCTTGTCCGCTTTAGAGTATGGACAACACCAACTAGTATTATCATGAAAAAACAAAGCAAATCAAAAAAATCCCTTGCTTCTTGTTCCATACTAAAATCATTGCTCTGTAACTAAGAGCTAGAACCTCAAATGCAACAATATTGTTTTATTCACAATTTAAGTTGTATATTTACTATCTGAACAATACTTTCTTTAATGCAGTGAAGACCTGACCATGGTTTCAAATTACAAGTGGAGGTTATAGACACACTGCACCCTGACACACACACACACACACACACACACACACACACACACTCACAGAGTCATGTGTAGAAAGATTTTGAGTACATAAAATGCAACCTAGAGGAAAACCCACTCTTTTTTTTAAAAGAAGAACTCTTTCCTCACTTTCTTTCCCTAGGGACACAGTGAATAATGTGTGAGTGTTCAGGAGTAATTGAAAATAATGGCAGTGTCAACATTAGGACAAGCAATAAATCTTAGTTTATTTATGACTTAGAAGTTTTATTAATGTTTGATCAAAAGAATGCTTCTGACTTATAACTAAAATATGCTAAAGCAATTCTTTAGCTCCACAAATGGAGAAAAGTGTGTAAAATAGCTTCAATAATTTCTACCCAGGAGGCACAAAATAACCTTTCATAAGATGCAGACAAACTGCATATTGCTCAAAACCATGTGGGTTTCCCATGGTTTCTGTAGTACTTCTTTTATTTTTAAGTATTTATATATCCTGGATGCCTAATACCTGAGGTAGTGGCACCTATTTTCTTCAGTAGGTAAATTAAGTAAACATACAAATCCATTAATTAACAAAAAAAATAGACAAATGACGTTCTCTGCTAAGTTCAGAGGAAGCACAAAACCTTTTGTGCTAGAATATGATGCACTGGGAAGAAAAGAGTTGGCATCAGTTGCCAAGATTTCTATTTAATTATACTGCTCTGGGACTCACTTAAGCATTTGCCTTAAAGTGACACTGATAACTTCTGTGAACATACAAGACTGAGACGAACCTTTTCAAATTACCAGCGCTGCTGAGCATTCAAATTCTTGGCAGCTAACAGATTTATAACATCTCTTGTGCTAAGAAGGAAAAGAACATTTCTCATATTTACATGTCAGGATCTCATCAGACAGAACATTAGACAGCATCTTGGGAGCCCTGCATCTGCATGCAGTTGCCTGATTAACAGGAGTAATGAGAGAACCAAAAATAGCCATATATATGCAAAGACCAGGGTTTGATCTCTATGAATCACACATTCTCCTGCAAGATGAAAGAATTAGGTATGGCTGACCTGCTACAAAAATAACAAGTCAGAAAATGGTGAAGAGAAAGGAAAATAGCTCTCAAATAGGTGAGTACCAAGCCAGCTGGGCAGATTGTTACAGTAAAAATTCCTAGGACTCAGTCTCTAAGAATTTTGATTCAGGATGCCTCAGTTACAGCAGCATAGAAATGAAGGCTTTTAATTACCCATTTTTTTCTTATTATTTCCCCAATAATAAATGAACACAATTAGAAAACTGACACATCTGCTTGAGGAACCAGGGAGTGTCCACCAAGGGGGAGAATCTTGAATTTTAGATAAAGAAACTTTTATTAATTTTAAGTTGCATATAATGATATAAGAACCGAAGAAGAGCAGATACAAATATACTATGAAAAAAAAATATTACAATGCCCAAGTACATTGGGGTGTATATTGATTTTATGTTGGAGGATACTTCCAAGACTGTTGAAGTATCAGATGTTTAATTTTTACTCCACAGTCAAAACTATGTGCCTATATCAAGCATCTTTTTATTATATGAATCTTGGTTCATATACAGCCCAAGTAATGAAAATCTAGGCAACAAAATCCCACTCATTAACATTCTTTGTCTAATACATTTTAAATATCAACTGTGGTAGTACTTTTATACGTGATGTATAAGGAAGGTTGAAAATACTCTTAAGCACCAGAGGAAATTAATAAATAGAAATGGGAATCCTGTTTCTTCTCCAGGTCTCTATTGTGAAAAAGATATTTGGGAGGAAGAGTGGAAAATCTGGATTAAGTGGTCTAAAGTATATAAGAGAGGAAATCATTTAAACATTATTTTTCTCTGTGGAATGCTGTACGTTGTTCCCCCCACTAAGGTGAGTGGTAGTAGAATAGGACTGAGTTGTGGACTGAGGACAAGGGAGCTAGAAGACTCAGCAATCTTTTTCCTACTGTATGTCTGTCATCATATAAGCTGACCATGACCAGTAAGGCATGGTCAGGTACACATCTCTGCATAAGCATTAAGGGTGACCAATCCATTTAAGACACACTCTTCTAATCTGTCTCATACATTTGTTGCTCCTATATGTCACCTAATGTTTCAGTTGAAGCTTCAAGGCAACTTCTACCATAGCTATCCCTCCTGCATATGTTTGGACATCACAGACTCAAGTTTAATACAGTTTCTCATGTTGTGACCTCAAATCATAATAATATTTCATTGCTCCATAACTGAAATTCTACTACTGTTACAAAACACAGTGTAAATATTTGTGTTTTCCAATGGTCTTAGGTAACCCCTGTAAATGGGTGGTTCAACCCCCACCAGTTGAGAATCATTGACTTAGTGCCACAGAGCTTAGCATCATCCTTCATTATTAGTGCCTTTCTTCATACAAATACTTGAGTGTTTACTACAATGGAGTAAAGACTCCAGCTTGAAAAATGGGTGCCTACTCACAGATCTGCTTTCACTGCCCTTTTCCTGTGCCTCACCAGCTTTCTCTGGCACCAGGAGAAAGAAGCCCATTTGACACATGTCCATTGAAGTCATAATAACCAGCATGACCAGGGCTTCTGCTCCAGCTGTGATGTAGCAGATTTTACTGCAGTTTCTTGCTTCAAAAGAAAAGCAAACAGTTATTGAGTCTGAAGAAATGAAAAGAATATGGAAGAAGGTTGATGCATAAAAAGATAAAATGTAAGAAAGGGATCTGATTGGTATATAAAATGAATAGAAAAATTCTTAATAAGAAAAATAAAATTAAAATCAAAAATAAAAATAAAAGTAATAGTGGAAAAAGATACACAAAATAGGAAGTTTACTTTTAAAAAATAATTTATTTATTTTTATTTTATGTGCATTGATGTTTTGCCTACATGTATGTCTGATGTGAGTATGCCAGGTTCCCTGGAACTGGAGTTAGAGACAGTTGTGAGCTGCCATGTGGGTGCCAGGAATTGAACCTGGGTCCTCTGGAAGAACAGCTCTCTTCCATATTTTCTTTCCAGATGAGCCAGTTTTCTTCAAATTATCTACCCACTTAGTTATTTTCAAAGAGGTAAAAAAATTGATGAATTTAGTAATAGAATTAAGTGAAAACAATACATTTGTGTGTGTGTGTGTGTGTGTGTGTGTGTGTGTGTGTGCGCACACAGGCACGCATGGAGGCAGAATATAGTATGAACCTATACCTATATATGTGTTTCCCTCTTTTAGGCCCTTAGGCCCATTTCTATGTAACTGATTTTTTTCATTTAAAATTATCACTGAAAACCATACAAATTATTTTGTTTTCACAGCTATAGAACATTGCACTTTAAAGACATAATGTGCTATGTTTGGATCCCATGACTTTTAATTACACAATAAATACTCAACTGTATATGTCTATCTGATTATCAGCATTGTGCTTCTTTCTAATAAAGCCTATATTCAGAACGGCTCAATCAAAGATTGTTCAAATTTAAGTATGAAAGCTATCACCAATTTTCCTCCATAAAGATTACCCTGGTTGGGAAGTCCACTGACTGATTTGGCCTTATAGAAGGTTTCAGCAGTGTTGTGGATGAATACTGTAGATCAGGCACAAAAGAAGAACCTCAAGGTTTTTACAAAGGGAAAGTTGCTGCACTGGCTGAATTCAGCTGGTGACTGACCACATCCCTGACTCAGCTCCAGGAACAGGGGTTTGCAACTCCACTGGCATCATCTTGCAGTGAAAATAAATGAAACAACGTGTCATCTCTGAAACTGACCAGCCTCAATAATATAAAAATTACAGAACCTCACTTGATGAAAATTCAGTGAAGGAAGCATTAACAATAACAAAGCAAAACAAAAAGTTTAGGAATTTTTTAAAAGCATCTAAAGAAAGTGCTATTTAATTTGACAGTGGATGGTATCGCAAAGAAAACAGAATGATGGAAAAGGACAGAAGCAGTGGGTTTGTCTCTATGTTAAGCATTTAAAAATAGTGTTTGTCCCAGTTTCCACAAGAGTGTGTTTCTTCTGCTAATTCACAGGTTAGCAGGTTAGTGGAAAGTGCCATAAATAACAGGAACCATCTGGATGGATGGGATACAAATGTAATTTTCTCTACAACATACAAAATATATAAATGCCTTCAAACCTTTCTCTCTCTCTCAATTCTTCTTTTCCCCTTTCTTTTCAGAAGTTACTGTCCTGGATCAGTCACTCCCATTGCTTTGGAACTGAGGTAAGACAAAACTTTATGGTGGAAAAATAAAGTCAGAAAAAGTTGTTCAGCTGCTGATGGCCAGGAATAGAGAGACAGGAGGGGCCTACCAGCAAGATGCCACTCAAAGGCATGCTTTGAGGGAACTGTTTCCTCCAGTGAGGCATCACCTCCTATAATTCCCAAAGTCTTCCAAATATCACTGCCAGCTGAGAATAAAGCAGTCCCTGTCCACTGGGTATATTTTGTGTTTAAACCATAATATAAGGACATTAACTTACATCTTTCTGCATAATAATGTTACCTGGAATATTAGACAGCTTTCTGAATCTCAGAATAGTCTCTTTCATGAAAGTCTTACTAAAGTCTCTTTCTCAGCATAAGTTGTTTTACCAAACTATTTAAAATTCATTTATAGGAGTGCTTTCTGTGTTCAAATTGCTATCTTTTCTTTTATATACATGTAAGTGCTATTAATACGTATAGTGCTTTCTTAGTTTATAGCTTACACCCTTACATTTATAATGGCTTCTATTTTGAATGGAAATTTTTATTTTAGTGAACAATATTTTGATTTTCATTATCAGAGCTCAAATTAAATCTTAAAACAGTAAAAAAACAAAACAAAAATTTAAATTTTACCTACCCAACTAGTGATGAATTCATCTTTTTATAGGTTTATCAATTTTACTCTTAACAATTATGTCCATTTTTAATACTAACCTTTCTCACAATTAATTTCCAAGAACCTTTTTATTGAGTCATGGGACAATTTCTGTTTATCATTATCAGTTTCTGAAACTGGCCTTGTGTTCAAATCCTTTAACTTAGCATCATATTCATTTATTAATTTCCATACATTTTAAATAATCTTTAGTTTCTAATGTGGAAGCACTTTGCAAAGATGGTCTGGGCTATCAGAGTTGCTATCCCTCTTCATTTGGGTTTTATTCACTTTCAATCAAGCTAGAACAAAACAAACACTGGCTAAAATTCTGACCCATATGATATTAAATCAATGATGCATATTCACTAGCCTTACTTCTTCCTAGCATAGAGATCCAATAAACAACACTTGTCCACAATGCATTTGTGTGCTGTTCTACTTTTCCTTTGTACTGTTTTCACTTTTGCCTGTAGAGATCTTACATGTCTTAGTTTAAAATGTTTTAATTGAAATAGAATTATATCACTTCCCTCTCCCTTTCCTCACTCCAGTCCTCACAACTACCTTCCTTCAAACCCCTCCCATGCCTCCTCAACTCAAGTGGTTAGTCTCTTCTTTGATTACTATTGCTATACATATGTGATAACATATACATATGTATAACAATAGTAATATTACATGAATGTATATGCACAAATATGTATAACTACATATTTAATTGTTAAATCCACAAGTTTGATTGTGGTGGTATTGTGTTCCCTAAAATATTGTGCATGCTAATAAACTTATCTGGGGTCACAGAACAGGACAGCCACAATATTAAACATAGAGAATAGGCAGTGGTAGCACACGCCTTTAATCCTAGCATTCCAGAGACAGAAATCCCTCTGGATCTCTGTGAGTTCAAGGCCACATTGGAAACAGCCAGGCATGGTGATTCACACCTTTAATCCCAGAAAGTGAGCCTTTAATCCCAGGGAGTGATGGCAGAAAGCAGAAAGATATATAAGGCATGAGGACCTGAAACTAGAAGCATTTGGCTAGTTAAGCTTCTAGGCTTTTGAGCAGCAGTTCAGCTGAGATCCATTTGGATGAGGACTCAGAAGCTTCCAGTCTGAGGAAACAAGATCAGCTGAGGAACTGCCAAGGTGAGGTAGCTGTGGCTTGTTCTGCTTCCCTGATCTTCCAGCATTCACCCAATAACTGGCCTGAGTTCCATTTTATTAATAAGGCCTTTTAAGATTCCTGCTACATTTGATTCTTTTGCTATTATGATATTGTCATCTTTTTATTCTCTGAAAGAATGTGAAAGCACAGTGGAGTTTGCAGTTCTGACCTTCACCCAAGGACCTTCACAAGCCTCTATAAAGCTATTGGTTACCAGAAGTGCAGTGCCATTTCACTGTGGGTGACCTAGTTTGTTCCTCAAATTTTCATTGATTTGTTTCTCCTTGCTTATATAATGTTATTTTGTCTTTAAAATATGATTTGTAAAAATTAATACAGCTCCTCTTGGTTTTGATGAGGTATAATGTCTGGCTGCTCTGACCTACTGTACTTTAGAAGCAAAAGTCCATTCTTTGGGTCTTAAACTTTGGTGTATCGTGCTGATGATCTCTTTGCTTCTGTGTTTTCCATAGATAATCTAGGTTTGTGAAAATAAGTAGCCTCATACCCATATGCAGGCAAATGCCTCCTATTAAACGCAATCACACACACACACACACACACACACACACACACACACACACACACACACACACAAAGACATGAAGTTGAGAGGGGATTTGTTGAGAGAATCCAGCAAATCTAGCAGGAGACTGAGAGTGAGAGGCATGTGAGAGGTAAGTGGGATATATGAAAATGAATAAAATTCACTATATAAATATACAAATGTTTCAAAGAATTAGAAATTTTCTATATTTATGTCCTGGCCAGTTTTATGTCAAATTGACACATGCTAGCATTATCAGAAAGGAGGGAACCTCAGCTGAGAAAATGCCTCCATAAGACCTAACTGTAAGACATTTTCCTACTTAGTGATCCAAGGGTGAGGGCCAAGCCCATTTTAGGTGCTGTCATCCCTGGGCAGATGGTTTTGAGATCTGTAAGAGAAGCTAAGCAAGCCATGGTGGGCAAGCCAGTAAGTAGCACCACTCCATGGCCTCTGCATCAGCTCCTGCTTCTAGATTTCCACCCTATTTGAGTTCATGTCCTGACTTCCTTTGATGATGAAAAATGTGTAAGTGTAAGCCAAATAAACCCTTTCTTGTCCATCATGCTTTTGGTCATGGTGTTTCATCACAGCAAGAGTAACTCTCACTAAGACTTTTCTTAGATCAAATCAATCTTCTGAGATCATTATTATAGAAGCAAATATCTATACAATGTTTGTGTTGATGGTACAAAGTAATTCATAGTTTAGAAGATGAGAAATAAACTTTATTACTCTCAATTGACTGATGCTCATTTTTACTTGATGAATGTCAACACTGTCAAGCTATAGTTTTTCCATTCACCGTATAAATTTAATAGTATCATTGTCTTTTCTTTGTCTGTCTTAGGTCTCCTGTCCAGGACAATAATATGTCCCCATGTGATAGTACTGATCATTCCAACACCCAAGTCCATGCACTTCCTTAGGTGTATACAACTTCATTATAGTCTCTGGCACAGTCTTGGCTCAGTTCAGTCTTTTAGGAGCCATATAATCTCACCTCTATCTTCCGTTTTCTTCTTCAGTTCATCATTTAAGGGAAGTACAATGTTTTTCCAACAACATGTAAATCAAACATATTTAACTCTAGTTTCCATTGCTAAAACGTATTTTTCTTATGAATGTCCACAATATATAGTTAAATAATTAATAATCCTATATAATTCCACCGTAATTGTATTTCTACTTTAATAATTCATTCTGCCTCACAATGTTTTAGCTTGAGTAGTATAGCTTTTTATTGTTCAA
Organism: Peromyscus leucopus; assembly: GCF_004664715.2. Lineage (NCBI taxonomy): Eukaryota > Metazoa > Chordata > Mammalia > Rodentia > Cricetidae > Peromyscus > Peromyscus leucopus. Next base: position 36,318,371 of record NC_051063.1, read on the forward strand.
TATGTTTAATTCCTCCCTACTTCAAGGTCTCCTGCATATGTTGTTGGCCTTTCATGAGTAATTTTCTCAAATTTCTATCACATGGTTAATTACTACTTATCTAAACATTTTAACCCTCAATGTGAGAATCTCCTTCTTGGGAGACTTGTGATTCTCAATTCTAAATATTCTTCATTCATTCAAACAATATCCTCTCACAAGACATCAAGGGAACAAGGAGAAACCAGGTGCTAGGGAAGTTCCCAGGAACCCACAAGGATGACCTCACCTTAGACTACCAGCTATAGTGGAGAAGGTGCCTGAATTGGCCTACTCGGTAATCAGATTGGTGAATACCCTGTCATCACATTAACTGATGGAAGTAGATGCAGAGATCCACAGCCAAGCACCAGGCAGAGCTTCAGGAGTCCAGTCGAAGAAAGGAAGAGGGATTCTATGAGTAAGAGCCATCAAGATCATGATGGGAAAACATACAGAGACAACCAAACCAAACTAGTGGGAACTAAGGAACTGTGGACCAATAGCTGTGGAGCCTCCATGGGACTGGACTAGGCCCTCTGCATGGGCGAGACAGTTGTTTAGCTTGACCTGCTTAAGGGGGCACTGGCAGTAGGATCAGAATCTATCCCTGCTGCATGAGCAGGATTTTTGGAGCCCAGTGCCTATGGTGGGACACCTTGGACAGCCTTGGTTCAGGGGGAGGGGATTAGACCTACCTCAACTGATTGTACTCCCCATGGGAGTCCTTGCCTTGGAGGAGGTGGTGATAGAGGGTGGGTTGAAGGGGAAATGTGGTGGGTGGGAGGAGAGAGGAAAGAGGCACCTGTGGTTGGTATGTAAAATGAACAGAAAATTTCTTAATAAGAACAAACAAACTATATGCTCTCTCACTTTCCTAATACAAAATTTTAGAAATAGTAGTTCTGTTTCTGTATAGTTGTCTTCCTATTCTACAAAAAAATTAATAAGTATTAGAGTAGTCAGACAATTCCCATATATACTCATCTCTCAGCTTCAGAAGATGCCAGTTTGTGACAAAATTTATCATTTCTATGTCTCTACCCATCTTTCATTCATTTGGATTATTTTTAAAGCATTATAGACATTTAAATATGAATCCTTAAATGATGAGATTATTTCTGTTTTAAATGATCATTTTCATACCCAAAAAGTATAGTATTTCATATTTTATATACTAGTATTTTATTTTGCCACACAATACCTATTGCTTATTTCTGTTTGTCTTACCATGCTCTCATAAAATAAGTATGCATTGCAAATAATTAATGTGAATCTTAAATCCAATTTATTTATTTATTTGACTTATCATTTGTCTATTGAAAAATTCCAAGGTAATTGAACTTGTTTGTTTGTTTTAAAATTCAGCTTGCCATTTTTTGTACTGTACAGTTGTGACATTTAACATAGTCCTCCTTCTTTGTGGCTTCTAAGTTTCTGCAGTGACCAATGCTTTCTTATAATATCCTATACTGGACTGAATTATTTTTCTGCATACTATGTGACTATGAAATTTGGAGAAGCTTCTTTTTAATCGATGACATTATTTTCTGTGAGGAAAGTTTCTATTAATTGATAAACCATGGTAAACATGCCAACATTTACAATAGTCACCCTTAAATTTTAAAGTGTTGGTCAACTGTGATGTTTTGAACCATGTACTCTGATCACTTGGCTAACACACAGCAGTGTGGTGACCTGTAAATTTAAAGAGAGTACAACCCATGCATAGGAATTTATGAGGTGAGAAATCAGTATGTGGTTTATAGTTTAATACACTCAGTTAACTCTAATGGGGATTTTTTTTTTCTTTCCTTGGCAAGCACAAACAATTTTCATGATTGAGATAAGAGTAAAATTTATGAGTCTTTATTGCTTTTTCTTTATTTTCTCTTGTTTGATCTATATGCTGTCAACTAGACACAAATATCATATTTATCCACCCTCTTCTTAAATATAAGAAGATTATTAATTCTGTCTTATTTCTGTCTTTCTCCTCTCAGTATGCAAAGACAGGACCAAGTACAAAAATATGCTCATGCCTGTCTGCTCTGCTGCTGTAGGTCCATTCCATAATAATTTGATGAATAGTGTAAGCAGAAGTCATTTGTCAAAAATACATTTATTGGAATCAGAATTGCTTTATGTGCTTGGGTTGCTGGGTTGGTTTGCAGGCTCTCACTAAATAATTCATCAAATCCTGATTTGCTAGAAATATAACACAAAAGAAACCCATAATAAAATTAAATAAAAGTCTTCTATCTTGTAAAAGTACTTCAAAGGATATATAATTATATATCATTGTCATACTGTAAATACAATTATGCTGAATTCAGTACTTGAATATGTACAGATGTGTTTCAAAATACACACTATAAATAATGATTATATGTTGTTGCAACTATGTTTCAAAATAGTGCATATTTCCTTTCTGTTATCCACATTGCTTTCTGGTTCCTCCCCTGCCAATGAAGAGAACAAACAGCATCAAATTACTTTCCATGAAAATGAAAACTTTATTCCTCTTCTGAGCTCCTAACAGAAGCTGAGCACCCAGGCCCCTTAGCTACTGGGGCTAAGATGCTTCTTTATCTGCATTTTATTTGTAGTTAAGTAAAATCTACTGAAATGTGTCTCTAGTTGACCTTTAAGATGAAAATTCTACTCTACCTGGAAATTATGAAAGGAAGACGAAAAGTTCTTTTAAAAGTTGACCCAGTGTATGCTACCAAAACAGGATGGCAAAGCTCCTTGTTAGCAAATGTGTTCCATGGACAACAAGAGTGATAGTGGGCACATCCCATCATAAAATCTCTTGGGAGTCTCCTTCCAGCCACCTTTATGAGAACTGTCTTTGACTTACTAAAATGATCTAACTTTGTATTTTCAAACCTGGAATTTATATAAGTATTATATATTTTCTTTGCTTTTGACTATTTAGTGACTAATCAGTTATGTCTGGTATTAACATCTAAGCAGAGGTTTTATTTATGATTTCTAAGACTTATTTACTATGTGTGTTGCTGTATCTGTGTGTCTGTGCAAATGTGCAAGCAGAAATGTGTACAGAGATACCAGGAAGTACATGCCATAGAACTGAAGTCTTGTTCCTGTGTGGCAACCCCAAGTTGTCATGTGAGTGCTGGATTTGAACCCAATACTCATGATTTTGACCATTCAGCGACTTCAGCTCTGTGAGTCACACCTCTCATCTGGGGTATGGTTGTCTACATCCCTGCCTTGTATTTCTGTTAATGTACTTTCAGGTAATGAATTCTATGCAATTCACACCACTAGAAATATGAATCTGAGGTGTCTTATTTTGTTTTTTTAAAATCACTGGTATTTTTTATGTAATGATCACCATCATTTAGTTTGTTGTGATAGCACTATGCATTTTTCTGTATTCTATTTATATTTATTCTCTTCAGTGCTTATCTTCAAAATGTCATTTCAGTGTTTATTGAGTTAATCTGACTTTGATCAGGATTTACATCTCTTCACTGCTTAGGAAATTTAACAGTTCCTGATGAGTTTGTTTGCTTATCTTTCAATTAGTTTCTAATTAATTTTCTGCATATTTCATTTAGATATCTTTCCTGTGGATGTGATGTTTGTTTCTTAGACTCTCACCTCCAGGTCAACTTAGAGACACATTTTCTTTTTCTTTCTGTAGTATTCAGTATTGTTTCAATATCTTTTGTTGCCAATTTTACTAAAGCATTGACAGAAAATAACTGTCCATTCTTGGAAACAGTGGACTGAACGTACCTAGAGTCACAGCACTTGAGAAGTAGCAACAGGGGCATTACAAATTCAAGGCCTGTCCTAGATATAGAATAAGACCATGTCTCAGTGACAGAGAAAACTATAACAACCACAAAAAATAAAAATACAAAAGCACAAAAAACTTAAGGTTTCCAGTGTAATGTTTAGAAAGATCTGTATCTGTTTTACAAACTGTACCTCTATCTAAAAAAATAGCTTATTGATTTATTGTTTTTTATATAGACAGTATAGATTTGAAAACTTATTTTACAAAGATTCCAAACATGAAGTGTTTTAAAGTTTTCTTTATAGACGTTTCTAACATGCCTGGTTGGGTTTATTGTGAAGTATTTCATTTTTAAGCGACTGTCAGTGGTATTATTTCCTCAGTGTCTTGGCATGTTTGTCATTGGTTTATAAGAAGATAATTAATTTCCATGTTACTTTTCTATCCTGCTACTTTATTGAAAATATTAATCAGCACTACCAGTTCCCAAGTGGAGTATTGAAGATGTCATGCATAGAATCAAATTATTTGTAAATAAAGAAATTATGATTTCTCTTTTCCTAATTACATCATTCCCCTCTCATTTTATTGCTTTAGCTAAGACTGCAAGAACTATATAAGATATAAAGGAGAAAATGAATATCTTTGCGTTGTTCTGAGCTTAGTGGAAATGCTTTGCTTTTTGTTGTTGTTGTTGTTGTTAATTTGGGAGGATTATGATGCCTACAGTTTTAATATCTATAGTATTGATTATGTTCAGATATGTTTTCACCACTGCCAGTTTCTTCAAAGCTTTTATCATGACAGGATATTGAATTTTGTCAAAGGCCTGTTAAGATGATTTCATGATTTCTGTCCTTGACTACCTATATATGATGTATGACATTTATTGATTTCTGTGTGTTGAAGCGTTATGGCATCTTTACAGTGAAGCCAAATTTGGCCATAAGGAATGAACTTTCTGAAAGAAATCATATTTTAATTAATTCATTTAGAATTCCATATATTATATATTGATCACATTCATTCTTTTCCCCCAATTCCTCCCAGATCCTCCCCAACCACATTTCTTATCCACCCAACCATGTGGCCTCATTTCTTTCCTAAATCCATATAGTCCTATTAGTGTGTGACTACATACTCACCTGTGTGTGGCCATCTACTGGAGTATACTATACTTACCAAGAACCATATCTTTAAAGAAAACTAACTCTCTTTCTCTCTCTCTGGTTTACCTCACTCAGGATGACTTTCTTCTAATTCCATCTTTTGGCCTGGAAATTTCATGATGACTTATTTTTTAATATCCAAGTAATACACCATGTGTAAATGTACAACATTTTCTTTATGTGTTCTTCTGCTGAGGGACAGTTAGGTTGTTTCCAGTTTCTGACTACTATGAATACAGTTGTGACAAACTTGAGCAATTCTCCTTGTGGTAAGATAGATTGAGATTTAGGTATATGTCCAAGAGTGGTATAGTTGGATCTTGGGGTAGATTGATTCCCCACCTTTCTGAGTACTAAGCATATTGATTTCCATTTTGGCTGTACAAATTTGCTCTCCAATCAGCAATGGAGGCATGTTCCCCTTGTTCCAAAGCCTTGCCAGCATGAGCTGTCACTTGTCTCTCTGATCTTAGCCATTCTGACAGGTGCAAAATGGAATCTCAAAGTAGTTTTGATTTGCATTTTCCTGATGGCTAAGGATATTGAACATTTCTTTAAGTATTTCTCAGCCATTTGACATTCCTCTATTGAGATTTCTGTCTTTAGAGCTGTACTGTAATACAAATCTTAAAAGTTTTTATTAGAAAAAAATCCAGAGCCAGATATTGGGGTAAAAGCTGAAAGAGCAGAGAAACAGAACAAGCCACAGCCAACTTCATCTTGCCAACTCCTCAGCTGATCCTGTTCTCATGAATCCTCAGACTGAAAGCCTCTGAGTCCTCCTGAGGGTCCCAGTTGAACGGCTATCTCTTCACATCTTATACACCATTTTTCACCCAGCCATGTCACTTCCTGAGATTAAAGGTGTGTGTGCTTTCCAAGCAAAGGCGTAAGATCTCAAGTGCTGGGATTAATGGTGTGTGTCACCACTGTCTGACTCTCTTCCCAGCGTGGCCTTGAAATCACAGAGATCCAGAGGGGTCTTTGCCTCCCAAGTGATAGGATTAAGAGTGTATGCCACCACCACTCTCTGGCCTCTATGTCTAATCTAGTGGCTGGCTCTGTCCTCTGACCCCCAGACAAGTTTTATTGGGTGCACAATATATTACCACATTTAGGTACCCAATGTATCACCACACTGTATCCTATTTTTAATTAGATTATTTGGGTTTTTGATATCTAGTTTCTTGAGTTCTTTATATATTTTAGATATTAGTCCTCGAATGGATGTGGAGTTGGTAAAAATCTTTCTCATTTTGTAGGCTGCCTCTATGTCCAATTGACAGTGTCATTTCATGAGGTCCTATTTGTTAATTGTTGGTTTTATGCCTGTGCTATTTGTGTTCCATTCAGTTGTCTTCTGTGCAAATGTGCCCAAAGCTATGTTCTCCTCTACTAGGTTCAGTGTATCTTGTTTTATGTTGAAGTCTTTTGCTAAGACCAAGAGTTACTCTCTGCAAACCGATAGTGTAATTCCATTGCTGAGGACAGGACCTACACAACTCATTGAACATGGAGAAGTCAAGCTGGTGCCTACAAGGAGCCTTCACTGCTACATTCTAGTCTTTTTGGTACAGGACGATAATCTGAAGGCTACCAAAGGAGAAATGTGTACACTAACCCAGCAACAAAACCTTGGACATATAATCTATCCTGCTTGCACAATATGCTAGTATAATGGTGGTATAGAATCTGTGGTGGTAGGCAACCAATGTCTGATTTGACTTAAGGCCACTCAGTAAGAAGGAACCAGTACCTGTCACTACTTGGATAACCAAGAACAAGAGAGTAGATAGTTGAGAGGCCTAGTGTAAAACCAAACACTACTGGTCTTAAACAACAACAGAAAACAAACAAAATATCAACAAAATGGTTCTTAATGACATTCTGCTATATTCATAGATCAGTGCCTTATCCAGTTATCACCAGAAAGGCATTCTCCAGCAGCAGATGGGAACACATACAGAGATCCATAGCCAGCCATTACATGGAGAGAAATTCTAAATGGGAGATTGCCATCAAACCCCTCCCCTAGAGCTCTATGTTCCTATGGAAGAAGAGGTGGAAAGATTTTAAAAGCCAGAGGGGATGAAGGACACAAGAAGGATAAGGCCATGAATCTCAACTAAGAATGGCAGATATAAGATCACAGAGACTGAAGCAGCAAGCACAGATGCTATGTAAGTCTACACCAGGTCTTACTCATATATATGAAAGCTATTAGCTTAGAATTTTTGGGACTCCTGACTGTTAAGACCATTGTCCTCTGACTCTTGTGCCCATTCTTGGGATTCTTTTTCTCATGCTTGGTTGCCTTGTCCAACTTCATTGTGATGGTATTTGTTTTATATTATTATATTTTATTTTGTCATGTTTGGTTGTTAATTTTAGAGGTATGTTCTTTTCTAATGAAAGACAAAAGAAAGAGGATCAGGGGTAGGGAAGAACTGGGAGGAGTAGAGGTAGGGGAAATTATAATCTTAATATACTGCATGAGAAAGTAATCTATTTTCACTAGAAGAAAATAATAATAATAATAATAATAATAATAATAATAATAATAATAAACCTAACCCTCTTTATCAAGGCAACTATTGATTACCAACAGTTCCATCATACAGGTAGAACTTCATGACCACCTCCCATTTCCATGATAGAATTCTGTCTGTCTGTGCTCATCCAGGTTTTTCCCATGCTGCCACAACCACTGTTGAGTTCATATGTAGAACTACTTCATGTGTGTATAAAACACTGTTTATTTGTAATAGTCTACTGCCTCTGTCTCTTATAATCTCAGTCCCCTATTCTACAATGATCCCTGAGCTTCAGGAGGGTGGATGTGATATCAATGTCCCATTTAGAGCAGATAACTCTGCAATCTCTTACTGTCTGCACCTTGATCAGTTGTGGGTCTTTGAGTTAATTACCATGAACTTCAAATAGGGTCTCAAATGAGAGTTGAGAGATGAATGATCTTTTCAATGTGTTCTTAAAATTAGTTTTGCCAGTACTTTAATAAGACTTTTGTATTTAAATTCATAAAGAAGATTTTCACATCTTAAATATGACTTTAATTCTTCTTGTGGGCTAATTGTAGTTCAATATTTAATAGATCTTCATTGTGCATTTGTCATTTTTTCCTGTTGGTTTGTGGAGTATTTTCACCATGATAGGGAATTTGGCCATTTAATTATAATATGAACTTCAAATTTGTTTTCATTGTTACCATTGTGATTTTCATTTATTTGTAGTAATTTAATACTCAGTATTAATTAAATATTAGGACTGCATAGTTTTCTAAATATGTGACAAAGCTCAAAGTCTAAGCAACTTTGATAAATCTGAAAATAACAAGAATTAAAAATGTTCCTTATGGTTGCTTTACAATTCTATATTTAAAAATTGAACTTTCATGGATATATATACACACACACACATATATACATATATGCATATATATGTATAGTGTATTGTGTGTGATGTATACTATATAACATAATATATATATATAATTTTAATATTCAAAAAACTTTCATTCTTAAATCCTGGCCAATGTCATTCACTAGTTCTTATTAGATAAAAAAAGGTAATGGCTAACTGTGGGAAAGTTAGGAGATGGAAGAGAAAAGAGGCAAAGAACAAACTGGTAACCATTTTTAGAAACTTAGGAAGTGATAACTGATTGTCAAACTGTTCATGCAAACAACTGAAACTGTACAAATAAAGATGGCTTAAGATTAAAAAAAACACAAAACATAAAATATATTCATAACTTTTCTGAACATCTCCATCTCAAATGTGTACTAGTGATTTTAATCTTTCATTTAATAATATGAAGAAATTCCATATCCACTGAAACATTGAATTCACAATGAGCTGATAAATTTCACAATTAACTAAGTTCTAATGATAATGTAGCTTTTAGTTTTTAAACACAGACTAATTTTATTATATATGTATAAATATATACATATATATTTACTACAAGGAGAGAATTCTGCCTGGGACAAATCATAAAAAATTATTTAACAATTTCTCCTCTTCAAGATACTTTTCTATCAGCATAAGTTTAAAAAAACACAGTCAAAAGTTATGATCAAATCAAAAGGCAAATATAAATCTTAAGAAGATAAAATATGCATACCAGGGATGATGGTATACCCCTAAAAATCTCAGCATTCTGGTAGTAGAGGCAGAATATCACTTCAAGTTTGTAGCCAGGTGGTCTACACAGTGAGTTCCAGGACAACCAGGTCTACATACATAGGGAGAACCTGTCTACACACACACATATATACATACACACAAACAATCATCTCAACATCTAATAATACAGGAATATAAAAATCAGAAATTATTGTATAATTCTGAAGAAGATAGGCTAGGAAGGTGTCAGAGAGAAGGAAGTGGTTCTCAGTGTTGAAATTGTGTAGATAGGTAATTCTTTGTTTATATGTTTGTTAATTTTTTGAGACTGTATTTTAATTACATCATTCTCCATTCTTTTTCCTCCATTCAAACCTTCCCATGTACCCCTCCCTGCTCTCTTTGAAGTTCATGGCCTTTTTGTCCATTAATCATTGTTGCATGAATATATGTTTGAACATACATATATATTATTAAATATAATCTGTAGCTAGAGAGTTTTTCTCTCTGGGTCCCACCAAGCCCCGCCAGTCAAGTAGCCCATTTATAAAATAAACATACAGACGCTTATATTATTTAAACTGTCCAGCCATTAGCTCAGGCCTACCATTGTCTAGCTCTTACTCTTCTACTCAGCCCATTTCTATTCATCTATACTTTGTCACATGGCTCGTGGCTTACCGGCACCTTACATCTTCCTTGACCTGGAGGCAGTTCGCAGTGTTCCCCCCCTACCTTCCTGTTATCTCTATTTTTCTCTCTGTTAGTCCTGACTATACTTCCTGCCTGGCTACTGGCCAATCAGTGTTTTATTTATCAATTAATCATCCACAGCAATAATCCATTGGAGCTGGTTATGGAAGCACATACCTTTAAACCCAAAACTCAGGAGACAGAGGCAGGAGGATCTCTGTCAGTTGATGACCAGCCTGGTCAACAAAGTGAGTTCTATTACAGCCAGATCTCTGTTACACAGAGAAGCCCTGTCTCAAAAATCCAATTAAATATATTAATATCATACATATGTATATATGACATATACATATGTATTCACATTGAATTCATATAATTTTTTGGATGGAGTTTACTTGTATGTATGCTTTCAGGGCTGATTGTTTGACACTGAACAAGCAATTCTTGTGATTTTATTTGTATGTTAATAAATAAAGTTGCCTGGGGGTCAGAGCTAATAGCAAGCCATAGCAGAGCTGAGCATTCATGGTGCATGCCTTTAATCCAGCACTTGGTAGGCAGAGCTAGGTAGATCTCTGTGTGTTCAAGGATACAGCCAGCATTGGAGACACACACCTTTAATCTCAATACCATAGAAGACCTGGAGGGCTGTACAACAGACAGTGACGAGGCAGTCATGTGGTTGGTTTTACAACCAAAGAGAAGGCAGAACAGAAAGTCTATATAAAGACAAACAGACAGGAAGTAGGTTTCTTTTGGAGAGGTCTCTTGGCTAAAGAGGCTAGCTGCAGCAGGTGGGTAAGGCTCTTACCTCTGATCTCTTGGCTTTCTTCTTTGCATTGGTTCTGTGTTGTTTATTTAATAAGATGGTTGGTTACATCTACACCCATGAGCTTGTTCTGTTGTCTGGAAGTATTGTCTTCAGGGGAGCAAAAGGAGGACTATGCTATACACATTTTGTTTGCTGAGCATTTTTATGAACCTTCCTGGAAGACATTTAGCCACTCATGCATTAAAATAAATCTATAATGTAAATTTAATTTGCTAAAAAGCTTATGTATAAATAACCAAACCGCATTATAATCAGTATTTTAAGCTACTGTAATTATGTGATGCTAGCCTGATGACGAGGGCAGAGATTTGAAACCAAATGCCTGTGACTTTCTACCCTGCTCCTAACCACACATCTTCCATTTGAGTATGCAGTTTATTTTTTAATGTTTTCTTTGCCTATAAGGGGGAAGAGACAATTTATTATTGATGTCTTGAAGACTCTGACTTTCAAAGTTCAGAGTTGACATTTTAATTTAGCACCTGAACATCCATATTCATTTATTTCCACTTGCTATGACTAGAGTGACCTCTTGGGGAAACAGGATTTTCAGGAGATATGCTTTTTGATTGACAGATGACAACAGGAGATCTTGTAGAATAAATAAGCTAGAGATTTCACCTCTGTCTCTGCTAGTGAAGGGGGAAGACATATTTTCGATGCTCTCATGTTCACAGATAGTATAAATGAATAAGACTGGGGAAGTGTTTATGTTCATAGGGAGATAATATATATTATTTAAAAGTGACCTGATAAGAAATACCAATTATGCATTTTTGATAGAGTAGGAGGGCCAACATTCTAATTTATTGTTCATATAAAAATTCACATAGGCATTATCTTTCTAACATCACTATCTTGCTTCTCTTAGGTCTTTTGGAGACAGGAAAAAATAAGAGAAAAATTTGGATAATACATTTTTCTTAAGTACCAATAGCATCATCTGTTAAATAAGGAGCTTTTATCCACCCTTTCCTGATACTTGGCATAAAGCCAAATGTGCAGTGCAGAAACAATTGATCAGTAGCTTAAGGAAGGAAGGGTAGGCAATGAGGACACTGTAGTCTTTTTCTGATGATGACTTCTTGCTTCTGAATATAAAGTCTTAGGTTCAGAGGTTGACGGCAGGTTAGTGGTTCTCATCAAGGTTGCAAGTTCTTGCCACTCTGAAGGAATGTGCCAGTACATCGTTTTTCATATACCTTTCTCTTTTCTCCTTTTTTGTTTTGAAATGTACATACCAGAAAACAAGACATTCAAAAGCAACTGCACATATTGGAGAATCAGAACACTCCCACACATAACTAAGTGAAATTCTATCCTTGGAAAGGTGCTGAAAATGCATAAAATGTTTCAGGAAAATTCTTGGAATAGAGATAGCCACGGCAATAAGACCAAATGATAATAACAAAAAAAAGCAAGAATGATGGTGAGGGAAATGAATGCCAAGGAAAGGGAGAGATTAGCAGCAAGACTTTATACTTCAACATATTAAAATGCCCAGTTTTCAATTTAAAACATTGCAAGGGACACAAAAACACGTGGAAGCAGAAGACAGTCAAAGGAAAGTAGGATATAAACCAATACTGAAAAAGACACAGGAAACTTTAATAATGTTCATAGGGTTTTGTAAGTTTGCTTGCTTGATTGAGACAAGCTCTCACTATGTACTTGAGCTCACTATGTACACCAGACTAGCCTAGACTTTAGAGATCTGCTTCCCTCTGTCTTCTAAGTGCTAGGGTTAAATGCATACACTACTATGCCTAGGTTTGGAAATGTTCAAAGTTTTTAAAAGTAAAAAAAAAAATGGAAATATTAATGAAATAGAAATATCATTAATTTAACATATATACATAAAACAATAATAAATGTATGCACAGTTAATATGGATATGGAAATCATATACATATATTATGAATGCTTATATAAGCATATAGGTGCATATACCATTATGTGTGTGTGTGTGTGTTGTGAAAAGCATAAAGTATGGAAAATTCAAATGTAACAACTAAAATTCATCTCTAATCAGTCAGGAGAAAATCTAATGAACATTAATGCAAGGTGAACTTCTGTGAATTCAATGCCAACCTGGTCTATACAGCAGGTTACAGTCCAATCAGGGCTACCTAATTAGATGTGGTAATATTTTATTTCTGCTTTGACAAATAAAGCTTGTCTGGGGATTAGAGAAAAAAGCCAGCCACTATATTAAGCATAGAGGTCAGGCAGTGGTAGCTCATGCCTTTAATCCTAGCATTCGGGAGGCAGAGATTCATATGGATCTCTATAAGTTCAAGGCCACACTGGGAATAGAGCCAGGCATGGTGGAACAGGCCTTTAATCCCAGCACTAGTTAACTAGAGATTCCTGGAAGCCTGTACAGACAGAAAGGAAGTGATGGAGCACTGTGGAAAGAGGAAATAAGATGAGAGGGCACAGAAAGGTATATGAGGCATGAACATACAGGAAGTAGATCTCTTGGTCTGAGGATTTCCCAGGGGTAAGAACTTGTGGCTGGATTTTTCTATTCCTCTGATCTTTCAGCTTTCACCCCAATATCTGGCTCTGGGGTTTTTATTAATAAGACCTTTTAAGATTTGTGTTAAATCTAGTGACCCAACATTTGTGGCACAATTTCAGGAAAAAGCCACTTGCCTGTTGCTCAGGCCCAAGCTGCAAGTGGCTGGAGTCTCCACCCCATGTGGGCCAGAGTCTCTTTGGTTTGTTCTCTCCTGGTGGGTTGTGGATTCTCTCTGGATCCCCATCTCAGACTGCTACCACACTAGGTAGCTAACTTGAAACTCCATCAGGCTTCTACTGTTCTATGCAGTTGGCAGATTTAGTGAGTCAATTAAGATTTCTTAAAGGGAGAAATTATTTAAAAGAAAGTTTTTTCCCACATTAAAAAGTGAGAAACATTTTTTTAAATGGAGGGAATTTGTAGGTGGTCAGAAGGAGTAGGAAAGAAAACTGAGTCATTTACAAAAGTTATACAGAGCCCAAAAGAAATCTTCACAGATTTCTTACAAAGGTTGTCTTCAGCAGTAAATAGAATGATACCACATTCAGAAGCTAGACAAATAATAATTGAATCTTTGGCTTTTGAAATGCTAATGCACATTGCAAAAGGACAATTAGGTCATTAAAGGCAAGATCAACACTTTTGGAGAAATGAATCCCAGATACAATTAATATTGAATTTCATGACTGTGATTATACTTGGATAGGAGAGGTGATTTCCAGAGGTTTGAAGAAAAATAATATCAGATGCTTTAAATGCAGTAAACGAAGTCATATAAATAGGGACTGTAAACAGGGTGTTCCTAGAAACAATGTTTTTTCAAGGAACAATGGCAACAGGATGCCCCTCCCTTCTGGATTATGTATAAGGTATGGTAAAGGCAAACAATGGACTAACAAATGTAGATCAACAAGGGACAGACAAAATAATTCTTTGCCCTTGCCATTGGGAAACTCCCTGAGGGTCCTCCTACAAGGCCCCATGAAAAATTCAGTTGTCCTTTGTTGCTATCATAGAAGAAACCCCTTCTCAAACAATTAAATAACCAAATTCCTATTGTAAAAAAACATACTGCTTGGCATGATAGAACAGATATAGGAGAGAGAACAAAATCTTAGGAGAAATAATAAAACAAATTTTTTGGCCAACTTCTATAAATGAACAAAGACCAAAATTAATTACAAATAAATGATGTTCTCATTGAAGGTCTTGTAGACATGGGTATAGATATGATCATAATTGCACCAGAATCAAGACATCCATATTGGCCTTTTCATAAGGTAAATGTTAAGCTGTTGGGGATTGGAACATCTTCTCAAATGAAACAGAGCCAAGATGGATCAAATGCATAGGGCCAGAAGTACAGAGAGGAAAATTAAAACCATATGTGTCTAATATAGCTATAAATTTATGGGCCTGTGACTTATTACAACAATGGAATACCCAGATTAACATTCCTCCAACCTCAGAAACAAACCATAAACTAATATATGTTTTTGAGAAAAATATTAGAAGGTATTATAACGAATAGTCACCGGTCATCCACATTGTACAAGAACAGGGCATAGCAGCTACTGATCTTTCAAAGGCACCAACAGCTCTACCTTTAAAATGGTTAACAGACAATCCTATATGGGTTCAGCCATGGTCTTTAACAACAGAGAATCTACAGACCTTAAAGTGGCTGATAGAAGAGGAGTTAAATGCTCAGCATTTTGAAGAATCAACCAGTCCTTGGAATTCTCCTATATTTGTTATTAAAAAGGAAGTTGGTAAGTGGAGAATGGTAACTGATCTAAGAGATATTAAGAAGGTAATTCATTCAATGTGCTCTCTACAATCTGGAATTCTTTTTGCCTACTCTGTTACCTAAAGGATGAATTCTTATAGTTACTGATTTAAAAGACTGTTTATTCTCAATACCCTACAAAAAAATATAGAGGAAAATTTGCCTTCATGGTACCTATTTATAATAATTCCAACCAGTCAAGAGATACCAATGGAAGATTCTCCCAGAAGGAATGTTATATTTAACATTTAGCTCAACCCTGTGCTAATATTTTGTATGACAGCCTTTGGAAGTAATACAAAAACAATTTTCTGAATCTATAATTTATCATTACATGGACTATATTTTACTAGCTGGTTTAAATGTAGATACTTCAGAAAGGCTATTTGGAGAATTAAAGAAAATTTTGC
Organism: Peromyscus leucopus; assembly: GCF_004664715.2. Taxonomy (NCBI): domain Eukaryota; kingdom Metazoa; phylum Chordata; class Mammalia; order Rodentia; family Cricetidae; genus Peromyscus; species Peromyscus leucopus. The sequence goes on from NC_051063.1 coordinate 36,333,727, forward strand.
CTCATTGGGGATTACAAATTGCTCCTGAAAATATACAAAGAGGAAATTCTATCAATTATTAAGGATATGAAATAGGTCTATAAAAATTAGACCCCAAAAGGTGCAAATTTGGAGAGATCAATTACAGACTCTTTTTTTTTTTTTTTTTTTTGGTTTTTCGAGACAGGGTTTCTCTGTGTAGCTTTGCGCCTTTCCTGGAGCTCACTTGGTAGCCCAGGTTGGCCTCGAACTCACAGAGATCCGCCTGGCTCTGCCTCCCGAGTGCTGGGATTAAAGGCGTGCACCACCAACGCCCGGCAAATTACAGACTCTTAATGACTTTCAAAGATTATTTGGAGATATTTCCTATCTATAGACCACTATTGGGGTAAAAAATGATGAACTAAGCCGGGTGATGGTGGCGCACGCCTTTAATCCAAGCACTTGGGAGGCAGAGGCAGGCAGATCTCTGTGAGTTCGAGGCCAGCCTGGGCTACCAAGTGAGTTCCAGGAAAGGCGCAAAGCTACACAGAGAAACCCTGTCTCAAAAAAAACAAAACAAAACAAACAAAAAAAAAATGATGAACTAAGTAATTTGTTCAAGACTTTAGAGTGTAACAAGAACTTAAATAATCCAAGAGAATTATCAGCTGAAGCTGAGAGGGAATTGGCTTTGGTGGAAAAGAAAATACACATGTGGATCATGTGGCTCAACACTTGATTGCATTTTGATTATTTTACCCTCTTAGCATGCTCCTACAGGAATTTTAATGCAGAGGGAAGATATTATATTAGAATGGATATTTCTACCAAATAAACAGAGTAAAAAATTAAAACTTATGGGGAAAAGATCTAGTTGGTTTTAAAAGGAAAATGCAGACTTTGCCAATTAGCAGAAATAGACCCACACAAATTGGAGTACCTTTAACTAAGGATGAAATTGACAAATTTTGGGCAGAAAGTGAACCTTGGCAAAGAGCTTGAGGTAATTTTTTTGGTAGAGATTAACAACAGATATCCCCAAAACAATAGAATTAAACTTATAAAGTGAGCTAACTGTTTCCTCCCTCACATTGTACAGGAAACACCAATATATGGAGGCCCTACATTTTGTACACACACAAACAATCAAGGAAAGGCAGGTTACAAATCAGAAAATTTAAGAAAAGTGGTAAAAGTCCTTAGAATTCAGTTAAAAAATTAGAATTATATGCTATTCTAATGGTATTAATAGATTTTTTGGAACTTCTCAACATAGTTATTGACTCTCAGTATGCTGAAAGAGTGGTCTTACATACTGAAACTGAAGAATTTATCCCTGATGAGTCAAAACTAACTTCATTATTTATTCAGTTGCAAGAAATAATCAAGAATAGGAATCATCCCTTATATGTAACTGACATCAAATCCCATATGGGTGTTTTAGGACCTCTAGCACAAAATAATGATTAGATTGATAAACTATTGATAGGGAAAATGCCAGAGGCCTCAGAATTTCATAAAAAAATCATGTCAATATTAAAGGTTTAAAAAATAATTTTTCCATAACCTGGCAACAAGTCAAGGAAATTATAAGGAAATGTCCTACTTGTTCCTTTTGCAATCAAACTCCACTACCAGCAGGATGTAACCTAAGGGGTACTCAGAGGAATGAAATCTGGCAGATAGATGTGTTTCATTTTGTAGAATTTGGAAAAAAAACTGAAATATGTACAACACACCACTGATACCTATTCAAGATTTCAGTGGGCATCTGCTCTGAATCCTGAAAAAACTTATTCTGTAATCATGCATTTGCTAGAAGTTAAGGCCACCATGGGTGTACCTGTACAAATTAAAACTGACAGTTATCCAAGATATGTCTCTGGTAAAATGAAACAGTTTTTTGCTTATTATAATTTAAAGCATAATATAGGTATAGAACACAATCCTACAGGCCAAGAAGTCATAGGAAGATCAAATTGAACTCTAAAGGATATGCTAAATAAACAGAAAGTGGTAACAAAACCCCCCAGAAATAGATTTATAATGCTCTATTAATTTTCAATTTTCTCAATGCTAATGAGAAAGGAAAACAGCTGCAAAGAGACATTGGATAATAGGAAAAAACTACAGAATTAAATCAACCTATATACTTTAAAGATGCACTGACCTCAGAATGGAAACCAGGATATGTGTTATGTTGAGGATGAGGTTTTACTTTTGTTTCTACAGGAGAAGAAAAGGTATGGATACCATCAAAATTGATAAAGGTTGTTTCTACAGGAGAAGAAAAGCTATGGATACCATCAAAATTGATAAAGATTAGCTTTGGACTACAATTTGAACAAGAGAGACCTCTTGATTAGATGAGGTGATAGTGCATCAACCAGCATGACCATCCAATTTAAATAACTTACACCACTAACAAATGCTTTTCCAAATGGGAACCTCCCTGAAGTTAGGCTTGGGGAAGGGTTTTTGTTTTTTTCTTTGAGGAGAATGAAGGCTAAGAAATCTGAAAAACACTGGAAAAATGAGACATCTGAAGAAAAAGAACAAATCATCCAGAAAAAATTTCCCAAGAAAAAGAGTAAATTGGTCTCTTGGCATATCAAATAAAAAATTTCATAAGTCTTTCTAAATATTTGTTTCTGCTGTTCTCTACAGATACATAAGGCAATTGGTCTTTATGTAGTCACAGTTCAATTAAAAATTAAAGCTGCCTTTGAGTTGGAGCATGGCTCCCTCCTCCTCTACACCCAAGCATGCTTGTTAAAAGAAAATGCAAAATCTCTGTATCATGTCAGAAAAGCCACCTGATATGAGACAAAATAAAAACCAAAATTAAGGAACTATTCTGTTGCCACTAATCTCATAATTCATTGGTTTTATTTTGACTCTTTAAAACTTTTCTTAATGTATGAATTTTATATCAAAATTAATAAGATTTATATATATGTTAAACTTTTGTCATGATACTAATGGTCATATAGAGTATTAACTAATTCTAGAAAAAAGGCTTCATCTAGCTGCCTGTCCATGTTTTCCTGTTTGAGTCTCTATGAGTTTTCTGCAGGGAACCATGACCATGCCTAACAGTGACTTTGAAATCTCCAAAAAGGTGATTGGGCCTCACAATGATGATTCCATCAAGACAATGATAATACCACTAGCTGACAAACACCACCCAAAGATTAGCTTTGGACTACAAACTGCTGAAGACAATTTTGAGATGGCTAGCTGAGATGATCCAGCCTCACAGACGACTTGAGCAAGGACTTAAGACAAACCCTGCATTTTCCCATTAGAGACTGGACAACAAATGATATAGCTAACTCTCCCAGGACTTGACAATTACCCCCATTTTTTTTCTTTTCAGGATCTCCTAAAGATACCTTTGCCTCTAATTGGCAGGAAATAATTTTAAGAACCCAGTGCTCACATTCCCAAAAGGTGGGGTGGGTGGATTTTTGGTCCATCAGAGGGTTATGGATAATTGTCATTGATTTGGGTTTTTAACTACAAAGAAGATTAGATTCAGGGTTCTAATTTTACAAAAAAGAAAAAGAAAAAAGGAGGATATAGATAAGAGGTATTATTGAATCTACTCTAAAAAAAAGAGATATAGAAATGATAGGATAAAAGGGTAGAGAATTGAATCTACTCTGAAAAGGAAAAAGGGGAGGATATAGATATGGTAAGATAAAAAAGTAGATTATTGAATCTACTTTTAAAAGGCAACTACTAGTTTTAAATGTTTTACATTGGATTGGATTTTTGAATATTGTATAGAAATTATGTAAATTGATACAAATTTGTAATTAATTTTACTAAAAAATACTGTACACATATTCTAATCTTGTTTAAGGTATTGTACCTATACAGTTCATCTAACAATGTAATGCAAATTACTAGTCCTTGAAAGTTACCAACAAATTAGGATATAAAGAAATGAAAGTTAGTAGTTAGTCATTACAATCAAACTTTTTGTTATGTTAGGTATGTTTTTTTTTAAGATCAAACAGATATATATCTTAGATATACATGTCATCTTAAACACATTAGAGATCTACAGAATATGGCATTTAAGATATTTTAATAACAAATGTTGCTGGAGGGCTTCTCTCCAGGTTCTCCAAGCCCTGCAGTCCCACAATCCACTTATAAAATAATCACTCAGACGCTTATATCACTTATAAACTGTATGGCCGTGGCAGGCTTCTTGCTAACTGTTCTTTTATCTTAAATTAACCCATTTCTATAAATCTATACCTTGCCACGTGGCTGGTGGCTTACCAGAGTCTCTACATGCTGCTTGTCCTGGCGGTGGCTGCAGTGTCTCTCCTCCTTCTTCCTGTTTCCCCAATTCTCCTCTCTCTTTGTCCTGCCTATACTTCCTGCCTGGTCACTGGCCATCAGTGTTTTATTTATATAGAGTGATATCCACAGCACTTCCCCTTTCTTCTTTTTTTAAAAAGGAAGGTTTTAACTTTAACATGGTAAAATTACATATAACAAAACAATTACCAAGCAAGAATTATAGTTACAATATTAAAGAAGATGTCCTATCTATCTTATATTTGTGAGTTTAAGGTTTTATAGCTAACTTATCTTTTATCATAACTGAGGAAATTATGACTATCTAGTCTTCAACCACATCAAAGACCTGAGAAGGAACATAATGGTACCTGAGAAATGGTAGATGGATGCAAGCAACTTTCGGGAATCTTGCAAGAGTAGACCAAGACAGCTGGCAGCCTGGACAGTCACCTAATGTTTCTCAGCATTGTTGGTGCATTTAAATTGGCTACAGGCCTAGAGTATCTGACAGACCATTTTTAGAAGCAGGAATTTTAAGAGACCATCTTACCCTGTCATGGCAGAGTACAGTGGTCACTTTCCTTGTGTCCCGCTTGTCCAGAAAGGACAGCATTGCATTTGTACTGTCAGCCATCAAGGCAAGGGCAGTTCTTTGCCCAGTAGGCCATTTTGTGCCAAGAAGACAAACTTCCAAATGGAAATGTCTTAGAAGCCCAACATTCTCTCGGGATCAAATTGGTGCAGCCAGGAGCAATTGTGTCTCATGTCAACAGAATTCTAAGTTATTTAAATGCCGTATTCTCTAGGTCTATGAAGTGTTTGAAGATTACCTATCTATCTGAAATATATCTATGTATACCTAGAAGACTTAACTAACATGGCTACAGATATGATTATCATAGATGACTAATTATTAATCTATTTTTTAATTATCCATTACAATTTTAAATGAGTTATACAAACACAATACCTCAAACAAGAATAGAAATACATATATATATATATATATATATATATATATATATATATATATATACAGTATAACAAAACCAACCCCAAGCTTGTATCAAAAAACTAAAATTTATACCAATGTAAAACATTTTAAACATAAACTAAAATCTATACCAATGTAAAACATTTTAAACAAGTTGTTCTTTAAAAGTAGTTTCATTAATCTACCCTTTTATCTTTTCATCTCCATATCCTCCTATATATCATATCCCCTTTTCTTTTTTAGAAAGAGATCACATTTATAATCAACCTGTTTTAAATAAAAATATTGGTTTTTCTCTGTCCCACACCAGAGGGCTCTTCTGATTTGGGACACAAGAATCTCTTAACCATTTTTTTTTAAAGCAATATGTCTGGGTTTAGAGGGGGAGTGAGCCAATTCCACCTCTAAAGCCAGCTTGGTATATTTGGGAAATTGGGCATAGCATCTCTTACTACTTCCTGCTGGAGGGGGGCACTGTATCTTATGGGGACGCAAAGAAAATTTTAGGCCTATGGGGTAGTCCGTGAGGCTGTATTGTGTGAACCAGTTGCCTTGAAACCGCTCTGGATGTTGGATCATCTGGGCCATGGTGTCATCGGAGACCTTTCAGGGGGTCTTGGCTGGTGAAACCTGATGTATCTTAATCTGGAACAAATCCACAGCCTCTGGCTTTCTGTGGAAACAAAAGCAGAACCTCTTTTCCAAAGTAACATATCCTTATATCCAAATTTTGAAGTCAAGGTACCTTTAAAATTTACATTTTGGCGTAAGTGAACAGCTTTTACAATTAAATGTTTTTCTTTAGTTACGAATATCAATGACAACATAATCCAGATTTTATGTGTGATAGCCATCTTTATGTGGCTTATTACCTTCACTGTTTTTTTTTAAACAATTTATTTTTAGATACTATTTGTTTATATAACGGTATATATTTTTTTCTTTTAAGCCTATGTACATTTTTACATGCATTATAAACTATTTCATCTGAATCAGTCTTATTGCGAACTTATTGATTTAAACTGTAGCCTTTTAAGCCTGAAACGGCGCTGTGGCTGCTGGCTCTGCCCACTTCAGCTTCCCAACATGGCGGTGGTACGTTTTCCGCCAGCTCTGGGAGCCATCAATTCTCAGAAATAGTGGGTCTATGATTCTTATCAAAGCAGGGTGTAGCCCAGAAACCTCTTTTTTTTAAAATAATAATAGTAAAGACGAAATCTACCACACAGTGTAATGTGCCGCTGGCAGACGCCTCATTCCCGCCATACTGCCGGTCAAACGCACACGCCAGGAACCCGCCAGTGTTCAAACCCGCGTTTTGCGGTGTCTAGCTGCCTGTATGAGACATGAAGCAGGAACCTGGTTTTGGCTCTGTCTAGAATTGGTTATTAAATATTCTCAGGTTTAAGGTGGAAACTCGAGCCGTTGGGCGCCATTTGTTGCTGGAGGGCTTCTCTCCAGGTTCTCCAAGCCCTGCAGTCCCACAATCCACTTATAAAATAATCACTCAGACGCTTATATCACTTATAAACTGTATGGCCGTGGCAGGCTTCTTGCTAACTGTTCTTTTATCTTAAATTAACCCATTTCTATAAATCTATACCTCGCCATGTGGCTTGTGGCTTACCGGCGTCTTTACATTCTGTTTGTCCTGGTGGTGGCTGCAGTGTCTCTCCTCCTTCTTCCTGTTTCCCCAATTCTCCTCTCTCTTTGTCCCGCCTATACTTCCTGCCTGGTCACTGGCCATCAGTGTTTTATTTATATAGAGTGATATCCACAGCAACAAATTTTTCTCTTTTATGACAATGATACATGTCTGCTCCTAGCAGCAGCAATCTATTTCAGATAAGATGGTGGGCATCAAAGAAACTGCTTTGTGGAAAGTTAGCCACTGGGCAAAAAACTGCCCTTACCTGGACTGCTGACAGTATGCTGTCCAAACTGGACAAGCAATTCATAAAAGAAGGGACTGCCAAACTTTGCCAAGACCAGGTAGGAAGGCCCTTTAGAAAATTCTGCATCACATATGAGTCTGTCAGATATGCTAGGCCTGGAGGCCAAAAATGGATGCCCCAACATTGCTGAGGAACATCGGGTGACTGTCCTGGCAGACAGCTGCTTCTGTCATTTCTTACATTTTTCGAAAGTTGCTTGTTTGCACTTCCTCCTTACTCAGTTAATATTATTTCCATCTCATGTATCTGAGGGAGTTGAAGATTAGATAGTTATAGTTTTCCTTGTTAAAAAATTGAGAAGAGAAACTCACTAACAATGTGTAAAGTGTATAAGTTTAAAAGATATCAAAAGATTGTTTTTGGTTGGTAATACAAGTTAAGATAGAAAGTGAATTCAGTACAACATTTTGGACTCACCACAATAGGATAAATAATGGAGTTTTTGTCTGAATTTGTCAAATATTTATAGACTGGACATTGTTAATGTAATTATTGACTGTATATATTACATAAACTTATTGTATATAGTTTTTCTTATATTAGTTATAATATTCTTTTATTATTTTAGACAAAAAAGGGGAAGTTTTGTGGTGGTATTCTAATTGTACTGAAATGTGATTTTGATTGTATGTTAATAAATAAAGTGGCCCGGGGGTCAGAGCTATTAGAGCCATAGGAAAAGGAGTCATCCTTTATATATAACTCACATTCGATCCCATACTGGTCTGCCAGGCCCTCTAGCACAAGGCAATGATGAGATTGATAAATTATTGATAGGAAATGTGTTGGAGGCCTCAGAATTTCATAAAAAACATCATGTCAATAGTAAAGGTTTAAAAAAGGATTTTTCCATAACCTGGCAATAAGCCAAAGAAATAGTAAAGAAATGTCCTACTTGTTCCTTCTACAATCAAACACTATTACCAACAGGATGTAACCCAAAGGGTACTCAGAGGAATGAAATCTGGCAGATGGATATGTTTCACTTGGCAGAATTTGGAAAATTCAAATATGTATACCACACCATCGATACTTATTCAGGATTTCAATGGGCAACTGCTTTGAGTTCTGAAAAAGCTGATTCTGTAATCACTCATTTGCTAGAAGTTATGGCCATCATGGGTATACCTGCACAAATCAAAACTGACAATGCTCCATCATATGTTTCTGTTAGAATGAAACAGTTTTTTGCTTATTATAATTTAAAGCATATTACAGGTATACCACATAATCCTACAGGTCAAGCAGTTATAGAAAGATCAAACAGAACTCTAAAGGATATGCTAAATAAACAGAAAGTGGTAACAAAACCCCCCAGAAATAGACTGCATAATGCTCTATTAACTTTGAATTTTCTCAATGCCAATGAGAAAGGAACAATAGCTGCAGAGAGACACTGGATAATAGAAAAAACTACAGAATTAAATCATCCTATATACTTTAAAGATGTGCTGACCTCAGAATGAAAAGCAGGGTATGTATTACGTTGGGGACGAGGTTTTGATTTTGTTTCTACAGGAGAAGATAAGCTGTGGGTACCATCAAAATTGATAAAGGTTTGATTTGAACAAGAGAAACCTCTTATTTAGAGGAGGTGATAGTTCATCAACCTGCATGAGCATCCAATTTAAACTAACTTGTATCAGTAACACATGCCTTTTCATTTAATCAGATAATAACTTGCCAAAAAGGAACATCCCCAAAATTAGTCTTGGGGAAAGGTTTTTGTTTTTGTCTTTTAGGAGAATGATGGTTAAGGAATCTGAAGAACACTGGACAAATGAGACAACTGAAGAAAAGGGACAAATCATCTATCCCAAGAAACAGAGTGAAATGGCATATGGTTTTATATTATCTAAAAAAAAAAAAAGTCTTCCTAAATGTTTGTTTCTGCTTTTCTCTAAAGATTTAACACTATTGGTCTTCTAATAGTCCCAGTTCAATTAAAATTTAAAGCTGACTTTGGAGTTGGAGAATGGCTCTCTCCTTCTTTAAAGTCAAGCATGTTGTTAAAAGGAAAATGCAAACTCCCTGTATCATGCCAGAATAAAAGAGCCATCTTCTGCTATGGGACAGGACAAAAGCCAAATTAATTAAGGGACTATTTTATTACTAATCTCAACTCTTTGATTCTATTCTGATTCTTTAAACTTTTCTTAAAGTATGAATTTTATATCAAAATTTACAAGATTAACATATATAGATATATAGATACATTTTAAATTTTGTTAAGATATGAATGGTCATATAGAGTACTAACTAATTCTAGAAAAAAAGGCTTCAATTAGCTGCATATATATGTCTTTGTGTTCGAGTCTCTTATCAGTTTTCTGCAGGAAATCACGGCCAGGCCTAACATCAATTGAACTCTCCAGAAAGAAGATGGGGCCCCACAACAACAACAATTCCACGTGGACAATAACAATATCACTAAGCTGACAAGCATCATCTACAGATCAGCTTTGAACTACAAGGTGCTCAGAACAATTTTGAGATGACTAACTGAGATGATACATTCTCAAAGACTACTTGAATAAGGACTTGAGATAAACCCTGAACTTTGGCATTATACACAGACTGGATAATGAAGGATATAGTTACCTTCCCTAGAATTTGACAACTAACCTAAAATTTTCTTTCATGGTAAAGAAAACTTTGCCCGCCGGGCGGTGGTGGCGCACGCCTTTAATCCCAGCACTCGGGAGGCAGAGCCAGGTGGATCTCTGTGAGTTCGAGGCCAGCCTGGGCTACCAAGTGAGTTCCAGGAAAAGGCGCAAAGCTACACAGAGAAACCCTGTCTCGAAAAACCAAAAAAAAAAAAAAAAAAAAAAAAAAAAAAGAAAGAAAACTTTGCCCATACCCAGCAGGAAGCAATTTTAAGAATAGGACGCCCACATTCCCAAAGAGGTGGTGTGGGGCGGGTGGTTTTTTTGGTCTTTTTAATGGGTTTTTGGTCTTTTTTAATGGGTTTCATTGTTTAGGGGGAGTGGTTACAAGTTGTTGTCAAGGGTTAGGAAAAAGGCTAAGCAAAGGAGATTAGATTTAAGGTTCTTGTTTTAAAAAAAGAAAGAAAGAAAAGAGAAAGACAATTACTAGTTTTAAATACTTTACATTGGATTGGATTGTTTTATATTGTATACAAATTTGAAATTGATATTGTTAGAAAATGCTATATGTATATTTCTAATTGTATTTATACTATTCATTTAACAATGTAATGCAATTTTCTGATCCTTGAATGTTATTATTACCAACTATTAGGATATAAAGTAATGAAAGTTAGTAGTTAGACATTACAATAGAACTTGTAGTCATATTAGATATGTTTTAAAAATTGAGCAGAGATGCTTTAGACAGGTCATCTTCAAACCCTTTAGAGATCTACAGAATATGGCATTTAAAATGTTTTAATAACTTAGAAAATTTTTTCTTTTTTGAGATATGTCGGCTCCTGGCAGTACCAATCTACTTCAGAGAAAATATGGGCATTGAAGAAACTGCATATGGAGTCAACTTTCCTTGTGGCAAAAGTTAGTCATTGGACAACAAAGTATCCTCAAATCAATAGGACAAAATGGACAGACAGAACACAAAACAAAGGACTACTCTTTCTTGCCAAAACAAGTGTGGTTATGGCTTTATCAAAAGGCATCTTCTGAGGCCAGGACAATATGGCCCCATCCCTGAAGTGGCCTTCGCAATCCGGAAAAGGTACAGTGCCCTATTCTTCGAAGGCAGCTTAACAGGCAGAGGGCCGATGGCTTCTGTTGTGCAATGGAACAGCAGCTGAAAGCTCATGCCTCTCGAAAGTAGACTGGCATTTAATAAAGGGATGTGGAGAAGGGGATGCTGAGATGAAGCCATATATACACAGCCAAGAAGAATGGACTGCTGAATTCAAAAACTGTCAACAATTTCCAGAATTTAAAATCCTGAATCATGACAGGACACTAGTGGAATTCAAGTGTTTCTGGTACATGCTCTGCTCTCACCCAATGTGAGGTTGAACTGTTGACCTTGTGTACATCCTACATCACAAATGAGTCTGTCAGATACACTAAGCCTATAGGCTGAAGATGATGCCCCAACACTGCGGAAACCTCAGGTGACTGTCCAGGCAGCTGGCTGTTTCTGTCAACTCACAAATTTTTTGGAAGTTGTTTGCATGCACTTCCTGTTTTTATTTTTGTTAGCTAATATTATGTCCTTCTTGGGTCTCTGAGGGAGTTGAAGATTAGTTAGTTATGGTTGAAGATTAGTTAGTTATAGTTGAAAATTAGTTAGGATAGAAAGTGCATTAGATACATCTTGGATTTACCAAAATAGGATAGATAATGGAATTATTTTCTCTGATTTGTCAAATATCTGTTTAGGTATTTATTACTTGTATATATTGTATATAGTTATTGTACTTTTGTAAATAGTTTTTCTTATGTTAGTTATAACCTTTTGCTTTTTTTCTTTTTATTAAAATAGAAAAGGAGAAATGTGGCAGTATTCTAATTGTACTGAAATGTGATTTTGATTGTATGTTAATAAATAAAGTTGCCCGGGGGTCAGAGCTATTAGAGCCATAGAAAGAGTGTGGCAGTGGTGGCGCACGCCTTTAATCTCGTAGATCTCTGTGTGTTTAGGGATACAGCCAGCATTGGAGACATATGCCTTTAAGACCAGGGGGGCTGTACATACAGACAGTGACGAGGCAGTCACATGTTTGGGTTTACAACCAATGAGAAGGCAGAACAAAAGACTATGAAACTACTTACACACAGGGAAATAGCTCTCTTTCGGGAAGCTAGGACCACCGCAGGAGGAAGGGTGAGATTTTAGCTCTGAGCTCTGACCTCTTGGCTTTCTCTTTTACATTGGTTCTGTGTTTCTTATTTATTAAGATGGTTGGTTACATCAACAAAGTGTACCCTAATAAACTTATCTGAGGATCAAAGGACAGAGCCAGCCACTAGATTAGACATAGAGGCCAGACAGTGGTGGCACACACACTTAATCCTATCACTTGGGAGTCAGAAATCTGTCTGGATCTCTGTGATTTCAAGAGATTGAAATTGGAAACAGAGCCAAGCAGTGGTGGCACACACCTTTAATCCCAGTACTTTGAAGCACACATGCCTTTAATCCCAGGAATTGATGTCAGGGCAGAGAAAGGTATATAAGGAGTAAGGAAACAGGAACTCACTCTCTTGAGGCTGTGGATTCCATAGAGGTAAGAATGTGGCTGGCTTGTTCTCTCTCTCTGATCTTTCAGTTTTCACCCCAATATCTCTCTTTGGGTTTTTATTAATAAGACTGTTTTGAAATTCATGTTACAGGTCTCAAATTTGAGTCTTTTGAAGATAAAGCATGCTGTTAACAGATGGGAGTGATGACTGCCCAACAGACAATGTAGGTGTAGATATTACTGAACTTCAAATTTAAAACTACCATTAATCTGTAGAAGAAAATTAGAGGCAGAGGCAAATGTCTTCCTACTAATTGAAAAGTCTATATAATTTATCTGTTAATATACAAGTCTGTTCAGTTAATTTTAAATTTAAGTTTAAATACTATGTTCCCTGTAAAAAATACATTATATAGATGATATTAAAAAATTGAATCTGTGAAAAAAATAAAGTAACTTGCATGCAATATGTTTTTTATTACACTAACAGAAAAATGAAAAAGAAATTCATGGCTATTGAAATCAGGTATGCTGATATAGATGTAAACTTCTTTGTAAAATGGGCATTCTACATTAAAAAGTGAAGGAATTAGGATTAGAATATGCCTCTGTGAGATATTCACCAGAGAGGTGGCCATGGATTCACTTTGGAGCTATCATAGGTGAAGAGAGCCATTATGTTAGTTGACATGTCAATACTCCCAAATTGCTAAATTCTTACTCTGGACTCTGATCTACTCTCCTGTTCTGGATCTTGATCTCAGCTTTGGTTGCTGAGCATAATATAATACAATTTTAGGGAAAAATAATGCCTTGAGGTAATATCATCAGGTTTTTGTTTACTAAGTTACAGAATGTTCAGCTCTGCTTTTTAATCTAAGAAAAATGCTATGGACTACCTTCAGAGTTTCTATAACCGCTGTGGAAAACAACACACGAAAATATGAGAAGATATTGTACAAAGTCTTTTTTTTTTTTTTTTTTTTTTTTTTTAATGAATCCTGACCCTGGAAAAATTGGGTTGGACAAGTCACTAAGTATATTCAGGAAGGGTAATTAGTATTCAAATATATTCCTCAGATATTATATGAAACAACAAAAGTATTTCAGAGTGGATCATAAATCAGATTGATCAGAATGAAAATTGTTCAAGATAGTCAGGGGGGCCTATATCCTACCTACTCGAAGGCTTCCTTTTTTCCCTGGGTACTGTCTTCATCTCAGTCAAGAATAGACTTTACCCTATTTTCCTCAGCTATGATAGTAACTATGAGAGAAGAACACACAGATTTACTATCATTGATAGCCAAGTGACTACTCAATTTGTTTCAAGATCTATATAAATTTTTTTCATGCACCTATTTTATCCCTCCCTATAAATTTGCCAGATTGTTACAATTATCAACCAAACTAAAACAATGAGAAGTGTGTTGAATGCAGGAAATTAGTAATCAAGCTAAGAGTTTACCACTAATGCCTACTAATATTGGTCTTTGAACTTACCTGTATATCGATAATAATCAGAAATACCTTAACTTAGGACCTCTGAAAGTAAGATTTTGTTATTACTGAGTCCTTTTTAAATAATTCAAACCAAAATATTTTTGCATACTTAAGGTGTTTGAGGGGAGAGAACAAATAGACATTCCTGAACTATTACTTATCCTGTCAAGGAATACCTTCCGTTTACCACTAACGGTGATACTCATACAATTAACCAAGCATTATTGAAGTGAAACATGTTTTGAAATAAAACTATGCTTTTGAAGCAACCAGAGAAGAAGTCAGGATTTAAAAAGTCAGCAGTTTGGGAGCAGAAAGAAAAACAGTTTATAAAGAAAAGTTTATTAAAGCCATCAACTTCCCCTTGCTTAAGGTCAAAAACTTGCCACATTCTAGAATATTATTATATTGAAAATGGGTTCCAAGAGTCATCACTTTTCTCACTCTTGTCAGGTTTATGCCCATAGTCTTTCTGTTTGATCATTGTTGTGTTAATGGCTGTGAACCAATGAATAATCTGACACTCTCGGTTCTAAAGTAATAAAGAGAGAAGGGGAAAGGGATGAACATGTGTTCAAAAGAGACTTTTTGTATATTTTTACATTAGGGAAGTCAATCTGATATAATACTATTGATTTGTAGTTGGAGGCAAGAAAAATCTATCAGGAAAGTGTAGCTACAGTTTTCCTGCCTGACCCACAGTCAGGACAAATCACTCTCACCTGCCAGTTCCACAGCCACTCAGACCCAACCAAGTAAACACAGAGGCTTATATTGCTTACAAACTGTATGGCCGTGGCAGGCTTCTTGCTAACTGTTCTCATATCTTAAATTAACCCATTCTAATAATCTATACCTTGCCATGTGGCTCATGGCTTACCGCATCTTCACATGCGGCTTGTCATGGTGGTGGCTGGCAGTGTCTCTGACCCAGCCTTCCACTTCCCAGAATTCTCCTCCTTGTCCTGCCTACACTTCCTCCTGCCTGACTACTGGCCAATCAGTGTTTTATTTACTAACCAATCAGAGCAATACATTTGCCATACAGAACATCCCACAGCAGGAAAGTAAACACAGGAATGTGAAACACTTCCTGAAAGTCGAAAGACTCAGAGGGAAAGAAACACAGGAGCAAGTTCCTCTAACAATGTTTTTGTCACCCTCCTTGAAGTCAAAGTCTATTCCTAGAAGCATATGTTTCAAGGAAAATTAGCCTATGCCATCTACATAATACATCAATGTGAGAAAAGAACTGTTTTTAATCACTTAATGAAAGAACTTGCATGGTTCTAATTTGAATCCTGTGAAAGAGAAAGGATTTTTATCAAGGTGCAGATGTCTAAATCAAGAGAAGATATAAAATATTTGTAAACTGCTATAACTCAAGTGTCTCTTGAACACTCTTTCAATGGAAAATGTCCTCCAGGCCCTTGGAGATTAACAATGACCACAGCAAATATATCAATGAGGACATGAGGACAGGTTAGGGGGCTGAAGGGGCTTAGAGGAGGGAAGACAGCAGAGGGCTAAGCCAGAATCTGCTTATTTCATTTCTTTGGAATGGGACAGAGAGTATTGAAGGTCACCCCTGTAGTGGGTAGCCATTCCAGCTTGGATCTGGAAGTTCCAACCCCATTGAGACTCTGGCAACTGTCACGCCTACGAGGCGGGGCGAGGGGAGGCGCCTGGAGACCTGAGAGCTGGATGGGCCAGCGCTCTCTCTGTGCGCTCTCTCTGTGCCGGGACGCTGAACGGTGAAGGTGGGTTGTGCAGAGCTCTGGAGAACACCGCTGGATTGCGTTACACCTTCCCCAGACCCTGCGACCTACCCATTACTTAATTTGTGAGTTACGCCATTAAATAAATATCCTTTTAACTACGTGGAGTGGCCAAAATAATTTCTCCAATACGTCAGCCGCAGAACACTTGTCTAAAATGCATTCCCCATATTTATTCATGCTAGTAGCAAGCACCTTGGTTTGTGTGTTCATGTGCTTGCCTGTTTGTCTTTAAGTAAAACTGGATGCATTTCTTAGGTTTACTTAAAACTACTTGGGTTCTTGTAATTGTTGCCCTTAGGAACTCAAGGAGTTGTTTAATATATCTAGTGATTCCAGACCAGAAATACCTGGTACATACAGATTATGGAATCAGCTGCTCTGCATACATTTAACCTAGTTTAGGGTTAAATTTTATTCAGGAATAATCCTTTTAGATAGATACTTGAACAGATAGAGGATAAAAGGATAAAGTCTATTTCTTGTGTAAAACAGACTATTATATCAATGGATCTTTAAAACTCTGTAGTAATTTTGGCATGGATTTTCTGGTACCACACAAAGGTTATGCTATGATAAGATCTATTTTTATGATGAAACATCACATCGCTTGTAGCATAGAAGCCACATCTAAAATTTAGTTGGCCTATTTAATTGGCAACCTCTGTGCTCAACAGAGTAAGATTTAAATCTTGCTTTCCAAAGTTATCCCACATCAAGATGTGTGAAGAGAAATATGAAATTATCCCTCAGTTTGCCATCTGAATTTGGGAACTGTATATGTTGAGATTACTGTTTAATCTCAAATATGAGTACAAAGATGTCTGCTTGGCAAGACTGATTATTCTATGCCAGCATGATGTCATGGAAATCATTGGAGGTACAGTACAAATGTCAAAAAATAACACAAAATGAAACAATACTTTTAAAGGAGAATTATAGGATGTCCATTACCACAGGTCATGTTAAGACACTAATTCTTGATATAAATTTTGGAAGGAAAAATAAATAGATTAAATAAAGCACATTTGGTTTCATAGAAAGTTGAAGGCAACTTGAAGATATTACAAGAAGAAAAAATAAAAAGAAAGAAAGAGAAAAAAATGAAGCAACAACCACGAGGTTGTTCAGGAGCTGTGGCTGCAACAGTCACTGTGAACTGTGATGAAGAGAGAAGGGTCAGAACCTAGAAGAACAAAGTCCATGCATGTATGGCACTCAGTGCTGCTTACTTTTAGAGATATGTGATAAATTTACTCTAGAACATCTTCCATTCAAGAGGAAGGGGGTGGGTGTAGTAATTAAAAAAAAACACAGCCAATTTTAGTATAAAAATTATAGAAAAAAGTAAATTAGCATACAGCAGGTGATAAGAAGCATGTGGTTTAGAGTTAGAAACTGTTTACATTATGACAAAAATTGCATTAAAGTATAGAAAATAGATATGAAATTATTAAAAAATTAATGTAATTGTGAGAATGAATATAGAGATTAGTCTACTTGGTAGGGAAAGGGCAGTCATTTAGAAATACACAAATAATATAAAATGATTAACAAGACTAATGTCTGTTGGCATATAAGTACTTGAAGTGTTAATAATTATCTGATAGTGAATGGCCTTGGATTGCAGTCAAGGGACTTTCACTGATAACTAAATGTGGAGGTATGCTAGTCAGAGATGATGGAGCCTGTGAAAATAAAATGTTTAAGAAGATACTTAACTTCCTTACTTTTATATCTAAATGACTGCTATTCTTTAATTCAGAGTGTAAGCAAGTATATGCCCAAAAGATTCCGTCTTATTGCTTGACCGTCTTCTATGTTATTATTTTTTTGCAAACAAAGAGGTTTTATTTCACATTGTATTTTCAACACCCTTAAAATTTTACTCCTCTCTTTGAAAATATTAATGAAAATGTAGATCTTAATAGCTTTGAAAAATAAACATTAAGTTAATGTGTCTCAGCTGTTCAGCTGTTAAATTTAATATTTAAATTTTTTATCATGGAAGTCAAATTACCCTCTGTTCTTCTTTTTTCCATTTTTCTCTCTCATTGTGTGAATGATGCCTAGCCTTGGTCTCTGCATTTCTTGCCATCTGCTTCAGTAGAAAACTTCTCTGATGGTGGCTGAGCAAGGCACTGATCTATATACATATATATAGCAGAATGTTATAAAAGATTCATTTTACTGCTATGATCCTTGATCAGAACAGTAGTATCTTGTTTTACCCTAGGTCCCTCTAGTTTCTGGGCTTAGGATCTTGGTCATCCCAGAAGTATCAGGTATAGGTTTTATCTCAGTGAGTATGCCTTAAGTCAAATCAGATACAGGTGTGTTACTCCCACAAACTTTGGCCACTATTCACTAGTATATCTTTTAGTACACCATTATAGATCAAAACGTTTGTGGCTGGATTGCTGGTTATGTTTCTATTTCGGTAATATGTATAGCATCTTCCAGTATGAAAGATGCTAGAACTTAGAAGTGAAAGCTCTATGTAAGCATCAGCTTTGTTTCTCCATGTTTGATGGGTTGTGTAGGTGTTTTCTCATGCAATGAGACCTTGCTCTCAATTTGTGGAGAGCAACCTATGGTTTTGGCAATAGCCTGGTTTGTGAATTCCCACGGGACTCCTTGTCCAACAATTCAATTAGATATAAACCAATCCCAGTACTGGAAACTTAATATGGTGACAAGAGATAGCCAGTTGTGATTCTGTCTCCCTTATTATTTAATGGCTTCATTTAGATTGCCCTCATATATGTATGTATTTCGGAAGCTTCTACTGTATTAGGTTTCCATTGTACCCCTCAAATTACCCCTAGTTTTGGCTGTGTCTCCCTATATTCCATCCTTTATCCCCTCTTTCCTCACCTTCTCCACTTGATCTTCGAATTCCATTCCCCCTCACTCATGCAAAACTTTCCATTCTATTTCCCTTTCCTAGGGAGATCTGGATGCCCCATCCTAACTTCCTTAATCTATATTTAATATCTGTGGTTTAATCGACTGTGACTTATTATCATTGACAGTAATTATCCACATATAAGCAAATACATACAATATTTGCCTTTCTGAGTTAAAGTTACTTCACTCAGAATATTTTCTAGTTCTAGTCATTTACATTTGAATTTCACTTTTTTAACACCTGAGTATTACAGCATTATATAAATACACCACATTTTCTTTATTCATTCTTCTTTTCAGGCACACATAGAATGTTTCTAATTGTATTGAATATAATAATAATGAACATGATTGATGAGAAGTTTCTGTTGTAGGATAAATCATCCTTTGATTATATGCCCAAAATGGTATAGCTAGATTTTAAGATAGAACTTTTCTCATTTTCCTGAGGAACTGCCATACTGATATCCTTAGTGGCTGTACAAGTTTTCATCCTACCAGCAATATATAAGTGTTCCCCTTACTCCATATCCTCACCAGCATGAGCTGTCACTTGTTTTATTGAAGATCCTTAATTTCTAAAAAAAAAAAAAACTTAAAATATAGCCATTTTCATACTTAGAGTTGAGAAAAAGCTTTACAAAATTTTTTTGTGTTATTTTGTTTTGCTATCTAGAATGATGAAAATATATTTCATTTAATGCATGTTATTTCTGCCACTTTACATGGATGGGTGTTACTTGTCTCACGATGCTGATAATGTCAATATTTTTCATAAATCATAAATATATTGTAGAAACCTGTATCTGTGAGATGACCATAATCACAACACTTATAGCAAGTTTTTAGCTGTAAAAATTTTCATAAGAAAAAAATAACTGATTCAATATTAATAGAAAATTATGTGAACAAATTATGATTCATATATGAAATATACAGTATAAATCTGTTTCATGTTAATGGACATTTCCAGGCATGACTACCTGGTCTCAAATAACTTACTCAGAGGCTGAATATGAATTATAAATGCTCAACTCATAGTTTAGGTTTATTACTATCTCTTACATTTTAAGTTAATCCATATTCCTTATTTACACTCTGCCATATGATTGGTACCTTTATTGGCACGGCATGTTCATCTCCTGCTCCCTTTGCATCTGGCTGGTGACTCCTGACTCCATGCTTCTCCTTCCCATCATTCTTAGTTTCAATGCCCTACCTATACTTCCTACTTGGGTACTGGCCAATCGGCATTTTATTAAACCAATTCCAATGACAATCTTTACAGTGTACTAAAGGATTATTCCATAGCATTTCTCCCTTTCTGTCTAAGTTAAAAGGAAAATTTTAACTTTAACATATTAAGATTACATACAACAACAACAACAAAAAAAAACAGTTATCAAGTAAGAAATCAAGTTACAATATTCAGTCTACTTTTATTTGACAACGTCGGAGAAAACATTTGATTATCCATCCTATCTTGGTGAGTCCAAAGTTTTATAACTAATTTACCCTTTTACATAACTAACATAAATTATAGTTATGACTATCTAATCTTCAAGTCTATCAAAGACTCCAGAGGATGAAATGTTACCTAATGACAGGTACATCAGACTGTCTGGACAGTCCCGAAAGTTCCTCTGCAACATTAGGGCATCCATCTTTGGCCTACATACCTAGAATATCTGACAGACTTTCTTGTGAAGCAGGGAATTATGAAGGACTCCCTACCTTGTCTTGGAAAAAATTGGCAGTTGCTTTTCTTGTACTTTGCTGGTTCAGTTTGGACAGTAAATTTCAGCAATTGAGGCAAGGCCAGTTTCTTTGCCCACATGGCTAGCTTTTACCATAAACAATACAAAATCCATATGGAGATTTTTTGATGCCTATCATCCTCTTTGAAGTACTTGGTGCTGCCAGAAGCAGATGTTTCTCACTGTTGAGAAATGTCTAAGTTCTTAAAACATTCTTTATGCCATATTCTGTATGTCTTTGAAGTGTTTGAAGATTGCCAATCTATCTGAAATACATACATAAATATATATATGACATTGAAAACATACTTAATATCACTATAAGTTTGCTATTATTGATGATTATTAATCTATATTTCAATTATATATTACATTTTAAGTGAGCTGAGTAAACATAATGCCCCAACAAGAGTAGAAATATACATACAGCATAACAAAATTAACTTTAAATTTGTATCAATAAGCCAAAATTCATACCAATGTAAAATATGTAAGATTAATAGTTGTTATTTTTGAATTCAAGTAGATTCAATAATCTACCGTTTTATCTTATCATCTTTATATCCTCCCTTTTTATTTTCAGAAAAAGATCCCTGAGTCTAATCTACTTTGTTATCTTTTTTTCTTGAGGATTATCCATGGCAACTTGTAACCAACCCCCCTAAATGATGACAAACATTTCATAATTTATTTTTGGGAATGTGGGCAAATTTCTCTAGACTACTTTCCATTGATTGGGGATGCTGGTAATCTTTGGAGAACCCTGAAAAAAATTAGGATCATAGTCAAGTCCTGACTGGAGTATTCTGGGAGACTGGATCATCTCAACCAGTATCCTTGAAGCTGTTCTAGATGTATAACTCAGAAAAACTGCAACAGAGGAACTTGGGATCATCTGGGCCCTCTGTTCCTATTGGAGATTTTTTAGGTTGTCTTCCTTGAGAAAACCTGATTTTTCTTAACCCAGCATGAATTCATAGCTTCTCATTTCCTATGAAAATAAAAATAGATACTCTTTCCCAAAGTAACATATCTTTTGACTTAAATTTTGAAGTTAAGATATTTTAAAAGTATATAGGTTGGTTTAATCTACCAGCTTTCATAATGAAATGTCTCTTGGCAGTTATCATTTGTTCATTTGCAGTCAAAAAATTTAAAGACAGCACAATAATATGCAGTATCCAGATTCTGTATTTTTCATGTTTATGTGGCTTATTATATACATTTTTATTACTGTATTTTAAGGACTTTTCTATCCTTTTTCCTTCCTCTCCCAAGCTTATATATATTTTTAAACACACTGCTACACCTTTAAAGTTTTTTTTCTATCTAATCTGTCTTTACTGTGTATCTGTAACCTCTTCTGTCTGCATCAGAAAAAAAAAAAACAACTGCTATGTAACTTAGATCATGGCTTGATGGTGTTGGCTCCTCCCCCTTGGTTCCCTAAGTGTCAGGTCTCATGGTAGAGGCACATTTATCTCCAGCTCTGGGAGCCATGTTTACTGCCCCAATTCTGGGAAGTTTCTATGGCCATGCTGCCACATAGTAGCATGCCACTGGCTGCTCATAAACACCATAAAAATATTTGGCAGCAGGGCTTCTTAAATGTGCCACCCATTTTTGCTACTAGCTCTGAGCCTGAAAACTATCTCTTAAAAGAGCCATGCCTCTGCTCAAAGTCAGAAAACAGAATTTACCCAATAAAAGACAGCTATGAAGAAGCCAAGCTTGACACAACTTTTGTGTGTCTAGAACACCTTCTTAAGCTTTGTCAGGTTTTATGTGGAAATTTCAGCCCCATATTGGAATGTCATATGTAAACAGACTTTCTGTCTGGACCACCTGTTCCCAAATACCCAGCAGCTGCTTATTAATTAATTATAGACTTATTTATTAATGCTCAGCCAATAGCTCATGCTTATTACTAATGAGCTCTTACATTTTAAGTTAACCCATCTCCCTTATTTATACTCTGTCATGTGGCAGTATATTTACTAGCAGGGCATGTTCATTTCCTGCTTCCTCTGCATCTGGTTGGTGTCCCCTGACTCTATTCTTCTCCTTCCCATTCTTCTTAGTTTGATTTCCCCACCTAGACCTCCTGTCTGAGTACGGGCCAATCAGCATTTTATTAAACCAATTCCAGTGACAAATCTTTACAGTGTACAAAAGGATTATTCCACAACAGTTTTATAAATGACAAGCAAATGTCAGTGGGATGGCTCAGTGTATAAAATTATTTGCTGCCAAGCCCGAAAACCGACATTCAGTAGTGATTACCAGAACCCATTTGATGGGAAGAAGGGAACAATTCTCACAACCTATCTTTCCGTCCATATTAGATAGAGATGTGCTGTGAACCAAGAAGCAAACACACATACACACATACAAACACATACACACATACACACACACACACACACACACACACACACACAC
This sequence comes from Peromyscus leucopus, assembly GCF_004664715.2. Lineage (NCBI taxonomy): Eukaryota > Metazoa > Chordata > Mammalia > Rodentia > Cricetidae > Peromyscus > Peromyscus leucopus. The sequence continues at coordinate 36,356,523 of NC_051063.1, forward strand.
ACACAACATATGGGAAGGAGTTCCCATTGAATAAAACTGAAACAATGGGGCTGAGAGTAAATGTTGATTACAATCCACTAATCAAATGCAATGCAATATCCATACTAACATGAATGTAGGATTGAGCACACATATTGGGAAGATACATATTTTCCAAGCAGGAGCTTTCCATATATTTTGTATGACCACCCTTTAAAGGGAAGGCATATTTCCTTCATCTAAGAGACTGAATATAAGGCAAATGTCTTCCAAATAGTATAAGACAGAGGACAATGAGTAATTTTTACTGCCTCAGTTGGGTGATTACAATCAACATCTGCAGGGAGAAATCACGGGATGAAAGTGCATGTTACATTTGTATTACCACTCCCTTAAACTCATACAACTCAGAAAAAGAAAAAAAGCAAATACCACTTACAGATATTTTAGAAAAATGTTTGGACAATATTATATAATAGTATCTTCAAAGTGTTCCAAAAAATTAAAGAGAAACAAATTAAACAGTAGCCTAAAAAAACATATCAACTACTTGTGATGTGGAGACCTTGTTGAGAGCAAGGAAAAAAGCATTGGGAAAACTAAGTGGAAATATACTGTGGAAATTAGTTAATCATGATGTATCAACCTCAGTTCATTAATGGCAACAAACACACCATACTAAGAGAGGATATTAATAATGTAGTATCCTGAATATGTGCTATGTGACAGGTCACTATATCTCACATATTTTTCTCAAATTCTAAAACAGTCCTTACTAACAGATATTTTTTTTCTAAATAGGCAAATATAAAAACAAAACAATGGTAGAGTCAATGTGAACAATATTTTAGCTTTTGTGAAAAACAGAAGAAAATACTAAATTTGTATTAATATATGATTATATTTGCATAAGTTCCAGAAGGAGGCATGAAAGGTATACAAAAGCAATTAACTTAATGGAGATTGATAGAAACTTTTTAGATGGAGAGCTAGGAGAAAAATCAGTGTTTACTTAATCTTTAATATTTTCTGAACTGCTAAAGGATATCAGAATCAGCATAGTAAATATTGTATGTAAATGCCTATACTTATTATCAGACCAAGGTCACCTGAAATGGCCTTGATGAATTAAATTAGGTCAGTTGGAGGATCCACAGCAAAACTGAAGCCGCAGCAATTTTATTGAGAGCAATCAGACTTTTTGTAGCTTTGTCAGAAAGAGAACATAATGGCAATTGCCAGGATCAATATAGTTGTAGTTTCCAGGATACAATGAAGTTTGCAAGCTATACAGGGTACACAAAATTAATGTCTAAGACCAATTGTCCTGTTCAGCTTCCATATTTCCTTGACTTCTGAGGGAACATACACAGAAGCACAAAACAGTTTGAAAGCTTCACTACCTAAGGAAGTGCGTTCATCTATTAGGAACTGGAAGGCATATTTTACTTCAGGAACCACGGACTCTAACCTGTAAAACCTATGATGCATGCCTCTCAAAGCAGCTAGGTCAGGCTAGCTCCATGGTTCCACATACTTGTACAACCCCTTTGTTGAACAAAGGACTACTATCAAGGCATTGAAATATGTCCATGATCTTAAACACAGCTTGTCATGAGAGAAGGAAATAGGTTGAGGACAAGAAGTCCAGGATAGATCTAGATATGAATCTTCCTTTCAAATTCTCAGGGAAAATCTCATTCTTTTTTGCTTTGTGTTCATAGCCACAGCAGACAGTCATACCTTGGCATACTCAGGCATCCAATAAGAATTTAGCTGGGCAGGCAGTGGTGGCTCACACTTTTAATCCCATTAGGGAGGCAGAGCCAGGCAGATATCTGTGAGTTCGAGGTCAACCTGGTCTACAGAGCGAAATCCAGGACATGCACCAAAACTACAGAGAGAAACACTGTCTCAAAAAAAAAAGAAAGAAAAGAAAAAAAAAGAATTTAGCATGGTTACTAGGATATGCTCATACTAATGTCTTCACCATGGTGTCTTTGATGCTAAGGAAGAAATCGATATTAGGAAAAATGAGTTGATATTTAAGTAATTTCTTCATAATCATCCAAGAATATAAGTGTCATCCTGTATCTTAGCAGAACTAATTATAGTGCAAAGATGGAATAAGTCATTACAGCATGAAAATATACAAAGAAAACTCAAAGAATGCTGAGCTGGAGAGTCTCCACTCTCCTCTTCAGCCCTGATCTCTAAATAATGAGTTCTTAAAACTCAACAGAGGAAGGCAAAACATAGTTACAAATCCAATAACAACATCTTCCACACATGAGATGTACTGATATCGGAAATTTCTGATGCACATCCATGTAGACTATTGAAATCTGAAGTCCATGCATTGTCTACAAATTCTTAGGACTACATTTATCTAGAGAGTGATAGAGTGAACACCTGGAACTAGGGTAGACCAGAACCTGAGAATGAGGGTAACTCCTGTGCCACAGTCCCTACAGAGCTACCATATCTGGGTTGCAAATGCAGAACGGACTGATATCCACTTCTCTTCCACATGAGCATAATAGCATGCTAGGGCTATTAGCAAAGGCTGCTACTCCTTTGGGTTTAACCTTGCAAAAAAAAAAATAGAGTAGAAGTTTCAGACTTCCTCTAATCATGAGATCTTGTCACCTAAGTTCCTTTCATTCTACCAGCTGATGCATATTAACATATCTGATTTAGGAAATGTATTCTTTCTTAGAGCATGTCTATAACAGCTAATTTAATTTAGTAATAACATAATATGATATAGCCTCTAGTATTATCTTTATTTCAAATATATGGAAACTGAGGCTGGTGTAATGAAAATATCTTGATCAGTAACAGAAAAATATGTTATCTACAACTGTGTCCTGTTCTTTCTTGTTTTTCTTATCTGATTTGGGAAAAATTCCCAGATACAAATAATGCCCTAATAACAGAGAGGAGAGAGGAGAGAGGAGAGAGGAGAGAGGCGCTGTGGAGATATCTTCCACAATCCTGAGTTCCATCTCCAGAACAACAAATAATTTTTTAAAACATTGAATACCATTATGTTTGCTTATAATCTAAGATCTCAAAAAGCAAGAATAGTTGGCTCACTGAGGCTCACTGACCAACTGATCTGCCTTACTCTGAGTTCCAAGCCAGTGAAATATGCTATCTTTTTATCTATTTTTCAAACTATTTGTTATTAAAGATTTTTTACTCATTTTACATACCAACCACAGATCCCCCTCTCCTCCCTCCTCCTGTCCCTCCAGCTTCTCCCCCCTCTAGGCCACCCCCCATTTCCTCCTCCATCAAGGTGTGGCCTCCCATGAAGAGTAAGCAGAGCCTGGTACACTCAGTAGATGCATGTCCGATATCTTAAAACATAGGATGAACAATCTGAGAAATGACTGCCAATATTGTCTTCAGAGTCTCTTTTTAATCTTCAAATCAACCATCTAAGAAAAGAAATAAAACTCATTTAAAACGTAAAGATAGGTAGACTTGGATAAGGCAAAATGAGGGCCTGTTCTCATGGCCTGAGCCCAGTGTTCTGTGTCTCAGACCCTCTCTTCAAGTACCATATTTAGGGTAGCTTTCTCCAAAATCTGACTGGGGTGGAGGTAGGAAGGGAAGAATTGCTGGAATATTTTACTGTTAGCACCAGTATCATCATTTATCATATCCCAAGCAATGATGGACACATTTGTTGAAATAAAACTCTGTGTGATATTTTCCCCAGTTGTGAATGCTAGCTCAGTTACCTTTCAGTTTAGTTCACGTGGCTCATCACTTAAAATTTCATAATGGAAATGTTTACTTTGTTTTTTTTTTTCTTTTTAGTTTTTGAAATGAAAATATAATTGTATCATTTCCATTTTATCCTTTCTCCCTAACTATACAAATAAAGCTGTTCAATCTATATAATGTTACTTGTATGTATATGATTTCAAGGCTGATTACTTTGTATTAGATAAACAATTATGCTATATGCTGGGGGTGATTAATTCTCCCACTCTCAGAATTCCTTTCTTGCCCTCTCTCCTTCGTTTGTGGCTGGGGTTCTGTGAAAATATTCCTTTCCATGTTAATATCTGTTGGTATTATCCTTGTTCAGTTCTTCAGGGCTATAACTAGGAAGTCTCAACAACATGGCTACCTATACATGTTCACATTTAAAAGATGAAAAAAAAATTACAAATAAAGGGATTTAGGTTGTTTTCAAAGACAAAAGGTTCATTACATTCTGGGTAGGCATGTTAGAAATGTAGCCTTAACTATTTTTTTCCTACTTTGGGTATGATAACTTAAGCTTACCATGTGTTCCTTTCTTCTACAAACAGGAGTAATTTAAGTTTGCTTTTCTAGAAACATAAAGAACACACTAAAATATCCTTGTTTTGAAAGAAAATATCTGGTTACAATAGCAAGTTGGATTCTCCAAGAGACAAACAGATGATGGATTTGTATTTGGGGAATTGGCTTGATAGTAGTCTTTTAATCATCTCCTATGGGAAAGAAATGAAAAACAAGACTAAGAAAGCTGATTATTTATATAGCCCTAAATAAGACCTTATTAGACACCCTGGAGTGCCTGAGATTCAGTGGTCCTTCATTGTTGTAGATTGGCTGACCTGGTATCAGTTAGATCCTCAATATAGGTCATGTATAGCCAATGATTTAAAATATGGCAGCTTTTTCCTGCTGAGAGGCTTCTGGTGATTCTATCCATTCATTTATTGGTTACAGTAGACCAAAGATCTTCATGAAAAGGGAATATGGTGAGGTAATGTTGCTATACTCTTACTGAATCATAGTTACATGAGCCTTAACATCTCTGTTGACTGTCATTTCATCACAGTGGTTACAGGAGCTGCCTCTAAGGATGACAACAGAACTTAGGTAAAGTGAGGAGTGCTCCTAGCGGCCTGATGATGTATGTGGTCATAGTGGTTAAACATTTATTTACATTGCATGAGAGTCCTTTGTTGTAACTCCCCCCAGTACTTGTAATTATGTCTCTTAATTGTACAAAATGAGAAAAGCTCTGTGATGTCCTCCCAGCAGAGACATGGCCTACAAACACATGATCTACAGTCCATTTCTTTCTATGGGAAGAAGAAAGTATTGGTTTGGTTGTTTTAAACCCATACCTACACACATGTACACACACACACACAAACACACACACACACACACACACACACACACACACACCTTAAAATACCGATAACACACATAAAATTGGTTTATTGCTAAACTGATACTCTGTGGTCTGAGTTCTAGAAGGAAGTCTCATTCTCTTTTAATCAACTTCTTCCTGTCAGAGGACATCTCAGTTCACCTCAGACTCTCAGATGAAAGGGGAGAGTCTATACTCTCAGACATATCACTGATAAGGATATAGTCAGACATTTTTTCCTTTTATTCTCTTTTATTCTTCCTTTCTCACCCTGAATTTAATCATTTTAAATAATAATAAATGTATTTGTATCATTAGCTCCAAAAGTAGGTCACCCTATTATAATTTTTTATTTATTTATTTTTTTCCAGGGATGGTATATAAGATGGCCGATTTGCTGCCAGCAGAGATTGGAAAAAAGGGGACCCGAGATTGTGGACCATCAACCTCTGGCTCTCCAGATTGTGGTATTGTTCCCAATATTGTGTACTCTAATAAATTTATCTCAAGAACAACAGCACAAATACAAAGCTAGAAATGTGGCACTTACACCTAATCCAGAGATAGAAACCCTGATTCTGTGAGTTCAGCCACATTGGAAATAGCAAGCATGGTACACACTTTAATCCAGAAGCAGCCTTTAATCCAGATGTGTAGAAAGAAGAAGATATATAAGGCGTGAGGACCAGAAACTAGAGCATTGCTGTTAAGCATGTGCTGTTAAGCTTCAGGCTTTCGAGCAGCACAGTTCAGCTGAGAGCCATGGATGAGACACAGAAGTTCCATCTGAAAATAGGACCAGCTGAGGAATGTGAGTGAAATAGCTTGTTTTTCTGTCTCTCTGACTTCCAGTATTCACATAACTGGCTCAGTTTATTTTATTAATAAGATTTTAGATTATGCTAACAGATTTCTGCTTACATGCTTCTAGGCAGAAATGCCTATGTGTCTAAGCATGCTTTATGATGCATGTATGTTCTCTATATTTTTTTTGTATCTTTTTTTTTTTCTCTCTGATCTTCAAGTTCTGTGTTCCTAGATCAATGGTGATTTCTGTGATACAGGAAAGGAGTGAAGTAAATTTCACAGGAAATAATACAGAGATAATCACCCAGGCTGGGGTTAAGGCAGTTATGCAGTTCATTGGAAAGAACCTGAATCCTGGGGAAGCTTTTCAAGCTTGGATAAACTGTACCAAATGTGTGGTCAACTATATCACATGGTATGATGCGTATCAACACACTAGACTCAAATTGACCATGATGAATAATTCAGTTTCTGAGGCTATTCCAAGGGCATTGTATAAAACTTGAGACCCTAAGGGGTATTGGCTGAAGACTGTGGATGGAGTAACATATAGATGGGATGACAGACTAGAAGTGTGGGAACCTAGAATAGGAGCAAAATAATGGCCTTCACCAAGAAAGAGAGATGGCAATTTTAATCCAGATATTTTTTATTCCTTCTGATGGAGTATGGAGACAATGTGGCAATCGATGGAGTGATTGCTACAAGTTTTATTGGGTTCCTAGATTAAAAAGAGCTGTCAGAAAAGGTGAGCTTCCTTTCATGGAAGCTCTGAAAATTGGATCAGGTCTTCCTTGGAATTGTTGGGATATAGAAGGAAAGAAGTTGCTGACTTGCAGGGACAGATTTCTTGTCTGAGGTCATTGTGCCCCACCATTCACAGGGCATGGTGTTTGCAGTGGGCTGAGGAGGAACGTAAGCAGCGACAGGGGTCTTGAGGTCAGAGCAGGCTGTGTGAGAAGGAAATGACTGGTACATTGACCACTGTTCTTATTTTTACCTATTTTTTGTGAAATTGCATGTTGCTTGCCTCTGGGTCAAGTGCTCAGAAGATTGTATAATCATAAATAATAAAAATAGATTATGCTTGCTTTCGTGTTAAGTCTGGGATAGTTCCTGTGTTTAGTTAAAGATGAAGAATAAATTGATGATTTTCTAAGAATAACCTTTGGAATCATGAGAACATTTTGTGTTGGGTGCTTCTCCCCTTTTTTCTGTTCCCCCTTACTTATGATAATAAAAGACTTTGGTTACCAAGACAAAAGCAGAAGCTAGAGAAGCTGTAGCAGAAGCTACTTAGCAACTGCAGAAGCCCGAAGAGGCCTGTCAGCTTGCACAAGCACTGTCTCTGAGTTGTTACTGCGCCTTCCAGTAACAACTCCTCCCATCCTTCGGACCTCTGAAACTGCAGAGGCTGGTCGCCGGCAGTTTTCCTTTGGGATTTTTGAAGCAAGGTAACCTCATGTATCTAAAGCTTGCCTACAACCCACTAAATAGTTCAAGCTGGCCTCAAACTCATGATCAGTCAACTGCCTTGGACTCCTGAATACTAGAATAAATGGCTAGCCCCAGAGGGCACAACTTTTGTTGTACTTACATGTAAAGATTAAGATACCCAGTCTCAAAAATTGTATGTAATTTACCCAAAGATTGTTCAGTCTGTGGTGGAACAGGCATTCAAATCAATTCTTCTGATCCTACGTGCATAGGAACCATCGTCTCCCATTTGTAGAGAAGAGGACATTTTAAAATAGGCAGTCTTGCAGAGTCTAACTTATCCCACTATCATGGGGAAAAGCTGACTCAGCCTGGCAGGCTTGACAGCAGCTTGAATACTTAAGGGAGACTTCTAAAAGACTCCAGTTCACTCTAGGTCATGAGGATGTACAAATAGTCCAACATCATTGATGTGGTGGATAATCAGTTCTTTTCAGAGTGGATGACAGTGTTTAAAGCAGGGTTCAGGACAAAGTGTGTCATTTGGCAGAGAATCATTACAGCTTTAGAGAAAAATGACCCATCATTTATCTTTAACTCTAGTTCCCCCACCCACCTCTGATCCCTAATTTAGAACCAGGGTTTTCTCTTTAATTTTATAAAGGGGATTAATGACTTCATAGCAGCATAGAACATAACGTACTTAAGAACTTCAGCCATATGACATATTATTGTAGCAATGAATGAAGTATTTAGCATTTATATGGTGCTTTATTTGCAGTGTGCCTATTCTGATGGCACATTCACACACACATTATAATCTTAATGATCACTTTGTGCTTTTCTATTTGTCATGCTTGTATTTGCAGCATTTAAAATTTGTAATATTAAGTAAAATTAATGCTCATGAAAGCTTGCAGCTGCTTAGTGTTTTGTGCTTTATTTTTTATTTTTTTTCACATACAGTTTCAGCTTTCTTTCCCGGGGACCTAAATCCAAGTCTCTCACCACCAAAGTCTTGGGAAGCAGTATAGGATCAGAGATTCTGGGTAGATTCTGGATGGTGGATACACAAATGATGGTCTGGTATTGATTGGTTGAGAGTTAGGGCCTGCATTGAAGTCAACTCCTTTTTTAAAAGGTCCATTTCTGCTTACAAATCTCAAAGACTTTAAATCCCTTTGAATCAGATTTTGTTCAGTGTTTCAGATCTGGTGATTGGTTGAAAAAATTTGGAGCAGTCTGGTGCTTTCTTTCATATTTTTCTTTGCTGTATGATCACTTATAAATTTTCTAGTTTCTTTGTTTTAAATAAAGAAGGTGATGATGATAATGGTGATGGTAGAGATAACGATGTTGGTGATGTTGCTGATGATGGTAGTGATTTAGATTATGATAATGATTATGGCAATGATTGTGGCAGTGGTGATTGCAGTGGTGGTGGTAATAATGACAATGAGAACTGTGATAGTGATTGACTTAGTTAGGGTTTCTATTGCTGCAAAGAGACACCATGACCACAGTAACTCTTTTAAAGGAAAACATTCAATTGGGACTGGATTATAGTTCAGAGGTTTATTTCATTATTACCATGGTGAGACATGGTGGCATGCAGGCAGACATGGTGCAGGAGAGAGAGTTGACAGTTCTACATCTGGATTGGCAGGCAACAGGAAGAAAAGGTGAGACTGGGCATGGTTTAAGCATTGGAAACCTCAAAGCCCACTCCTAGTGACACACTTCCTCTAATAAGGCCACACTTAATGATTTTGTTGATGATGATTGTGATATAGACGATGGCTTTTGTGGTGGTAGATATTAAATTTATTATTTCACTATTATGTATATAATAAGAAAGCAAATATACATAATATATTGCCATACATAGACATATATGTATGTATATTTATAGACACTATAATATATGTGAAATCTTATTACTCCTCATAAAACCATGGAAATTCATTATTAATTTTATTCTTATTTTAGGGAGAATCAACTAAACTTTGGAAGGTTTAAGTTACTAATCCATGGTTCTGTCTGTCAGATGTCCTTTTCAGAACCAGATAAGTGTACAAGAAAGCAACTGTGAACCTCAAATTTTACTTGAAATCACTTGAATCTAGCAATCAAAGAGTGGGAGGATTTCATGCTGGTCATTGAAAACAGCAAGTGATAGTTTAGTATCATCTATGGTCTGCTTCTAGCACTCAACTTGTTCTGATGCTGAGTTAAAAGCAAAGGAATTACTTGAAAATAGTTTCTTATATGTCTTCCAATTTTTTCTCTTCCTCAATTTTTCCTTGTAAGAATGATTGCAATTCTCTCAATAACATGTCTTTTCCCACATCATTTAGAATTCTTAGTTTCCTTTCTTCCTGCTTTCTTCCTTCCTTCCTTCCTTCCTTCCTTCCTTCCTTCCTTCTTTCTTTCGTTCGTTCTTTTTTTTTTTTTTTTTTCTTGTTGCTTTCTTTTTTCTTTATTTTTCTTTTATTTTCCTTCTTTTTTTCTTCTTGTTATTATTCTTCTTTTAAATTTGGGACTTATACTCCATATCCTAATAGAACTGAATTGATCTTTCAAGGACTACACTTTAATGGCACATTTCTTATACCGAGATAATGTACTCTAAGTGGTATCTTATAATTCTATAAGGAGTGTGAGTTTTATTCACAGTTAAGACCATGAAGCTTCTTAGTTATTTGATCCTGTGGCTGTTGCAACTTCACTAAATTACTCTCTAGGACAACGAACTATGAGTTCATTAGATTCGTATTTCATATTGGTAATTTAATGAGGTATCTTTTTCAGGGAAAATGACATTAAGAAGACCATACATGTTGTTATTGTGATATCAAAGATGATGTTTCAGTTAAAAGTATGCTTATTTAATGATATAATTGTAAGCAAAAAATATGACTTGCTTTTAATTGGCATAGGATAAACCATATAAGATATTAAACTTTTACCACACACAGGTCTGTTCACTTTCTATTTAAAACTAGTATTTATCACCCAACTAATAAAATCCATCTGAATGGAAGGCATACATAAATTAGAATGTCCTTAGCCAGTGATGCTATCTACTGTGCTTAAAACCATACTCATGACATCTAGGATAATAACATTTTTCTCATTCACCTCATCCATGCAGGCATTTATCTGTCTCCAGTAGGTGGCAGAGAATGAGGGGGATTCATCAACTCTGAATTTTTCAGAGGGTTGCTATTTTCTGTAACAGACTCAGAAAATCTGCCAGGGCAGAATCTCTGGGTACACAATACTTCCCTTTTCAGTGAGAGTAGAAAAGAGGCAAGATGTTCTTTGTGAGGAGGGAGACCACTTTTTGAGAACCTATTATTTGCTAGAAATATTCAGATACATCTCATGGAAAAAATCCATTATCCTTAGTGCCTTAAGTTTGTCACATACATAGCTCATTATTGACCATCACAGGCAAAGGAAACTTATCCTAACTCAAGTACATGTATAATGTGTGGTTGCAGTGATCTGTAGCCTTTTCAGTACTGCCACAATTCAGGACCTCATACAGATTTTAGTAAGTTAGACTAAGTTCTGAATCTAACAGATAAAAACTTGAGATTGGAAGACAACAAGGGAAAAAGGTCTTCTGAACACAAGAAAACTGATGCACGTTTGAACTCACAAAGGCTGAGGCAGCATACATAGGGACATATGGCGTTCCAGATCTGAGAGAAGTGGACACAACTTTCCATCTCTAACCTAGAAGTTATATCAAATTGATAACCACTTGCAAAGGGAAAAATAGTTTTGTCCCCCATACCCCCAATGGAGTCTCACTGGGTATACTAACAACACTTAAAGGCAGACCCGATGTCCAGCAGTAGAGGACCAAGACAAAAAAGAAAAAGAAAAAAAAAAAAACTCAGTGGTATTTTTGAAGATTTTTACCTCACTATGCTTTGGCTAGATTTGTTTGTTTGTTTGTTTGTTTGTTTACTTTGTAGGTCTTTTGTTTGTTGAAAAAAAAATTCATGGAGACCAGGGAAAGCAGATGCAAAGTACTGAAAGTTATCAGAATTTTTCTCATTGAAAGTGAATTTAGAAAGTGAAGAGTGTCAGCATGGCCAATGTCATTAACTTGTCAATCACCTTAGCTATCTGTGTACATGAAATTAAGCAAGTCATACTTCTCTCCAATGTTAAATTGGATTATGAACTATGCATTGCAAAAACATTAACTAGTTCCCAGCTCATAACCAAACATCTGCAAGACACAGTACAGTTTTGTTTAATTTTAAACTACATTGCTTTACTGTTTACAGAAATAAGCAGCCTAGCAACAGATTAATAAAGGGGCATGCAATAACAGGGTGAAAACCACTTTCAATTGTACCCAATGAAACATAATTGGTGATATTGAAAATGCCTTGAATTGCATTGATTTTCCCATCAAACTAAAAGCTTTGATGATCCTCTTGCTTCCATACTTATCTCTTATTTTTAATAAAAATCTGTGCATTGAAAGAACTACCAGATACAAATGACTTAAATGAATCACTACTATTTTCTGAATGGAATCCACATGGGTATATGTGATTTGCAGTCATGACGTAATAATGATTAGATAATGAATGTCAACTAGACAGTGTCTTCGTGTATTATTTTGTCAACTGTATGGCAAAATGTACAGCTGTAGAGGGGGAATAGAACCTGGAATCTGGTCTTATCTCCACATGTTAACTCAGCTACTCAGATGAAAGAGGTTCCCAACTTATATGAAATAAATAAGCAGTCAGTAGGATAGCTATCATGTACCAGAATAGAACCAAAGCCTTGCAGATGGTGTTGTATGCAATCTGTATAAAATGTCTACACACTGCTTCAGTGCTTACCTGCTCTAAAGGTCAGAGAACTGGATCTCAGAGAAGAGAAACAAACAGCCTAGTTTTCCCATAGAGAATCTGTGAACATATTAGGTCTCACACCTCATGCATGACATGATACAACACTGGTTATTTCTGCACATCTATCAAAACTCTCTTTCATCTAAACAATATTTTCCTATGAAGGAGTTTGAGTCACTACTTATATGATGTGTAAAAAAGTTAGCTTGGGGTTCACTGGAACACAGAAATGCTGAATGTCATACTTAAGGAAACTCAAGATCTCAACTTCTCTTAGTTTATTCTATTTTTCTCATACCTTCTTTGGAATTCATTCCTCTTCAGCTTCATTCTCTTTTTTGTATCTGCTTCAACTGTAATCCTAATGTGTGTGTGTGTGTGTGTGTGTGTGTGTGTGTGTGTGTGTGTGTGTGTGTACACAAAGACTTTCTGAAAGGAAAAGTATCAGCTCAGGACACCCCAAGACCAAGTTCTTAGCACAAAGGAAATTTATTGCCAAAAGGTGACAAAGGGCACAGAATAAGAGAGAAAGACAGGATATAGAGGATGAAGGAGAAGGGGAAGGGAACAAGAGAGAGAGGAAAAGGGTATTTGCCTAGAGTAGAGCAAAGTACTGCCTCTGGGTAGAGAGAAGATAGACACAGTCCGTAGGAAAACAATGGTTTATAAAGGTAAATTGGTAAACCCCATGTTAGGATGAGGTGTTTAATTTTAATTGGGCATGTTAATGAGTTGAACCAGAGGTGGCTTTGGATTATTAGGCTTCAATACTTTGATAGGTGGCTCTTGGTTGTCAGCCCCATAAGCAGGAAATGGCCAAATAAGGGAATAGACATTGGAGGCTAACTTTAGGAATGTAAATAACAGTTTTTGCAGGGCAGGGAGAACCCAAGAGAAGGGCAAGCCCTGCCAGATCCGTGTTTCCCAGTTCTGGGATGACCAGAGTCTCTTCACTTTCAATGTCAACTTCAACTCCAACGTACAGCATCTGCCTTTAGCTCCTTGTCTCCTCATTCAAATTCTGAACTTCACGGAGCTTATTAACTTCTCTTTCCAAGGCTGTCTATTCAAGACTTTTCCTGGACATATTTACCTGGATCTGCTCGGCAGCTCTGTCAGGTGCTCTTGTGTAGCACTTTCTTCTGAAAACAAAACTTGTTAATATACAGGGATATAAAAGAAAAGTAAAACAACAGGTTGTTTTAGGATGAGATGTTTATAAAAAGGTGAAACAAAAGAATGTTTCTAGTGGGGAGGGATGAAATACTCCATCATACAAGGAAGCACCATTAAGATGTGAATCAAACAACTCAAAATAGATTCAAGATGTCTCTGAAACTGGTAAGATTCACTAGGACTCTCCTACTCCAGGAGCATACTGGCAGGAAAGACTGTGGAAGTCACTTTTAGATGAGCCAAACTTCAAAGACATCTAGTCAAACCCTGCTTGAAGAAGCAGAGGCAAGTTATGCAGCCTGGAAGAAGCAGTGATCAGCTGGACTGCCTAGAAAAGCTCTACCAAGCAAGCTACTTGGAGATGACACTCTCCAACCTAAGCTGCCTGCAGACTGTGCAGTGTGCTCCAGGCTTCCAGCCCTGCTAAACTGTCACCTATGCTGGGGTGAGCTTTAGGGATGCAGTTGTCTTTGAGTCATTTCCTTTCTGGTAAATGACTTCTCAGCCATATTCCTTATATAACCCCAGTAAAACTCATTTGGTTCACCAAGTTGGACTTTGGTGGTACCCATATGTGGTGGTATTATGTTCCCCAAAATATTGTGCACCCTAATAAATTTATCTGGGGTCAGAGAACAGAACAGCCACTAGATATAGAGGCCAGAAAATGGTGGCACATATGCTTTTAATTCTAGCATTCCAGAGGCAGAGATTCGCCTGGATCTCTGTGAGTTCAAGGTCACACTGGAAACAAACAGGCGTGGGAACAAGAGCCTTTAATCCTAGGAAGTGATGGCAAAGAGGTATATAAGGCGTGAGGACCAGGAATTAGAGCTGGTTAAGCTTTCAGGCTTTCGAGAAGCAGTTCAGCTGAGACCCATTCGGATATGAGGACACAGAGGCTTCCAGTCTGAGGAAACAAGATCAGCTGAGGAACTGTCAAGGAGAGGTGGCTGTGGCTTGTTCTTCTTCTCTGATCTTCCAGCATTCACCACAATACCTGGCTCCAGGTTTGTTTTTAAGACCTTTTAAGATTCTTGCTACACCCATACTTTGATTTTTTGTGGGTTCCTTATTGAGGGTGGGTAAAAGTATGTGTGTGCTGTGTCTCCCAAGGAAAATTGTGTCACACAACAGGCGCTAATGTTTGATTTGAGTATGTAGCCTGCACTCTAAACCTTTGAGAGCAAACAGCACACACTAATGAACACAGAATGTCAGTTTCCTCAAATGCAGTTAATGTACTCTCAAGACTTTCTGAGTGATGGTACATTTAAGAGGAAGGACTGCTAATAGTTGTAATACACACCAAGAATTCTGCAGCCAACTTCCTATTTCAGGGAAGATATTTTATAAGATTAAAAAAAAAAGAGTGAACAAGTCTTAAAGTAAGACTGAAGACTTCTATTGGATGGATAGAGAAAACAATATGAATGCCAGTCTACTTTCTTCATATCCACACTATGATTTCTCTATAAAATGCCTCTACTGTTACTTGTTTCAGTGGTCAGGAGTAATGAAATGCAGTCAACATGTGTGTGTGCGCTTTGAGTTACCAAAACTAAAATTAACTAAAGTGATATTAAGCATAGACCATATTTTTGATTGTATAATGTGGTGATATTTTATTTGTGATGAAATGTAATATTTTATTTGTATGTTAATAAATAAAGTTGCCTGGTGATCAGAGGTCAAATAACCATTAAGCAGAAGTCCGGTGGTGGTGGTAGCACACGCCCTTAATCTGATCACATGGCAAGCAGAGTCTCTGTGTGGTCAAGGACACAGCCTTTAATCCCAGTACCAACCGTAGAGACCTAGAGATCTGTATAGTCAGGCAGTGACGAGGAAGTCATGTGGCTGGGCTTACAGCCAATGAGGAAACAGAACAAAAAGGCAATAAAAACATAAGTCAGACAGAGAGAAAGTCTGTATGGGGAAGCAATGGCAGCGAGGTAGTAAGATAAAGTAGTCATGGCTATTGCTCTGATCTCTTTGGCTATTACCTCTGTATTTGGCTCTGTGTTTCTTATTTACTAAGACTGTTTTGAATTTCATCTACAGTATAATATAGTTCAATCATACACTTTGTTTCCTGTAATTCATTTGGGCTATGTTAGAGCTTAGTGGTCAGTGTACTGACAGATCATCTGGTTAGAAAATATATGGCTTCAAATCTCACCAACTAATTAAAACTTTACCTGTAATAGATTCCTCTGTTTCAGAAACCTCCAGCCTCATGCCTCCTCAGAGTACCCTTAAAGGACTGGAAATCCAATTTCATCTGAACTTTGTTCTTCTTGTCTTGCATGATATAAGATGTGACCCTCATATGGACCCTTGAGCATGGCTTGATCATATGTCAGGCAAATGTCCCTGCCATTTTCCTTCCTTTGCCTAACATGTGTGGGCTTTTATGTGAATCAGACACTATGAGATGTTCCCCTGAAGTCATTTAATCTTAACAAAAACACTTTACAACAGCTGTTTTTATCTCACTATAGAGTGAGATAAAGTTTTAAAGAGACAATATTGTATCTAGGCTAACCTAAGAACTTAAGTAAAAAGAAAAAAAAAAGACTTAAATAAGGTTGTCATTTATAGTGAATAGGCCTAGAATAACTGGCATTGAGGCTGTTTTTCCAACTGTTAAATTCCTCCTGGGATGAGACAATATTCTATATCAAGTTTTCAAACACATTTGTCTAATGAGACATACAATATTTATCAGTTTTCATCAATATTACAAAAACATAAGATAATACTGTGTGTATGTGTATGTGTGGCAGTAGCTGGGTGCACTAGTGCAAATATATGTACGTATAGCTGTCCTGCTCAGGTACAGGCTGCTTTTCCCAATAAAAAGAGACTCGGAGTTCTTTCTCGGAGCTTTAAACTGTTAGGCAATGATTGGCTATCATTGAATTCCAGGTTTTGCCTGGAGCAATTTCCAATTCTACAAACAGAAAGCATGATTGAATAACTTATCAGTTCCTTCTGATCATTTATTTTGGATATTTGACACAATATGGCCACTGTTGATGTGAATAGTCAATAATATATGTCGTTGTCATCACTACTCTGCCAAGAAAAAAAATCCCTAAAATATTATTCCTCCTTAACTGGTGGTCTAAGCTACAATGAATACACCATTTTCTACTTTTAAAAATTCAATCCCGTTGTTTTGTTTCAACTGAAGACCTAAGGGCATGCCCTCTATTGCCCATTGTTAATTATTTTTAAATTTTTATTTGGTTTTATTACGACACTTTTATACATACACATCATTATATTTTGTTTGTATTTACTCCAAGCATCTCTTCCTGGTTTCCTCTGCCATGAATATTCCTCATTTCTGCTTTCATGTTGCATCTATTTTATAAAAGAACATGAAAAAAAAGAACATGAACGTTTTTACAAAAATATTCTAAATTTTTCATAAAATAATAAACTTCTATGTCTTTGACAAACCCCAAATTTTCTCAATCACATGATCTACAAATACTCAGTTCTCCAATATCTAACATGGCCACAACGATGAGAAGAAAGCAAGTATAAGTCTTAGATACATCCTATAATCTATACATGGTCTATACTTGCTATAATTTTAGCTTATCTGAGTAGAGGCCACATTAGAATTTTTATGTCCTGATATCCCAAAGCATGCACTAACACAGAATCACACACACAAGGCACAGCCATATAGGAGAGAAATGTCAAAAGTCATATAGACAGTGCAGCTGCTTGACAAAGATCCAGCAAAGCTGAGCCATGGGATGGCTGCCACACTACTTTTGGTTTTCATCTCCACCTGTTGGATACTTGAGGGACTTTTAATATTTGTGCCATTTTTGGATATTGGATTAATGTAAATTTTCTATGAATCATTTATGCTTTCTCCCAGAGATACTGCTTCTAAGCTTCCCCCGGACAGTACTCCTCCTCCTGCTTTTAGGGAGATATCCTAATCTACTTGAAGGCCTTCCTTATGCCTTGGAGGTTATGACACACATAAAGAAACCAGGGGTCTCTTTTTGAGGCTATGAGGCATTCTTGAAATATCTGTCCCTGTACTTATGCAGTAACAGATACTCAAAACCGAGTAAACTGAAAAAGGTCAACAAGATTCAGTGGGCTAGAGAAGTTGGCCGAAAATCAGATTGCAAGACTCTTCTCACTATATACTCAGACAATTATGTTGAAATTACCTCTGCCCTATACAGAGATTTAAATTGATGAGCAAAGTGTGGAGTGGAAAGATGATGAAAGAATGAGATGTCAGGATCTCCCTTTCCTAGAAAAATTAGAGCCACTCTGGTGTCATACGAGCAAGGAACAACAAAATGCCAGGATTAGACATATAGACAAATTCTATAGAGATATAAAATATAAACATTGTATTATACCAAAATTTGAATATTAACTGCAGCAGCTTCGGCCTGAGGATTTTTCTTGGACACTCTGACTATTAAGAGTTAATAATATACTACTTGGGGCATGGCAATATGCCCAGGCTTGAAGATTTTGTTTTGTTCTAATGTTCTTATACCCACAAAAGCTACTAGCCTGAGAACAGGCTGTCATATGCCTCTGGATTCTTAAAAATTGGGTTATAGGGTTAATGAGTAAGTGTGATAACTCTGTTTATTAATGATGTCAAAACTTGAGGGGAACTGATTAGAATTCATAACTCTGTTCTGTCATGATTTATCAATGATAACTAAAAGATGAGCAAAAGGAAGTGAAACACATGTCCAAAAACAAAATCTATGTCTTAGAACATCATGAATGTATTCCTGGTTACTAAATTATGTATAGAAAAAGAAGCACTCTGGTTGCTAGTCAGTCAGGCTCCAAGATTCTCCAGACCACCATGGCCTGGCTCACTTCCTTCCCCTGCCGACTTCTTACATCCTCTCCTGGGACCTATCCCACAGGGGATGTCTCCCATCAGAGTAGGACAAGCCATACAAAGATATGCTTCCTCTCTGTACAGCTCTCCTAAAATGAAACTAAGAAGAGTTCCATCTATGATTCCTCCCACTGCCACTCTTGCATCCACCCATCTTCACATCCTGCTCTCATCTGGAGCTAGACTCTGGCACACACACACACACACACACAATATAGTCAAGTACATACAGACCTATCCATACATGCAAACACAGATACAGATACACAGAAAGACTATTCTGTCTGTTTTTGCTGCTGGGAAACTAAGTGGCTTCAACTTTCTTCTAAGTCAGATTTTTTAAGACCATGAATACAGATAGTTTTCCCTTGAGTTCCATATGACAGTGTATGTAACCTCTGCTGTGGGATGGTCTGTATGTCAAATTGCTCTGATTGGTCAATAAATAAAACACTGATTGGCCAGTGGCCAGGCAGGAAGCAGGTGGGACAAGGAGAGAGGAGAATTCTGGAAAGCAGAAGGATGAGGCAGAGAGACACTGCCAGCCATGACCAACAGCATGTAAAGATGCTGGTAAGCCACCAGCCACGTGGCAAGGTATAGATTTATGGAAATGGATTAATTTAAGCTATAAGAACAGTTAACAAGAAGCCTGCCACGGCCATACAGTTTGTATGCAATATAAGTCTCTGTGTTTACTTAGTTGGGTCTGAGCGGCTGTGGGACTGGCGGGTGACAAAGATTTGTCCTGACTGTGGGCAAGGCAGGAAAACTCTAGCTACAAACCTCCTCTTGTATAAAGCTGGCTGGTGTATTGCTGAGTACTTCACTCATGTCTGGCCTTTACTTGTGTGTCTATTTCCCAATGCTCAACTGAGGATATAGACAAGAGCTTCCAGTCACCTTTACATGATGGCAGCATCAGGTGTCAGTGATGAATGTTGTTTGTTTGCTTTGTTTTGTTTTATTTTATGGCTTATGGTTCTATGAGTGAGACTGGCAGTGTCCAAGAAGGTATTTTAGGGTTTTCCATGACCTCCACTTGGAAGCCACATAATGCTACTTCAGCTTTATCAAACATGCTGGAGCAGTTACTAATCCACATAGATTTTAGAGCATAGAACTTACTCTTTAATCATAGTAGTATCAAGGAATAAAATAAACTATGTTCTGTAGGAGGAATCTTAGAAGATCTTATTAATAAAATCAAAACCCGGTATTGGGGTGAACGCTGGAAAATCAGAGAACCAGAAAATGCCACAGCTAACCTCACCTGGCCAACTTCTCAGTTGGTCTTGATTCCACAGACTGGAAGCCTCTGTGTCCTCATATCCGAATGGCTCTCAGCTGAACTGTGCTTCTCAAAAGCCTGGAAGCTTAACCAGCCAAATGCTTAACCAGCCAAAATGCTTCTAGTTTCTTGTCCTCATACCTTTCTGCTTTCTACCATCACTACCTGGGATTAAAGGCTGGCTTTCTGAGATTAAAGGTGTGAGTCACCATGCTTGGCTGTATCCTTGAACTCATAGATTTCTGCCTCTGGAATGCTGGGATTAAAGGCATGTGCTACTATTGCCTATCCTCATGTTTAATATTGTGACTGTTCTGTCTCTGACCCCAGATAAGTTTATTAGGGTGCATAATATTTTGGGAAACACAATACCACCTTAATGTTCTCAAGTTTTAACAATTATATATACACATCTATTTGTCCAGGTTCTTAAAATCCAGCTATCTCCAGAAAAAAATTATACCATGTAGAAAGTAGTTTGCCTTCCAAAATGACATCTCTCTAGCCATCTCAGTTTTTCAATGAATGACATGAAAACTATTTATAGGAAAGGACCTAACCTGTATTTGATATGGCTGATTTCAAATTTCATAACCTCTGATAAAGCACTTTTAATTATAGACTTAATGACCTTGGCTTCAGAATAGAGATGAAAGCAATTACCCTTCCCTTCTCACAAGTTTAGCTATAAACAAAACATGTTGATATTTGCCAAAACATTCTACATAAGTTATGAAACTAACTATTATATGTATTTGATAAACCTTTATGTTATATAAACTCTATACCTACACTTCGATGGTAACTGAAATACACAGCAGGAAATCTGTCCTCTTAAGCAATTGAGTCAACTTTGGATGCTTGAGAAATCAAAGTAACAGACCCACCACTCTCACAGTTACATTTCATTTAGTGAAGTGATATCTTCACTTCTGTCTAAGTTAGGGATTGTATTACTGTGAGAAAACACCATGACCAAAAGCAACATGTGAAGGCTGCTGTGGGGTTTAATAAAATGCTGATTGGCCAATAGCCAGGCAGGATGTATAGGTAAGGCTGAGTCAGGAGATACCAGCCTGCTGTCCAGGAAGGATCATGTAATGGCACACAGGTAAAGCCATGGAATACGTGGCAACATATAGTTTAACAGAAATGGGCTGAGTTTAAATATAAGAGCCAGTTAGTCGTTAGCCTGAGCTAATGGCAGAGCAGTTTTAATTAATATAAGCCTCTGTGTGTTTACTTGGGTCTGAGAGCTGCAGGCCAGGCAGCATACAGGAAAAATTCAGCTACAGAAGGAAATTATTTATTTCATTTTACACTTCCACATCATAGGGCATCATCAAATGAAGTCTGGGCAGGAACATGTAGGAAGGATTGAAGCAGAACACATGGAGAGTTGCTGATTACTTATTTGGTTCCTTTGGATTATTCAGCCTACTTTCTTATACAATCTAGGACCATTTCCTGAAGGGTGGAAACACCTTCAGTGAGTTGGGCTCTCCTACATCAAAGATACCTCAAGAAAATACCCAGTGGGGTCATTTTCTCTCTCAATTGTGGTTTCCCTCTTAAATGTCTACCAGGTTCAATTTCGCAAAACACTAAGCAGACCATTGACTTTTTGCCAATCTGATACAAAAATATATTACTATTAAAATATAAACTTTCCTTTCTTGTTTGTTCCCAATATCACATATTAATATCAACTTCCCAATAGAAAACTTATTACATTTAAAAGTTCTACAGTCTTTAAAACTGTAAATAATTTAAAAGTTTAGTCTTTAATACATCTTCAATTATTTTCAAAGTTCCAAGCCTCTCTAAAACATTCAAAGATTCTCTAAAATTCCAAAACCTACCTAAAATCCCCAAAACTCTTCACTGTAGGCTCTTGTAAAATCAAAAGATGCATTAAATATTTTCTTATTCCAGGAGGAGAAAACCAGGACATGGTATATTACAATCAAAGCTAAAACAAAAGCCAAACTTATAAAGTCCATTATAAAATAATCTGTATTCATTATCTTCCAGACCCTAGAGGAGAGCCCAGGCATCTTCATTTCCTGGGTCTGCCATTCACAGGAAACACAGATTGTCTTTTTTACTCATGACAGCACCATTCCACACCTGCTACTGTCCTTGGAGGCCATCCATTGTACTGGTCTCTCATAAATCCCAAGTTTTTGCTGTACCTTCACTCTGCTGCAGCTCAACCAATAGCTTTTTCTGGGTGCTCTTTAGAGATTCTGGCCCTGCAACATTATGTCTAGCCTCAACTTCTCTCCATGACCCCTTCAATTTTAGGAATTCTACAGCAACTGAGCCTCCACCTTCACCAATGGTCTCTCCTGTCTTCTCATGATGCCAAGTCTCAGATTCTCTCCATGACCCATGCATGCTTTTCAAACCAGAACCAACTGGGAAACTCTTACACAACAGCTGCCATAATGAGTTACAGCCTTAGTACTATCTGAATCACAGCTTCTGTGTGCTTAATCCAAGGAAACACTTTCAGAAGGTTTCTCCTAAGTTATACTGATCTGTTCTTAATCACTGCTGATGCGAAAGCTCAGCTTATCTGTATTGATTGTCCCAGCATAGCAAAGATTTCACTTTAATGGTCTGGCCTCTTATTAGTCACAGATGATTTTTCAGTCCTAGTTGACCAGAACCATTGATTTTTCAATTCAACATATCTAGAGGCCCCAATAGTCTTTAAGGACCCTCAAATTTCCAACAGCATCCCTGCCTCCATCTTATGCACTGTCTTCAGCATTATCTTCTAAGTTCTCATATAGTTCATTGATCTCTGAATACTCAATGGCATTCTCAGACCAACATTCTGAAGTCCTTCAGCAGTTGTTCCAAAAATATGATCAGATCTATCACAATAATACCTCACTCCTGGTACCAATTTCTGTCACAGTTAGGGTTTCTATTACTGTGATAAAACACCATGATCGAAAACAAGTTAGAGGAAGAAATAGTTTTACTTCTTATATTCCCATGCCAAAGTCCAAAATTGAAGAAAGTCAAGGAAGCAACCTGAAGGCAGAAATTGAAGCAGAAGCCATGAAGGAATGGTACTTATTGACTTGCTCCTCATGATTTGCTCAGTTTGTTTACTTTGCCCATCCAAAACTACTTGCCCAGAAGTCGTCTTGTGACCACTAGTGAGGTGAGCCCTCCAACATCAATCATTAATCAGGAAAATGTCCAAAACCTTGCCCACAGACCAATCTGATGGGGCCATTTTTTTTTCAATTCAAGTTGCCCCTTCTCAAATTACTTTTGCTCAGGTCATATTGACAAAGAATTAACCAAGACAACTTCCCTTTCCTTCTTACTCTATTTCTTCCAAACTACTTTAACTCAGTTTATGATGAAGGTACTTTTACTTATCTGGTTATTACTCTGCAGTCCTTTAGAGATCTCAAACTGATATATGAAAAGACTCTTCTCTGATAACTCAAAATGAATTTGACCCAATAAAATACACATGTGCTATACTTTGCACCAAAAAAAAATTTAATATTCTCCTATATCTTCTGATTTTTATGTAAAATCAAAATCTAGTTCTACTTTACTCCTATCTGGTCTAGGTTCAAGAATATTTCATTAATATGGGATGAAACATTCAGGAATTAGTGTGCTTTCATATATTATTAAGATCATGTAATTTCCACATTTAATATGACTCCATCAATTGCTAGCCATATGTCTAGGTTCATTTTCAAAAATATGTATTTTCAAACTAAACAAATGTTGATGGTGAAAGTATCCCAGGCATGATGTTATTACAGGATTAAATTAAATATATCACTCAATGTAATGTCTAATTTAATGACATTATGTGTCATTGATACCAGTGTTGATAATGATTAGAAAACTTTGTATAGAATCACTCATATAACTCACATTTTTTAATAGTCCCCAAAGGCTTTTTTCCCTTTATATTTTATTCTGAAACTGGGAGTTTCATGATGGTTGCAGGCATGGAGAAATTCTCTGTGAGCCTGGCTGTGCACAGTAGATTGTGATTACATTAGTTTGGTGCCTGGATCAGCAAGACAAAATCAGATCATTTGCTAAATCAGAAAAGCAGTTCCTGCAGAGAAACAGCTATATACAGCTCCTTCAAGAAAGGGCCCACTTTGTTTTCTTTGAATGGTTCTTCATAAATGACAATAAGCAAGGGCAAGTCAATCATCCAGCACCCTTATTTAATGAAGTATTTTGTTCACTAAAATGGGAGTTTCCACAATGACTATTGATTCCACTTTTAATTCAGGAACAAACTAGTTTCCTCTGAATGTGAATTTCATTCTTATAAAATGTAATGAGTTCTAAGCTTTTCCCTTTCTTGTTCAACCAAAATGTGCTGCCACACTGTGGAGACTAACTAAACACAATTTATTTTTCAATTAGAGAATAATGGACAGATTTCAAATTCTTTGGCTCCTAATTAGAACTCATGCTCTACCATTGCTGTGGATATCGTTCTATATAAATAAAACACTCATGGCCAGTGACCAGACAGGAAGTATAGGCAGGACAAGGAGAGAGGAGAATAGGGAAACAGGAAGAAGGAAGGAGGGACACTGCAGCCACCGCCAGGACAAGCAGCATGTAAAGACGCCAGTAAGCCACCAGCCATGTGGCAAGGTATAGATTTATAGAAATGGGTTAATTTAAGATATAAAAACAGTTAGCAAGAAGCCTGCCACGGCCATACAGTTTATAAGTAATATAAACATCTGAGTGATTATTTTATACGTGGATTGTGGGACTATGGGGCTTGGTGGAACCTGGAGAGAAGCCCTCCAGCAACAAATGGCACCCAATGTGCAAAATGTTATTTGGCAGACAGTGAGAGACATGAAATGGTATTAGTGGGTCCTTGGCCAAAAACCTGAAGATATTGAACTATTGGTGTGTAACAAATTGCAATAAATTTATACACCTTAAATAATACTCACATATTAGCTTGAATTTTTAAAAGTTAGAAGTTCAGGCCAAGACTTACTGAGTTCTCTGTTCAGAGACCTAAAAAGATAAAATCCATGTATCAGACTATAACCGTAAATGCAAAAAATCCACAAATATAGATATTGTTGACAAATTTTATCTATTTGTACATCTCAGATAAGTACCCTATTTCTTTTTCAATCATCAGCAAGGAGTTGCCCAAAGATACTAAAATATCTCTATTAGCTCATTGTCTTAATTAGCATTTCTATTGCTGTGAAGAGATACCATGACCACAGGAACTCTTGTTAAGGAAAAACATTTAATTGGGGTGGCTTACATTTTCAGAGGTTTAATCCATTATCATCATAGTGGGACATGGCAGTATCCAGGCAGACGTGGTGTGATTACATCTTGATCAGAAGGCAAAAGGAAGTGGACTGAGACACTGTGATATATCTTGAGCAAATATGAGGCCTCAAAGTCTACCTCCACAGCGACACACTTCCTCCAACAAGACCATACCAATCTAACAAGTCCATACCTCTGTCACTTCCTTTTGGGGCCTTTTTCTTTCAAACAACCACATTCTACTCCCTGGCCCCCAAAGGCTAGAAGCCATATCATAATGCAAAATCGCATTCAGTCCAACTTCAAAAGTCCTCATAGCCTATCATAGCCTATATTATTTAGAAATATAGAGTTCAAAGACTCTTCTGAACTTCATATAATCTCTTAACTATAATCCCCTATAAAATAAAAAAGCAGATTTTATATATATATATATATATATATATATATATATATATATATATATATATATATATATAATTCCAACATATAATGGCACAGGATATACAAAATTGCTCCAAAGTGTTGGTAAGGAAGCATAATACTGGACCAAAACAAGACCAAAAACCAGCTGGGCAAACTCCAAACTCTGCATCTCAATGTCTGATATCAAAATGCTCTTTAGATCTCCAACTCCTTTAAGCTTTGTTGATTGCAACACATTTCCTTTTCTTGGGCTGTTTCTACTTCCTGTTAGCAGGTTTCCTCATCAGGTATTATGAGAGTCAAAGTTATATTTAAGTTTTAATTACTATGCTTAAAAGATCCATGAAACAAAAATGCCTCTGACTTGCAAGCCCCTTGCCCAAGGACAGATAGTTCCTGAAATGCTGGAAGCTATTGTTTATGGGAGATAACAAGTCACATGTATTCATTCCCCTAAACAAGCTTGTTTGACCCATCTGCACTGGATATGTTTGATCACATGTGGGTGGGAGGTTCACAGGCAGAAAATATGTCAGGATGTACACTTGCCATTGATTGAATGTAGGCTAGAGATAAATTAGGATATATGCTTGCCATGATTGGACCTGATGGGAAATGCAATGAATCATGGGTTTTCCTTCTTAAATCACACAACCTGTGATTATGGACCATTTCCTAGGAACCTGGGTATGGACCTGGCCAGAGTCCATCCACCTGGCCAGCATTTAATTAAAGCTTGCTTCAAATTTGACTTTAAAATGTGGTAATGGTCTTATTCTCGATCAGTGGAATTAACAGTATTCCATGCCTCTGGAATCTACACCATCTTGAGGTCCTGTAGCTGTAAGTTTTCTCTAGTACCTACAGGCTTCCAGGGCCCAAATAAACACACAGCCACTGGGACCCAAATAAACACACACGGATTTATATTATTTTTAAACTGTGGCCATGGCAAGCTTCTTGCTAGCTAGCTCTTATATCTTAAATTAACCTATTTCTATAAATCTACACTTTGCCATGTGGCCATGGCTTACCAGTCTGCTGGCATATTTTTCCTTCAGTGGTGGCTAGTGTCTCCTGACTCCGCAATTCCTATTCCCAGAATTCTCCTCATCTTTTTTTTTCCTCAAAAAAGAACCTTAAATCTAATCTCCTTGGCTTAGCCCTTTTCTTAATAATCTACCCTCTTTTCTATCAGCGTCCAAAAGCAATTGCAGGCTTCAACTTCACAGCTTCACAAAATGGCCTCTCTAAGCTTTCATTCAGGGACATCCCTGACATATGCCTGGCCCAGAAGTTTTCCTTAGATGTGGAGGCAAATTCCATAGCTCTTTACTTCTATCCTTAACTCCAGAACCATGTGGTTGAAGCTGCATAGTTCTGCTGCTTGTTGGAGCCAGAACATGGCCCCTTCATTTAGTTACATCTTCACCAGCTTTCTACTTTTCCTGGTTTCTTTTACTTTACTACTTAAGCTTGGCTATTCTGGAACTAGACCTGCACACCAGGCTGGCCTTAGATATAGAGATCTGCCAGCCTCTGCCTCTGGAATGCTGGGAGTAAAGGAGTGCACCACCAAACCTAGTTCTAAGATTTTCTTTATTTCCTTTTCATAAGATAGAAACTTAGCTGGGTGGGATCTTGCCCTGAGATTTCCACTCTTTTTACTTCATTTCATAATCTGTTTATACCCTTGAATACAGGACTTAGCTCCGTTCCACTTTCTGATGCTCCTTTTCTCCTCAAACATTTTTCCTTGATCATCTTTCTTCTTTTCAATTTATATATATACATTAGCATTAACACTAGCAACCACACACAACAGACTCTATATCTCTATATTAGGCTGTTTTGAGATTTCCTCTACCAAAGTAATTAATGTAAAACTCTTCACTTTAGCCTCAGGCAAATTTTTCAGACAAGGGCAAAAAGCAGCCACATTCTTCACCAAAATATCACAAGAATGATCTCTAGGCAATATACTAAAATTCTTCTCCTCTGAAACCTCTTGAACCAGTCCCCAACAATTTAAATCATTCTCATCACCATTGTATTCCATGCTCTTACTAGTATGGTCCATTAAGTAGTGCTTAATGTATTCCACTGCTTTTCTAACTGAAAGTACCAAAGTCCAAATTCCTCCAAACAAAAACATTGTGAGGCCCCACAGGTCTTCACAGAAATACTCAAGTCCCTGGTACTAACTTCTGTTTTAGTTAGGGTTTCTATTGTTGTGAAGAGATGCCATGATCAGGGAACCAATAGCAAAGAAAAACATTTAATTGGGGTGGGAACTTATATTTTCAGAGGTTTAATATATTATCATCATGGCAGGACATGGTGGTGTGCAGGCAGACATAGTACTGACTACTTGATCAGAAGGCAACAGGAAATGAACAGAGATACTGGGTAGTATCTTGAGCATATATAAGATCTCAAAGTTCACCTCCACAGTGAAACATTTTCTCCAAAAACGCTATACCTACTCCAACAAGGCTATACCTCCTAATATTGCCATTCCCGTTGGGAGCCATTTTCTTTTAAAACCACCACACTCACACATGGTCATTTCTTTTTTCAAAGCTAGCAGGGAGGGTTTCTTGTTTGAAATCCTTCCCATACTTCTGGTCTGTGACTACTTTTGCCTCTGATCTATCGACAGGGTAAAAGGGATGACAATGTTTCATAAGACTGCCCTACATAATTTCATCATCTTCATATCAAATGACCGAGAACCATAATTAAATAAGCTGATTCTCCTTATGTATTCAGATTTATTAGTATTTGTCTAAGTAGTTAATGAATATGTGTACATGAATAGAAATAATTCTAAACTCACTTGAGTAGTCTTGATGCATGAAGTATATTAAATGCATGACTTAGTCATCAACCAAATTAAGGGAACAAATTATCTTCAACACATATCTGCTTTGTGGAAAAGAAATAAACAGTATTAAAATTAGATGAATATTAAGTAAATACTAGTTACAATAAAAAATTATGGGTTAGTATGGGGTGGAGAGTATCTAAGTGTAGTTGGGGGAGAAGAAATAATGCGATCAAAATTTACTATTTGGATTTTTTAATACAGAAAATAAAATTATGTAGTTAATTCTGTTTCCCTTATGCAATCTTATTGGACTTTGAATTCTTTTAAAGGCTATATGATATGCCTTATGGGTGTTCAAAAGTATGGTTCAGCCGGGCGTTGGTGGCGCACGCCTTTAATCCCAGCACTCGGGAGGCAGAGCCAGGCGGATCTCTGTGAGTTCAAGGCCAGCCTGGGCTACCAAGTGAGCTCCAGGAAAGGCGCAAAGCTACACAGAGAAACCCTGTCTTGAAAAAATCAAAAAAAAAAAAAAAGTATGCTTCAAAGGCAAATACTAACATATAGCTCATATTTGAAATGGATCAAGGAGAATGTTAACACTCTAGTCTATGAGCTTCTTGACTTAGAAACTATTGAGTGAGAATCTGTGATTTTTGACTAGAAAATACATATTTTGTGTGCTTTTCAAAAGTGATTTATCTGTATTAAAACTGCTGATATTTCTTTTTTCTGGTATGATCAATTCATATGATTTATTTTTTATGAATACAAAGAATACAAAATAGTATGTTTTTTTACCTGCTTTGCAAAGGAAAGTTTTGGCATGCTTGATTATCTCACTTTCTTATTTTGAGGAAGGCTTTTTTATAGAGCAGGGTGTTCTCTGATCTCCTAGGGCAGACTTTCCTTCCCTGTTATATCAAAACATGAGGAGGTCAACCTGATTTCATGAGTCTGAAGTGTAAATCGTAGGATAGGATAATAAGGTAGATTATTGTATCTACTTATAAACTAAAATGGCTACTATCAGTTTTAGATAATTTGCATTGATATAGATTCTTGTATATTGATACAAGTGTAAAGTTATTTTTCTATTGCGAAGATAATATATATATTGATACAAATTCAAAATTTTATTTGTCATATTGTATATATGTTTTACTTCTGTTTACAATATTTTTGCATACTGATACAAATGTAAAGTTATTTTTGTCATTCTGTATGTTCTACTTTTGATTAGGACATTTTGTATATTTAAGCAAATTAAGGATATTTTTGTTGTATTGCACTATACATTTCTACCTCTAATTAAGATATTTCTGTACATTGTCACAACTTCAAGGTCTTTGTCCTTAAGCTGTACTTCTGATTAGAGATTGTTTATTTTAAAATATGAAGCTTTAATCTTTAAGCTATATAGTTTGATAAGAATTAAAGGTTAGTAGTCACCCACACTTGTCATACTTACAGTCATGTTCTTTAGGTTTTCTAGATACACAGAGAAGCATTTCAGATAGATAGGTAAACTTCAAACACTTCAAAGACCCAGAGAATATGAAATTTAAATGTTTTAATAACTTAGAATTCGTCGGCCTGAGACACAATTTCTCTTGGCAGCACCAATCTACTCCCAAGAAAATGATAGGTATCAAAGACACTCAATATGGTGTTTGTCTTCTTCTTGCAAAACTGATCTTTGGCAAAGAACTGTCCTTGCCTTGACTACTGACAGTAAGTATGCTGTCCAATCTGGACAAGCAGGACACGAGGAAGTGCGATTACTGAACCTTCTCAAGACAGGGTAGGACAGTCTTTTAAATTTTCCTGCTTTTGCAAATGGTCTGTCAGATATTCTAGGCCTGTAGCCCAAAGTGGATGACCCAACATTAGGTGACTGTCCAGGCAGCCAGGTTTTTCTGTCATCTCACATTTTTAGAAATTGCTTGCACTTCCTGTCACTCAGGTATTATTATTTTCCTTCTCAGGTCTTTGGTGGGGTTGAAGACTAGATAGTTAAAGTTACAGTCCTCTCATATTTTAGCTAAGAGGATATCAGGTACAAGATTCAGATTGTTCATGAAAGGACAGCTATTGGAGTAATCTCTATAATTTGCCAATTACCTATGGTCTGTACAATTACTATGTGTTTCTTGCTTGATGTTGTTCTTGTTGGTTGTAGTTCCTGTTTTTATGTTAGTACCTTTTCTTTTTTCTGGACAATACTTGATAATTTTTCTTGTTGTATACAGCTTTATACAGTCAGGATTAGAACCCTTTTATTTAGACATAAAAGGGGAAGTGTTGTGAAAATTAGTTTCATTCAGCCAGTGGCTTTGAAGTAAAAAGTCCTAGAATGTGGCCTTGACTATGGACATGACCACTTAAGAGCAGAGGAATAGGGGTCTTATGCTCTCTTGGGTGGCCATGACCAGATCAAGCAGTGTGGAACAGCTTGTGATTGGTCCCCATCTTCCTTGGACAGGGCAGCAACAGCTGGACTAGCAGGATCAGCACTGGTGTCTTCCCTGTTCTGTATCAGAGAGTCCGTATTTACTCTGAACCCCTGAATAAGTCATTAAATAGATTTTTTTGGGCTCATACTTCACCTAATTCTTCTGCTTCTGGTTATTTGTCAGAATCATGGGTGTCTTGGTCACTATTCTATTACTGTGAAAAAATACCACAATCAAGGAAACTCATAAAAAGAAAGCATTTTTTAAGGGGCCTTGCTTTTAGAAGGTTATTCCATTATCATCATGGTGCGGAGCAGGCATTGCACTGGAGAAGTAGTTGAGAGCTACAACCTGGTTCACATGGAGAGAGGGAGAGAGAGAGAAAGACAGACAGACACAGATAGAGGCAGAGAGACCAAACAGACTGAGACATAGACAGACAGACTGAGACAGAGATAGAAACAGAGAGTATTAGTGACTGGTTTTGGGGACAGACTTTTGATACCTTAAAGTTGATCCCCAGTGACATACTTCCTAATCATTTCAAACAGTTTCACTCCCTGGTAACTAAGCATTCAAATATATAAATCTATGGGGCCATTCTTATTCAAAGCAACACAACTGTAGTTGCATATCACGCTATGTCCTTCAAAATATCCACTTTGCATGAAGGCTATATGTTGACCACCTATCGGTATCCCTCTTTTATTGAGTTTATATCTTTACTGTGAGCTCAGTAAGGAAGCAAGTTATTACTTACTGGAACATTAAAAACCTCCAGTAGTTTACACTGTTATTCTTTACATTTGTTATTCTTCTAGTAAGACCCCAAATGCTGTTCCATTTAACATGACTACCTCCAACCATTCTCTCTAGTTAGGAAAGCATGCAGCCTACCCTTCAGAGTAGTTTGTTTCTCCAATGAGACTCCCTGTGAGAAAACTAAATTTCCATTTGCAAGTGCTTATTAATTGGGGGTAGCTTCTGCATTAGGCATGAGAGAATGCATTTACTTTTCAGCTCTAGGACCCCATCTGGTACAGACCTGTGCATGCCTGTGTATACTGCTCCATTCTCTGAGTTCATATGTGTGTGAATCCTGATGATTTTGAGGGCTTTGTTTATTTGGCATCTGCTAACCCCTCTGCTCTTACATTCTTTCCCTCTCCTCTTTCTCTAGGCTCCCTGATCCCTGATGGGAAGGATTTGATGGAGACATACCATTTAGGACTGAGTGTTCCAAGGTCTCTCACTCTCTGAATAATGTCTAGCTATGGGTCTCTGTGTGTGTTCCATCTGCTGCAGAAGGAACTTCTCTGATGATGGCTGAGCAAGGTACCAATATATAGCAGAATGTCATTATGAGTCATTTTTATTGCTGTGTTATATATATATATATATATATATATATATATATATATATATATATTGCTGTGTTTGTATAACAGGGGGATTTGTTTTTTCTTTTTCCTTTTATTTTATTTTACAATACCATTTAGTTCTACATATCAGCCACGGATTCCCTTGTCCTTCCCCCCCTCCTGCCCCCTCCCCTTCCCCCAGCCCACCCCTCCCATTCCCACCTCCTCCAGGGCAATGCCTCTCCCCAGGACTGAGATCAACCTGGTAGACTCAGTACAGGCAGGTCCAGTCCCCTCCTCCCAGATTGAGCCAAGCGTCTCAGCATAAGCCCCAGGTTTCAAACAGCCAACTTATGCAATGAGCACAGGACCTGGTACCACTGCCTAGATGCCTCCCAAACAGATCAAGCCAATCGACTGTCTCACCTATTCAGAGGGCCTGATCCAGCTGGGGCCCCTCAGCCTTTGGTTCATAGTTCATGTGTTTCCATTCATTTGGCTATTTGTCCCTGTGCTTTATCCAACCTTGGTTTCAACAGTTCTTGCTCATATAAACGCTCCTCTTTCTCTCTAATTAGACTCTCGGAGCTCCACCCTGGGGCCTAGCCGTGGGTCTCTGCATCCAGATCCCTCAGTCGTTGGATGGAGTTTCTAGCACGACAATTAGGATGTTTGGCCATCCCATCACCAGAGTAGGTCAGTTGGGCTGTCTCTCAACCATTGCAAGCAGTCTATTGTGGGGGTACCTTTGTGGAAGGTAGAGGGATTTGGTTTTATATTAGGTCCCTGGGCTATTTAGGCTGAGGTGCTTGGTATGTCAGAAATGGGTTCCATCTTGTAGAGTGAGCCTTAAGTCAAATCAGATATTTGTTATTTATATCCATAAGCTTTGCACTACCATTGCCCTAGCATATACTGCAGGGTTTGTAGCTGGGTTTGTGTTTACATTCTTCCTTTGGTAGCATACAGAGTACCTTCCTGTACCAAAGACCTTGGCAGTTTACATGTTCCACAGTTTTCATTCCCAGCTTTGCTCCCATGTTAGTATATCTGAGGACCTCATTTCTACCTGTCATGTCTACTGTATTCTTTTGTTTGATTTATTTTACTCTTATATCCTTATTTACTTATCTTTGAAATTTTTCTGGTTTTTCAAAATTTAGATCACCTGATACCTAGATTGGAGGAGCATTATTCCAATGTCTTGCATTTCTGTTTTCAAGATTAAAATATAATAAATATGTTTTATGTAACAAAGAGATATAACTATCTTGGAAGGCAAAGATTATAT
This sequence comes from Peromyscus leucopus, assembly GCF_004664715.2. Classification (NCBI taxonomy): domain Eukaryota; kingdom Metazoa; phylum Chordata; class Mammalia; order Rodentia; family Cricetidae; genus Peromyscus; species Peromyscus leucopus. The sequence continues at coordinate 36,389,867 of NC_051063.1, forward strand.
GTCTAATTAAAGAGCAATGTTTCTCAAAGCCTGTTATAAGATATTTATATTCCCTAGGCTAGGGAGCATCCCCTGTATTGCACTTATGAACATCAGATACTAAGAACTTGTGCACAGAGTAAAACCTTAGATGCTTCACATGTCATAACGATTCTATGAAGCCTTCTATGATTCTTAATTATCAATGAATCTTTCACAGTTTGATCATTTTATGTTTATGTTTGTGATAGATGTACAATGTAGCACTGATTGTGTGGAAACTGTTTCACATTAGTTAAAAAGTAGATTCAGTCATTTGTACTTGAGAGGCATTGTGGATATATCTAGGACATTTGTGTCCCAGTTTATTCTTCTCTAAAATGTTGATGTCTACAGTAACTCTTGCCTAGGCTTATGGTGAGAAGAAAGTAGTAGGTACTTTATCACTGAAGAATTTTGTATTTGTTAGTATTTTGTTTGTTTCATGTATGTAGTTTTTCATTTTATTAAACAAGTTCTTACTTACATGACTAAGTTCTTTTTATGTGAGTATTTCCTTGTATCTCAAGTTCCATCCCTCAGTCTCTTTTAACATGTTTTGTCTAACTCCGTTTCTTTCTCTCAAGTAAGTTTTTAATCATAAACATGTTCAGTATTTTTCTTAGTGACTAATAATATAACTGAACAAACATTAATGAGACTGAATAAGCCTGCCTGTTTTCCCTCCTTCCTTCAGTTCCTCACTACATACTCCCTTTCTTCCTGCCTTCCCTTCTTCCTTCTTTTCTTCTTTTTCCTTTCCTTCTGTAGATTGACTTTTATTGAGGAACTATTGTATTCTAATGTATGAACATACAAAAAAGTTGAAAATTTTACAGAAATCTCCATGAGCAGCCACAGCCTCATGATCGTGGCTGTGTGAGATAAGGACTATTATATTTGTACACACACAGGAAGCTCTGAGTGCATAGTTCAGCAACTGACCTAATGAGGACAGAGATATTTACACATATGGAATAAGGGTGAAGCTGTATAGCCTTCCTAATTAGAGTGGCCCTTACATGGTACAAATAATAAATGACATGGGATAAATCTCCATCCTGGGAGAGGACTATATCATCAATAACAGTTTTTTCCTCATATAAATGGTTCAGATTTTCCCATTTACTGTGATGTTTTCCCCATATGGATGCACATCCTAAAAAGAAATTAAAGAGAGCAAAATGATCCTTTCACATACAATTAATATTCCATCAACATGCACTCTCTTGAGAAAACAAGTTTGAAGATATATTCACAAACATTTTAGCTGAGTCAAATGCTTTTATTTGGTGCCTGTTCAGGCAAATCCAGGCAGCAAGCCACTTGTGGCTTAATTACTAGATTGTATTAAAACAAGGCAATTTAATTGCAATTAGTATTACAATCATTTATTCATAAAATGCCAGTATATGTATTTATTTCCAATAATCCATTACTTCTAGCCTGGAACTATGTGTGTTCAATTAAATTATAAAGCACAAGGTCATTAACCTACAATTGTACTTTGGATCATTTTTAAGACTACATTCTGTTTGCTCTTTGGTTCAGTTTAAATTGCTAAGCCCTCTTAGGTCATTTATCTTTAGCTATTTAATTTCCCTATGATTGTCTAAAGGCTCTTATCATTGCTAATTAAGCAGGTGTGACCTGCTCTGAAAACAGTTGGCTTTCCTGGAACATCTGGTAGGAATCCAAAATTGAGTTAGTTCTCTTATTTCTTGTGGCTAACTCCAGTCATTAGTAGTTCTGAAATTGCAATGTATAACATCATCTTATAGATTATTAATGTTTGGGGGCCCATACAGTAAATATTTGGCATATGAGAAAGTGTTCATACACAGTCTTCATTTTCTTTGTCCTGAGTCTAGAAAGAGACCATCTTTTAGTTGTCACAGATCATGACTAGAACATATAGATAATGAGACTTCAAAGGCAAGTAGTTTTACATGGAGAAAAATTACTGTTCATCAGCAAACAGGTCTCTTCATGTCAAAATCAGGTGTCAGTATTTCCCTTCTCATTTTATTATACATGTGTTATGTTATGCCCCCCCACTTACTTTGTTTCTTATAATTGGCTTGTGAGATAGTAAGTTTCCATCTGGCATTTTATATTCTTTAGATCTCACACTCCCATGTCATGCCCGGCTTACACTTCCCTGCTCCCCATGTTCTATCTCACTACTTTCCTTTAACCTGTCATATTCTATCTCCATCTCTTAACTTGCTCTGCACAAAAGGCCAATTCAGAGTTTCTTGGCCTCCATTTATGCTCCAAGTTAAAAACACAACATAAATGTTTTGAAGTGAAAACATGTGAAAGAGACACAAGGCAGCTGTCTGACATACTTCATTCACTGTAAGTTTTCCAATTCCATTCATTTTTCTGCAAATTTCACTTTTCTTAGAGCTGAGTAATATTCGATTGTGTGTATATGGCACATTTTTCATATTATTTTTCCTGCTGATGGATAGCTAGTTTGACTCTGTTCTCTAGCTATTTTGACTTAAGCAGCAACAAAAATAGGTGTCCAAGTATCTCTGTAGTAAGAGATAAAGTCTGTTGTGTATATGTCCAGGTATGGTATAACAGTCAAATGGCAGCTTTATATCTGTTTTTTTTTTTTTTTTTTTTTTTTTTTTTTAGGAACATTGCTCAGATTGATTTAAAAGGTACCTGCTCTAATTCATACCTCCACCAGGAGTATAGAAGAGTTCCTTTTTGCCACGTGTATACCAGTACTTGTTGGGTATATCCCCTAAATTACAACCAGATATTGTTATTTTGCTAAATGATGATGCTGGTGAGTGACTTTTTACATATTTATGCTTATAACTATGCACAAATAGGATGTTCATTTTTCAGTAGATGGTCTCAACTAAAGAGATGAATAACTTGTCTAAACAGTGTAAGAGACTGAGAGCTTGGCATTTAATAAGAAAATGAGCTGGTTAGAATTTGTCAGTTTGACATGACCTTGGGTTATCTGAGAAAACAGTACCTCAGTGGAGAAAATACTTCCATCAGATTGAACCACAGGAATGTATTTTGGGGTCATATTCTTGATTAATAATTAATATAGAAACAACAATACTTTAAAGGGAATGTATGTTAACAAGCTGACTTCATGAGGACAACTTGCAGTGATTATAGATCCAGGGATCCAAGATGACAATGGTAATTTTTCAGGCAGGAGGACACAGCTGTACAACATTGACATATAAGCAATACAGCTGGGTGTTAGAATTAACCTTAGACCAAGGGCCAGGAGAAAGTATTAATGTACTACTAGAACAGTTCTTGCAAATGTTGAGAATATGATGCCCATTGTAACTGAACTGGAAATATCAGGGTTACTGCAAAAGGTAATGGAAAAAAAATAATTTAGAAATTAAGAGAGAGTCAGCCACATGTCTCAGTGGGTAAAAGAGCTTGCCAGGCAAGCCTGGTGACCAGAGTTCAATCTCAGAACCCATGTGAAGGTGTAAGGCAAGAAGAACGAACTCCAGAAATTTATTATCTGGCTTCACACATACACTATGGTGCTTGCATGGACGGACAGACAGACAGACAGACACACACACACACACACACACACACACACACACACCCTGAATAATAAATATGATAAAATAAGTTTTAATTAAAATAAAATTACAACACTTCCTCCCTCCCTTTCCTTCCTCCCTTTTCTCCCAAATATTCTGCCTCAACATCATCCTATGCCTCCACTCTCAAGTTGATAACCTCTTTTTCTTTTATTACTATTACATACATATGTATGCACAAATATGTAAATACAATCTATTGACTCCACATTTGTTGTTTGTGTGTGTAAAGAACTTCAAAACTGACCACTCTGCATTGGACAACCAGTACTAATTCTCCTACTAAGCTATTTCTCCTAATTTCAGAAGTCATTAGTTGCTTGTAGGTTTTATATAGAGATGGAAGCCCTATGAAATTTTCCCTTTTGTACAAAAATACATCGACTGATATTGTCATTGCTTCAGTGTTGTCTGTGAAGCCATTTCTAGGAGATACTGGAACAGAATACCAGCGAGTCTGTGGTTAAACAATCTCTCTTAAATAAAATAAAAAAGTCAAAATAAAAGGTTCAGAGAACTGGAAATCCTACCACACACATATAATAAAAGACAAGCTAGATTTATTTTGTAACATGATCAAAAGACTCCATTCCAAATAAATAATGGATAAGCTGGTGTCATAAACACAAGAATCACTAAGAATTTTGTATTGACTGTCCTCCAAGTTAATCCTGATGGAAAACAACAGTGTTACAGGGCTGAGGTACCTGGTAGTAGAGGAATGCTAGCACATCAAAATCAGATGGACCAGATAGTAATGTTGACATGTCAGTCAGTGAACAAAAGGATTACAGGAAGTTCTAAAATTTCAAATGACAGAGAAGTCTGAATCAGGAACTATGGGACAGTTAAAGGTGTACAGTATTTCTCAAAGCAAGAGGGTGAACAGGAAAAAAAGAAACCTCATTAAACCTATAAAAACAAAAGAATAAAGTGCCTCCCAAGTGCTAGGATTAAAGGTGTGTGCCACCACCACCTAGCCTTATGTTTAATCTATTTGCGTGTTCTATTCTCTGATCTTCAGGCAAATTTTATTAGGGTACACAATGTATCATGACATTTTATCTTTTTGTCTAAAATAATAAAAGAAGGTTATAACTAATATAAGAAAAGCTATATACAATAAGTACAATAACTATATACAATATATATAGTCAAGAATTACATTAACAATGTCCCGTCCATAAACATTTGATAAATTCAGAGAAGATACTCTATTATCTATACTATTTTGTTGAGTCCAAAATGTTGTACCTAATTCACTTTTTATCCTAACTTGTATTACCAACAGAAAACTACCTTTTGATGTCTTTCAAACTTATATACTTTATACATCTTTAATTAGTTTCTTTTCTGAATTTGTTAACAAAGAAAATTATAACTGTAACTATCTAGTCTTCAACTACCTCAGAGATACAAGAAGGAAATAATATTACATAAGTAAGCAGGAAGTACAAACAAGAGACTTCCAAAAAAAATGTGAGAAATGACAGAAACAGCTATCTGCCTGGACAGTCACCTGAGGTTCATCTGCAATGTTGGGCATCCATCTTTGGCCTATAGGTTTAGCATATCTGACAGACTTTCCTGTGAAGTGGGATATTCTGAAAGGTCTTCTTACCTTGTTTGGCAATGCTTGGCAGTCTTTTCTTTTATGCCCTGCTTGTCCATTTTGGACAGCATATTGTCAGCAGTCAAGGCAAATGCATTTTCTTCCCAGTGGCTAACTTTTGCTATAAAGAAAGTAAACTACATACAGAATTTCTTCAATGCCTATCATCTTCTCTGAGGTAGATTGGTGCTGTCAAGAGCAGACATGTCTCATTGTCATAAAAAGAAAAAAAATCTCTGTTATTAATATATCTTCAATCCCATATTCTGTAGATCTCTGAAGTGTTTGAAGATGACCTATCTAAAATATATCTTTTTGACTTTGAAAACATACATAATATGACATGTTTAATTTTAATGACTATTACATTTCTTATATCCTAATTAGTTGGTAATAATAACTTTCAAGGACTAGCAATTGCATTACATGGTTAAATAAACTGTATAGGTACAATACCTTGAACAAGATTAGAAATGTATATATCGTATGTTCTAATAAAAATAATCTCAAATATATATCAGTATACAAAATTTGTATACAATATACAAAAATCCAATCCAATTTAAAATATTTAAAACTAATAGTTGCTTTCTAAAAGTAGATTTGATAATCTTTTATCCTATCATACCTATAGTCTCTATTTTTTCTCTTCAGAGTAGATTCAATAATCTACCTTCATCTTATCATTTCTATATTTTTACAGTATATTCAATAATCTACCCTTTTTATCCTATCATTTTCTATATAATACATTTTGTATCATATCCCCCTTTCTTCTTTTAGAAAGAGATTGACTATGACCAATAACAATTTTTAACAAGCCTCTAAACAAAGACAAACATCCATAATCCATTTTTATGTGAATATGGGTACAGTTTTCTAGGCTACTTCTTGCTGACTGGGTGTGCTGGTAGTCTTATGGAGACACAAAGAAAATTTACAATTAAATTAAATCCTTACTGGATTAGTCTGTGAAGCTGTATCATCTCAACTAGCCATCTCAATATTGTCCTGAGCAGTTTGTAGTCCAAAGCCAATCTTTGGGTGGTGTTTGTCAGCTTAATGGCATTATCATTTTCCATGTGTAATCATCATTGTGGAGTTCCATCATCATTTCAAAGTCTTCAAATTTTGCTGTTAGATGTGGTCATGGTTCATTGCAGAAAATCTTTTTTGTGGGATATTGTTTTCTGGATGATTTGTCCTTTCTCTTCTGATATCTTATTTGTCCAGTGTTCTTCAGATTCCTTAGCTGGATGCCTTCATTCTCCTGAAAGACAAACACAAAATCCTTCCCCAACCCTAACTTTGGGGAGTTTCCCTTTATCTAATCTTTATCAATTTTCATTTAATGGTTTCTCCTTAAATTTTTATTTTATTTTCTAAAGCTGTTCTATCATCCAGAGCAGTATGGTTTCTTACAATACAGATTAGGTTCTTTAATTACTCTGGGAAGGAGTTTCTTCCACAATGACAGGAAACAACTGAATGGAATTTGACATGGGGGCCTATGAGAGGTCCCTGAGGGGGCATTTCCCAATGGCAAAGGCAAGGGATTACCTTGTCTGTCCCTTGTTGATCTACATTCATTAGTCCAATGTTTGCCTTTGCCACATCATCTGCATAATCCAGAAGGGGGGAATTCTGTTGCCATTGCTGCTTGAAAAAAACATTGTTTCTGGGAATACCCTGTTTACAGTCCCTTTTTAGGTGACCTTGTTTACCACAATTGAAACATCTCAGATTACTATTTTTCTTCAAGCCTCTGAAAATCACCTCTCCTATCCAAGATTATCATAGTCATGAGATTCAATATTAATTGTATCTTGGATTAATTTCTCCAAGGGTGCTGATCTTGTCTTTAATTACCCTTTTGTATTGTGCATTACCATTTTCAAAAGCCATAGATTCAATTATTACTTGTCTAGCTTCTGAATTTGGTATCATTCTATTTACTGTGGAAGTCAGCCTTTGTAAGAAATTAGTGAAGGTTTCTTTTGGACCCTGTATAACTTTTGCAAATGACTCAATTTTCTTTCCTACTCCTTCATTCTGTCCCAAGCATTCAAGCCTGCCATTTGGCATAAAGCTAGGGTGTAGTCATTATATAAAGATTGTCTTTGTAAGTTAGCATAATTGCCTTCTCCAAGAAGTTGACCTTGGGAAATTTCCATACCACTAACCCTACTTCATTGCTCAATGGCTTTAGCCACATCCTTCCACCAAGTCCTCCATTGTAATTGGGAATCAACTTCTAAAATGGCTGTAACCAAATCTCTCCAGTCTTGAGGGATAGTTCTCTTATATGTTGACCACAAGTTTAACATCTCCTTCATGAAAGACGATTGGATATCATATGAGTCTATGGTTTCTTTGAATCTCCTCAAATCTGTTTCATAGGATTCCAATCAGCTTGTACACAGTCTTGAGGATATATCTATCATTTTACAATTCCTGTCAAGTTATTGGATAAATTAAGGTTGACTGGTTGAAAGCCAAAGGCTGTTTCTCTGTAACATTATAATGCAATGTTGAGATTTGTTTTCCTTTAAAGTCTTCTGTCTAGGTCTAAATGAACAAGTTTTTCTAAAACATTTGCCTTAGCAATCATATTAACCAATTTCTTTTAAATGATAAAACAGAAATGATCAAAAAGATAATATTTATAATTGACATTACATACCCATCAACACTAATTATTCTCTCATAATTGTTCCATTTTCAGACTGTCAATCATATTACCAAACAGAGACCAAGTTCCCTCCATTGTAAAAATGTTTCTAATTTTTAACATTTTTTAACTAATTCCTCCCTTTAAGAAATCCCAATTGACTCACCAAATCTGCTGACTATGGCGATTCAGACAATGCGACAGCAGCCCAAGGAGAGGGCCCAGAGAAAGCCAAAACACAATGGAAGAGGAAAGAAGTGAAAGATCCAGATGTGTGCATGAGGAAACATGCAAAACTGGATAACTGCTGTGGTTTTTTGAGTTTGCTGAAGAGAGGCTGCAACAAAAACATAGCCAGTGGGGTAGGGAAACTGGCAAGTGGTGTTTTTTTTTTTTTTTTTTTTTTTTTTCATGAATTCATGTCCCATGTTGGATACCAGATGTACACAATTTCTAATATGGTCTTGTAATAAAAAACAAAAAAACAAAAAAACATGATACCTTTCCCTCCAGGGCTGAGCTATCTCCTTGCAGCTCCAGCTGTCAGAGCTGTCCTAGCAGCTCAAGGTATCTGGGATGCCTTTGCCTCCAGAACTGAACTGCCCATTGCTGCTCCAGCTGTCAGAGATGTCTTAGCAGCTCAAGGTGTTACCTGACTTCCCAAACAGTCAGAACACCTTTCTCTCCAGAGTTGCAACACTCACCTACAATCACTTCATTCTTAGTGCTGGGATTAAAGGCATGTGACTTCCAAGTACTGGGATTAAATGTATGTGACACCACTGTCTAGTTCTGTTTCTCTTCTAGACTGAGTCAATCTCATGTAGTCCAGAGTGGTTTTGAACTCACAGAGATCCAGACAAATCTCTGCCTCCCAAGTACTAGGATTAATGGTGTGTGCCACAACTACCTGACCATATGTTTAATCTATTGGCCATTTCTGTTCTCTGATCTTCAGGCAAATGTTATTAGGTTACACAATATATCACCACAACAATCAATGGATAAATGGCACTACTTTAATAGAATTGCCCAGTTTAAAGAAAAAAGAGCTAACATTTGGGTACATTATATTTTGTCAAGTGATTGTGTCTAAGGAGAAAAAGACCTTGTATCATCACAGTAAGAATATTACATAGTGGTTTCTCTTGTTCCAAAAGATACTTACAAACTTGGGTGGTGATATTGTGTCTCCCAATATATTGTGCATAAACTTATCTAGGGTCAGAGAACAGAACAGTCACTAGAAGGACGTAGAGGTCAGAAAATGGTGGCACATACACTTTCAATCCTAGCATTCCAGAGGCAGAGATTCATCTGGATCTCTGTGAGTTCAAAGCCACACTGGAAACAGCCAGGCATGGTGACACATGCTGTTAATCCCAGGAAGTGATGACAGGAAGCAGAAAGGTATATAAGTCATAAGGACCAGGAACTAGAGGATCTTTTAATATTTTAGGCTTTTAGCAGCAGTACAGCTGGCTGAGATCCACTTCGATGAGGACTCAGGGGCTTCCAGTCTGAGGAAACAAGATCAGCTGAGGAATTGGCAAGGTGAGTTTGGATGTAGCTTGTTCGGTTTTTCTGATCTTTCAACATTCACCCAAATACCTGGCTCCAGGTTTGTTTTTATTAATAAGACCTTTTAATATTCCTGTTACAAACTTGGATGTTTCTTTCAGAAAGGAGAACACCAAAGCATGTTGATGTATGTCAGAACCAGAATCAAACATGACACCAAAATACAGAGATCAGAAACATCATTATGCTGACACTATTAAAGTAGTAAGACCATGAATGTTGTTGGGGCTAGATCTAACAAAGAGCCCAATGTTCAGAGAGTGCCAATTATTCATTTTCAACTGTAAAGCTTCAATGAGCATGTATGATTGTTACAGGGCCTTCCAGCAGTTTCAGTCTGTGGGCTCACAGTGAAGAAACCCAAGTAGTCCAGGATTTTACATTACAAACAGTATTAAAATGTATAAACATCTGGGACTATGAAGAAGCCAGGAATGAGCCTAAATTCTACCTTTTAAGAAAAGAATCAAGAACTCTACTCATAGTCATGAGCATGATACAAAGAGCAGAGAGAAGAGGCATACTGAAAGATGCAATGAAGTTGCTCCAACTGTATACATATTTAAATGTCTCTAATAAGCTGATTGATATGGGAAGTAAATGAGAATAAATTATTTCTATTCCTCTACTCTCCTCTCCTTTTATCCATATTTTCTTTCTTATTTTACACACATACTTTCTTTCACCAGAAGATACATGTTGGCTAGGTTATGAGGTGGTCATCATATAGGAAATATATTTTAGCAAGGGAAAACTCTTTCACAATATACATTTATGATCCATGACAATGTTTTCCTGTTCACTGAGCCTTAAATGATTGTCAAGAATTTCTGCATATTATCATATTGTTTCACTATTCAGCAGAATTATGTTAATTAGAACAAATGAGTAATACGTAGCAAATATATTGGAAGGCTTAGGTAATCTCATGAGTCCCATTCGAAGTGGTAAGATCTTCCAAATCTTTCAGAGTAGAAACAAAAGTAGAGTTTTTAGAGGTTTAAATGTCTGAATATGACAGGATACCTGCTCCTAATAAAATACAAATCAACTTTTACCCATCTCAATGTGAGTATCTGCTTCTAGACTGTATATTTTACTATTAGCAAATTCACTTCATGGATAAGAGTGTACCTTAGTTCATTTCCTAGCATGAACAATGTTCTGGGTCTGATTCCCAGTAAAATACAAACATCATGGTGGTGAATGTCTGAAAATGGAGGCATGAGGATTAGGAGTCTAGGATAATCAATTGGTACATAGAATGCTTGAGACCAGCACCAACTGCATGACAATTTGACATAATTAATCAGTCACTACAATTATTTCAACCTATTATGAAGGCACCCAAAATGCTGCTTGCCTGAGTAAGCCTTAGAGAATACCAAGATTGTGAAATAAATTATTTGGCTCATTTTACCTATATGTCCTATAATTTATATTTACCTTTGAAAAATGAGAATACTTTGTTTTCATGATTAGTTTAATCAAAACACTAAGAATTTAGTCTGTACTCCTTATATATTTCTTAGGCTAGGTCATGACTCCATGCCTAGTCCTAATTACTCCTGAGTTGATTTCTCAGTTCACAAACTTGAACATCAGGACGTAGAAATGAAAATCTAGGACTGAGTAAGAACAGGTAAATGCTAGGTGATAGCCTATCCAGCTACCTTTTCATTTGTCACTTTTGCTATAGTTTCTCTTCTCTGCTAATCCTACCACAATCTGTTACAGAGAAAAGTAATGAATTTGATTCATAGGTACATTAGTATAATTAGTTGGTGAATGCTGAGGATAAACAGTAGATATATTATAGACCCATAGTTATTACCCTTCAAGATAGAAGCAAGCAGAAAATCCTCCCAGTTGGAAAATTCTCAAAAGAAATAATTTATAATCTGTTGATGAAGCTATAAGCCTATAGACATGGATTATAGACTCACAGAATGCTTATTTTGACCAGTTATTCAGGTACATTGAAGGCTGGAAAATGGGAAATCAAGGATAATAATATGGAGAAAGGGCCTAAAATACAGCTTCTGGAATAGGCAAGAAATAAGATAATGATTTTGGCATATGCTAGTGTGCATTGGAATGCATTTAATATAGAAAGACCACTAATAAAGTAGGAAATTTAATTTTGTAACCTTTTCACATTAATGCTGGTATAAAGCACATGTAGATGGAGTAGTTGAAATGTCAAGAACATAAACTTGGCAAAGGCCTAACAATATCTTAGCCAGTATTCATCAATCCTTATGTAGTTATTGCTATAATTCCCAGTCTGCAACAGAAACAAATAATGAACATTTGTTTCTGATGACATCCCTCAGGGAGAAAGGCCATTCCATTGATGGTAAATTTATTAATAATGGATTCCTTCTATTCTGGAAAAATGTGCATTTATCTTGTTCATCTTGATTAGATTTAGCACAAATCTATATATGGTTTGTGGTCCCTGACCTTGGAGTTTTGCAAGGAGAGTTATGCGAAAAATTCATGGAACAAAGACCATATTATTATGTAAGTTCCCCTAAATTCTAAATATAAAAAGGTAGAAATCAAGATCTGCCACTCTTTGCATAATGTCATAATGTCTAGCTGTGGGTCTCTGTATTTTCTGTATTTGTTCTCATCTGCTGCAGGAGGAATCTTTCTCTGCTGATGGCTGAGCAAGACATTGATCTATGTGCATAGCAAGAATGTCACAAGAAGCCATTTTATTGCTACAATTTTTTTGTTTTGTTTTGTTTTTATTTTTGTTAGAATAATAGTATCTGGTCTAATGCTAGAACCCTGTGCTATTTATAATCTGCTTCTTGGTCACCCAAGAAGCACTGGGTATGTGATCCACTTCATGGAGTAGGGCTTGAGTAAAATCATATATTGGTTGGTTACTCCCACAACCTTTGTGCCACCATTGCAGTGGCTGATCTTGTAGACAAGCCACCACTTCAGATCAAAAAAAAAAAAAAAAAAAGGAGGGTGTTTAGATGCTGTTTATGTTTCTTCTATGAAATGTAATGATAATTTAGTTTTCTCTAAGGGATTCTCACTGGGAAAACAAACTACTTTTATTTTCATTCCATTGAAAATATTTTTTTCACATAATATGTCCTTATTAAGGTTTAACTTTGCACTACTCCTCCCAGCTCCTCTCCACTGCCCCTTTCATTCAGATCCAATCCCTGTCTCTTATTAGAAAACAAACAGGCTTCTAGGATATAATAATAAGGTATTTATTATTATTATTATTATTATTATTATTATTTAATATATAATAAAAATAAGTTAAAACAAAAACTTACACACCTAAATAGGACAAAACAAACAGAAAGAAAAGATCCAACATAAAGGCACAAAAAAACAGATATGTGTGCAGAGACCCATTCATTCACACACTCAGGAATTTCATAAAAGCACTCCAGTAGAAGCTATAATATATACTGAAAGGACTTGAAGATAAAAAGAGAGATGTAAAGAAATCTATTTTTGCTTGGATCTTATTATATATAATATATACATAATATATAAATTTATGCTATATATATATATATATATATATATATATATATTAGTTAAGATAAATTTGAAAAAAAGGAAAAGCCCTGAAATGTCATTATGAGATGAAGAACCTCCAAAAATGTCACTGAGTTAGTTTTCTGTTGACCATTTACTAATAGGTATGTGACCTACTCTTAAGGGTAGTTTGTTTCTCAAGTGAGATTCCACTGGAGAAAACTAAATTTTCATTTGCAAGTGGTTATTAGTTGGAGATTTTGGAGATTTCTTCTGGGTTAGAGATGGGGCATGTGTCTGCTTCTCCTTTCAGTTCTAGGACACAATCTGGTACAGACCATGCAGACCCTGTACATGATGCCTCAGTCTCTCTGAATTCATATGTGTGTCAATCCTGTTGAGTTAGATGGTGTTGTTTTCTTGGTGTCCTCCAATCTCTTTAGCTCTTAGATTGTTTTCACTAGGAATATGGAAGGAGACAGTAAAAATTAAGGGACTTTGAGGGGTAATATGGAAATGCAATATAGCAGAAGCTTCCTAAAATTAATACACATGTGAAACAAATTACTCTTAAGGGTATGCAGCATGCCCAGCAGCAGATGGTAACAACAAATGAACTCAATGGTGTCTTTAAGGTTCCTTTTTGTTTAAATCTCTTCCACAGATTCAGTCCTCCTCATTCCTCCATTTCAATTCAGAAAAGAACATGCCTTCCAGGGACATCCACTGAACACAGCATGACAAGTTACAATAAGACTAAACATAAACTCTCCTACCAAGGCTGAATGAAGCAATGCAGTAGGAGGAAAAGTGTCCCCAAAGCTGGCCAAAGTGTCAGAAACAACCTCCAATGTTAGGAGTCCCACAAAAACACCAAGCTACACAATCATAACATATAGACAGAAGACCTAGCTTAGATTCACAGAGGTATCATGATTGTTGCTTCTGTCTCTGTGAGCCCCTATGAGACCTGGTTTTCTGTGAGCCCTGTTATTGTAGTGTCTTCAACCACTCCAGCTCCCTCCCCCTTCTCACTCAGCAAATTCTGCCTAGAGTATGGTTGGGGATCTCTATATCTGCTCCCATCAGTTGATGGATGAAGCCGCTTCAATGACGACTATGCTAGGTTCTGATCTATAAGTATAGCAGAATATTATTAAGAATAATTTATAGGAGACCATGGTAAATGAAGACCACATGAGAAAAGGAAGAAACAAAGTGCTAGAGAGGCCCACAGAAATCCACAAAGATACCCCCACAATAGACTGCTGGCAATGGTCGAGAGACAGCCCGAAATGACCTACTCTGGTGATGGGATGGCCAAACACGCTAATAGTCGTGCTAGAAACCCCATCCAAGGACTGAGGAATCTGGATGCAGAGATCCACAGCTAGGCCCCAGGTGGATCTCCGGGAGTCCAATTAGTGAGAAAGAGGAGGGTTTATAAGAGCGAGAATTGTTGAAACCAAGGTTGGATAAAGCACAGGGACAAATAGCCAAATGAATGGAAACACATGAACTATGAACCAAAGGCTGAGGGGCCCCCAACTGGATCAGGCCCTCTGAATAGGTGAGACAGTTGATTGGCTTGTTCTGTTTGGGAGGCATCTAGGCAGTGGTACCAGGTCCTGGGCTCGCTGTATGGGATGACTGTTTGAAACCTGGGACTTATGCAGGGTCGCTTGGCTCAGTCTGGGAGGAGGGGACTGGACCTGCCTGGACTGAGTCTACCAGGTTGATCTCAGTCCTTGGGGGAGGCTTTGCCCGGGAGGAGGTGGGAATAGGGGGTGGGCTGGGTCGAAGGGGAGGGGGGCAGGAAGGGGGAGAACAAGGGAATCCATGGCTGATATGTAGAACTGAATGGTATTATAAAATAAAATAAAAGGAAAAAAGAAAAAAGAATAATTTCACTGATTTTATTTTTTCTAGCCAGTTGTGTTTGGTTCTATGCTAGGTCTCTGGGCTATCTGGATTCTTGTTCCTGGTCATCCAGGCAGTGTTAGATGTGGACTCCTTCTTGTGGCATGGGCCTCAGCTTGGACCAGCCATTCATTGGCCACATCCACAAGCTGTATGCCACCATTATCTCAACACAGCTTCAAGGAAGGACAAACTTGGTTGAAAATTTGGTGGCTGGATTGATATATCAGTCTAATCACTGGAAGCCTTGGCTGGTTACAGAAGATGACTAGTTCAGCCTTCATATCTCCCATTACTAGGAGTTTGTGCTAGGGTCACCCTCCCTCATAGATTACAGGGAATTTCCATTGCACTTGGTTTCCAGATTGCCCCCTAATTCCCCCCATTTCCATTTGTCTCTCTCAGTACTATCTCCCTCCATCTCTCCATTTCTCCCCCACTTCCAGGCTGATCTCTCCTATTCTCATCTCCACCCTCTGCCTCTAGTGGTAAATACATTTCCCTTCACAGGGAGATCTCTGCATCCTCCCTTGAGACCCTCTTGTTACTTAGCCTTTCCAGGTCTGTGGATTGTAGCATGATTATCCTTTACTGAACAGATAATATCCACTTGCCTGTTTGTTTTCTGATGAGAGACCATAAAGGGGTGGATCAGTAAAGGAGAGAGGTGGGGAGGACCTGGTAGGAGTAGAGAGAGGGAAAAGCTTAATCAAGATATATAGTGTGAGGGAAAAACATCTATTTTTAATAAAAGAGCAAAAAAAAATAAGCATTATTTAAATCTTAAAAATTACTCTTTCCTTTAAAACATGTAGAAATCAGGATATTGATTGAAGGATGGTCCTACTTACAGTGTTAGTAATCTACAAGGGGATTTGTTTCCCATTTTCACACCCTATTTATATAGACAGAGAAGCTTCCAATAAATCTGATTATTTTACATGGTTACTGTGGTCATAAAATCAAATGAAGTAATTCCCGAAAAGTAATTCTGTGAAGAGTCTAACCTACAGAGAATACTTACCTTACTTAAGTTAAGATTAAATTTGTTTCTTCACAATATGAAGTCTAACTTGACATGAAAATTATTCTTTCAAAAGTATGCCAGTTCATTCACTTACATTTTTATTCAAGATGATAAATGTAGTGGACTAAAACCTACATCAAGAGACAAGCCATTAAAAGCAGCATTTGCTGGTATTCTTATAATGGGATTTGTTGCTATTGTTTAAAAAAAAAGACAGAATATGTCAACTCAACTCATGTTGAGGTTGTTTATCTTAAGCATCTCAAAATGTAGCAATATTTATAAATAAGATATTTATGGACCTAATTAAGTGAAGATGACGTGATAAGAATAGCCCCTAAAACACTTGTTATTGTCTTTATAACAGAAAAGGTGGGCAAAGATATGTCCACAGGCAAAAAAAGATATGAAGACAAGAACAGGACAGCTGTCCACTAGTGACAAAGTAATCTGGTATAAGTTCTTCCATATGTTGCCTGAAGGAGCCGACCCTGGCCACAGATGGGTGTTGGCCCCAAAACAAAGAAAAATGAATTTCTATCCACATCATTTTAGCTGTGAAAGTGTGTATGATAGCCCTGGGAATGCAGAGAATTATGGAAATAGTCCATCTCTATGTGTGGTTGGCTGTTTTGTTTTTTATGATTTTGGCTGTTTGGGATCTTTTGGGGGTCCACCACCCAACTCCCAAATGTATCACGAGGAATTCATATTCTTATGAATGTCCAGTCACAGCTTGACATGTTTCTAGTCAGCTTTTCTTAACTTAAATTACCCCATCCATCTTTTGCTTCTGGGCTTTTTCCTTTATCCTATATACCTTTCTTTAGTTCTTACTCTGTGGATTGCTATGTAGCTGGGTGGCTGGTCCCTGGAGTCCTAGTTTCCTCTCACTCTTAGATCTTCTAATGTTCTTCTCCTTCTATTTATTCTTTCTGTGTACCAGTCCCACCTACTACTCTCTCTTGCCTCACTATTGGACGTTAAGCTCTTTATTAGACCAATCAGGTGTTTTAGACAGCCAAAGTAACCCAGCTTCACAGAGTTAAACAAATGCAACATAAAAGAATGCAACCTATCTTTGCATCATTAAACTAATATACCATAGCATAAACAAATGTAACACATCTTAAAATAATATTCCACACCTTTGCTTTGCATTTCCTTGGATTTTTAATGAAATTGACAGCTTCCTTTTCATTTTTATCCTTTGAAGTAAATTGGAAATATTTTATTTGTGTCATATTCTTTTATAACTGAAAGCCCAAATTCAAGGCATTATACTCTTTTATTTTTCCTTGAAACAAAGATCATTTTTGATATGAACCCTAGCGTTAAACATTGAGCCAAGGAAATTAATATCCAAGATAGAAAAATAAACAAATTTCCTCAACAGAGGGAAAAAAATCTTACCAAATAACTAGAAGATACATTTATAATATTGATATATTTATTAAGTTTAATACAGCATTAATATGAATTTTTGGTATAAAGTTCAGGATTTAACAATGTTCATAATCACTAATGTTCAATTTATCAATGTATCCAATTAAGCAGCAGCAGCATGGGACATAAAAGAGCCAGTCATAGATTTTTGTTTCATATTTAGTTTTGCTTTAATTTCTTTCACATTGGCTTTGCTCTCCTCTACCTAGGAGAAAGAATAGGATGAGATTTATATATACCATGTGGTGACTGAATATGGTCATTTCATTTATAGTTTAGACAAATGAACACAGGTGTTGTAATTAATACTTCAGAGTTGAGAAAACATGACTTCAGAGATGTTACATGTTTTCCAAAATTTGCAGCTAGTAGAAGAAATTCAGCCACCATATTCCTCCCTGTCTTCCCCCCGTGATAGGTAAGCATCAGTGTACATCCACTAAACCAACTAAACCTTATTCAAAGACAAATTCTCTTTTGTGTGGCAATGGAATCATTTTTTTTTTACTACAAATACCATCTGTTCTTCAAAGAAAAAAGGGACAAGAGTAGCTCTGAAAAAGTTCAGTTGGTGCATAACACTATTTAATTGTCTTTATCAATAGGTGTGCACCGTTTTCTCATAGATGCCAGTGATTTAATTTTGTAATTTTGCTTTATCATTAAATATTATTGATTCAATGTTTCTTCATTCACTCTTTCTCTCAGTCCTTTAGATTACAGGCCTGTTTTATACTTGTTACTGACTAGATAGAGGAATATCAAATACATATTTTGCATTTTCAAGTCTCATCCCATGGATTAAACAGAAATGAGAGAAAATGACAGCTGAGGGCAGTTGATGTTATCTGTGTTATGGTTAAAAGTAAAAGAAAACAATAGAAAATAAATTCATTAACTGAGAAGAAAAAATACGAAACAACATTTTTTTTGTTTCTATATTCTATTTGTCAGGGTGGAGATGGAATCACAACTGGAAAAAATAATGGTAATGTCATGAAAACTGAACAGTGTAATGTTCTGCTTTAAGTAACAAGTCATGGGGAAGTTTGGAAAACTGTGGCCACTATTACTCCCTTGATAATTTCTACAAGAAGCATTCAATAAAAATAGTAATGTTTCTACCATGTACTATCTTGGATGATAGAAAAGTCATACTGATGCAATGGGGCTGTATGGCAATTTATTAGGGATATTGAAATTTAACTTTCATGATCCTGAACCATTTTGGAGCAATTGCTGATGATGGGCTATCATTTATAAATTAAAATGATAGGAGACAATTGAAGACAATTTAGCTAGTTTATAGTGCTTACTTGGCATGTAAATGCTTTGGATTATTCTTTCCTCTTCCTGTGACAGAATACCTGAGAGAAACAGCTTTCAAGAAGTGTATGTTTAGGCTACTTGATTCATAGTTTTTAATCCATGATTAGTTTACTCCATTTCATTTAAGCATGAACTAAGGTAGAAAATTATATTAGAATGCATGACATAAAATTATGTGCTTCATCTTATGTCACCTAGGAGGCAGAAATAGATAGGATGAGTGCTGGGAGATGTCTTTCTGCATGCTGTGAATATATGTTGTTCTCATTGTTTAATAAATAAGCTGCTTTGGCCTATGGCAAGGGAGTTTAGAGACAGGCAGGAAATCCAAGGAGAGAGACAGGAAAGAGAAAGGTGGAGTCTGGGAGATGCCAGCCTGCCACCCAAGGGGCAACATGCTAGCAGATCAGTAAAGCCACACAACATGTGGCAAAACATAGATTAATAGAAATGGGTTAATTCACCTCGCATTTGTTGTGCACGCCTTTAATCCCAACACTCAGAGGTAGAGGCAGGTGAGTTCAAGGATAGCCTGGTCTACAGAGTGAGATCCAGGAAAGGCACCAAAGCTACACAGAGAAACCCTATCTTGAAAAAACAAAAAAATAAACAAAAAATGGGTTAGTTAAGATTTAAGAGCTAGCTAGCAAGAGGCCTGCTATAGGCCATACAGTTTATAAATAATATTAAATCACTGAATGATCATTTTATAAGCAGCTGTGGGGCTGGGGCCACAGGGCCAGGTGCGATTGGAGAAAACTTACGGCTACATACGGTAACAAGAATTTCCACCAAAAACCTGAAAAAGCTTCTTTAAAAAGTTTTTAAAAATGGAGCTAAAAACAGCTTCCTAGTTGTGTCTCTCTGACAAGCCATTAGCTAGAGTATGGCAGGTTTGAAGCATGTGGGATTGATCTACAGCATGGCAGATTCCTGCTGTAGTACACAGAAGTGTCTCCAAGCCATGTAGTGCACTGCATGGTGGATTTAGTTTATACTAGTACACTCCAATAAAATAAAATAAAATAAAATAAAAATAAATGAAAAATAAAAAAAAGGTTTCTGTGTCAGCAGCAGTAAGTTTGCTGCCTTAATTTTAAATGTCCTTTTTTTGTCCTGTCCCAGTTAAGTTGTTTGTGTGAAAAATGTGCAGTTGGGTTCCTGAGGGTGCTGGGGATCAGTTCTCCTGTGGTTTTTCCTGTTTGGAAAACAGTGTCCCGCTTGCCTCTAGATACAGAGTAACCATTCCTTGACCCCTGCTGTTAGGGGGGCATATAAGCCCTTGTTGGTATGATGAACTGAAACTGGGTGTCTAGAGTGCTGTTTAACCTTGGCGTCCCTCGCCAGATTTCATGCTCCAGCTGCACGGGTCGCCGCATTTCTGGGCTACATGCTGCTGGATGGAGGCAAGGACCCACTGCTTCCCAGACTTGATGGTGAGCATGGATCCCAGAGCTGGTGGTAAACACACCTCCGCCAAAGCTGTCACTTCAATCTTAGCCACTCTGCAGTTTAGCAATGATCAGAAAAGGATTATACATAGACAAAAGACAGGTCCATTTGTCTTGTTGACTGTGTTCTTTGCCCTACAAAAGCTTCTCAGTTTTAAGAGGTCCCATTTATTACTTGTTTCTCTCAGTGTCTCTGCTATTGGTGTTATATTTAGGAAGATCTCCAGTGTCAATGCGTTCAAAACTACTTCCTACTTTCTCTTCTGTCAGGTTCAGAGTAACTGGATTTATATTGAGGTCTTTGATCCACTTGGACTTAAGTTTTGTGTACAGTGACAGATATGGATCTATTTGCAGTCTTCTATACGTTGATATCCAGTTATGCCAGCACCATTTGTTGAAGATGCTTTCTTTTTTCCATTGTATAGTTTTGGCTTCTTTGTCAAAAATCATATGTTCATAGGTGTGCGGATTAATGTCAGGGTCTTCAGTTCGGTTCTACTGGTCCACATGTTGGTTTTTATGCCAGTACCAAGCTGTTTTTATTACTATAGCTCTATAGTAGAGATTGAAGTCAGGGATTGTGATGCCTCCAGAGGTTGTTTTATTGTACAGGATTTTTTGGCTATCCTGGGTTTTTTGTTTTTCCGTGTGAAGTTGAGTATTGAGCTTTCCAGGTCTGTGAAGAACTGTGTTGGTAGTTTGATGGGGATTGCATTGGATCTGTAGATTGCTTTTGGTAAGATTGCCATTTTTACTATGTTAATCCTGCCTATCCAGGAGCATGGGAGAGCTTTCACAATGACAGCCTACAGAATGGAAAAAGATCTTCACCAACCCTACATCTGACAGAGGGATGGTATCCAGAACACATAAAGAACTCAAGAAGTTAGACATCAAAATACCCAACAGTCCAATTAAAAAATGGGCTATAGAAGCAAACAGAGAATTCTCAACAAAAGAAGCTCAAATGGCTGAAATGCATTTAAGGAATTGCTCAACATCCTTGGTCATCAGGGAAATGCAAATCAAAACCACTCTGAGAT
Source organism: Peromyscus leucopus (assembly GCF_004664715.2). Classification (NCBI taxonomy): domain Eukaryota; kingdom Metazoa; phylum Chordata; class Mammalia; order Rodentia; family Cricetidae; genus Peromyscus; species Peromyscus leucopus. The sequence goes on from NC_051063.1 coordinate 36,411,101, forward strand.
ACCACCTTACACCTGTCAGAATGGCTAAGATCAAAAACACTGAAGACAGCTTATATTGGAGAGGATGTGGAGCAAGGGTAACACTCCTACACTGTTGGTGGGAAGGGAAGGCAAACTTGTACAGCCACTTTGGAAATCAATATGGCATTTTCTTAGAAAATTGGGAAACAGCCTCCCTTAAGACCCAGCTATACCAGTTTTGGGCATATACTCAAGGAATACTCAATCAAACCACAAGGACACATGCTCAACTATGTTCATAGCAGCATTATTTGTAATAGCCAGAACCTGGAAACAACCTAGATGCCCTCAACTGAAGAATGAATAAAATGTGGTACATATACACAATGGAGTACTACTCAACAGAGAAAAACAATGACATCATGAGGTTTGCAGGAAAATGGATGGAACTAGAAAGTATCATCCTGAGTGAGGTAACCCAGACTCAGAAAGACAAACATGGTATGTACTCACTCATAAGTGGATACTAGATGTAAAGCAAAGGACAAGCAGACTGCAACTCACAACTCTAGGGAGGCTACCTAGTAAAGAGGACCCTAAGAAAGACACAGGCATTGCCCAATGACAGATAAATTGATGAGATCTACATGAGCAAACTGGGGGTGAGGGGGTAATGGAGGGCAAGGGTCAGGAAAAGAGAGCTTAGGGGAGTGGGAGGTCCCAGCTCGATCAGGAACAGAGTGGGACAACAAAAAAATAAATACCATGGAAAATGAAGACCCCCTGGAAATAGGAAGAAGCAGAGTGCTAGAGAGGTGCCTAGACATCTACAAAGATACCTCCATGATAGACTACTGGCTATGGCAAGAGAAAGCCTGAACTGACCTACTCAGGTGATTGGATGGCTGAACACCCTAACTGTCATGATAGAACTCTCATCCAATGACTGGTGGAAGCAGATGCAGAGATCCACGACCAAGCCCCAGGTGGAGCGCCAGGAGTTCAGTTGTCTTCAAGAGAGAGGAAGGATTATATGAGCAAGAGATATTGAAACCATGATTGGAAAAAGCACAGGGACAAATAGCCAAACTAGTGGAAACACATGAACTATGAACCAATAGCTGAGGAGCCCCCATGGAACTGGACCAGGCCCTCTGGATAAGTGAGACAGTTGATTAGTGTGAACTGTTTAGGAGGCCCCCAGGCAGTGGGACCAGGACCTGTCCTTGGTACATGAACTGTCTTTTTGGAACCTATTGCCTATGCTGAGACACTTTGCTCAGCCTTGGTGCAGGGAGAAGGGAACTGGATCTGCCTCAACTGAATCTACCAGGCTGGGCTGACTTCCCAGGGGAGACCTTGCCTTGGATGAGTTGGGAATGGTGGGTGGATTTGGGGGGGGGGTAAGGCTGAGGGATGGGAGGAGGGAGGACAAGGTTATTTGTGGCTGATATGTAAAATTAAATTAATTATAAAAAAATATTTAAAAAAATACAAAAGAGTTTCAGATGGAATAAACCTCTAAATGGTTTACATTTTGTGTAAAAATATACATAGGCTTGGAAGAGAGAGGAAAAGGGGGATAGATTGTTATATAAAGAAATAGACAATTTTAAAAATAAAGTCTTTGAAGAGACAGTAAAAGTAATATAGAAAATAAGCCATGGAAAGATGGAAATCACACAGAGTCTGGATTCTATTGTCTTTGGATTCTTAAGTGCAGAAAGACATTTGGTTGTGAAGGCCACTAAGTTAAATCAATATGTATATTTTAAAGGTATCTTGACTTCAAAATTTGTGTCTAAGGATACATTTCTTTGGAAAAAGGTTCTGCTTTTGTTTCCACAGAAGGTGAGAACCTGTGGATTATTTCCTAATAGGATTTGATCAGCCAAGACCTTCTGATGATCTAACATCCAAAATCAACTTCAAAGCAACTGGCTTAAAAGATCCATTTTACAGACTATTACAGCTAACATTTAACTATAATTCTTAATTTTCTCAGATACCCATAAAATTACCAGCACTCCAAATCAGCAGAAAGTAGTAGGAAAAGCTATGCCCAAATTCCCAAAATATTGCTTATGTTTATTTTTGTTTAAAGGCTGTTGATTATAAATGTAATATCTTTCTAAAAAAAGGGGGAATATGATATAGATATGATAGAATAAATGCGTAGATTATTGATTCTACTTTTAAAGAGCAACAACTTGTTTAAAGTGTTTTACATTGCTATGGATTTTAGTTTATTGATACAAATTTAAAGTAAATTTTGCTATACTATATATATTTCTACTTCTGTTTAAGATAGTATATTTATGCAACTCATTTAAAATTGTAATGTATAATTAAGAAATACAGATTAATAATTGGTCATCTATGATAATCACACTTATAGTCATGTTAGTTAAGTTTTCTAGGTATACATAGTTATATTTCAATTAAGTAGGCAATCTTCAAACACTTCAAAGACCTACAGAATATGGCATTTAAAATGTTTTAAAAACTTAGACTTGCTCTACAATGACACACATCTGCTCCTGGCAGCATCAATTTACTTCAAAGCAGATAATAGGCATCAAAGAAACTCCACATGGAGTTTGCATTCCTTATGGCAAAACTTAGACATTTGTGCAATAAACTGTTTTTGCCTGGACTGCTTGACAAATGTTGTAGAGATCCATGGCCAGGCCCCAGGTGGAGCTCCAGGAGTCCAATTCAGAGAGAAAGAGGAGGGATTGTATGAGCGAGAATTGTTGAGACCATGATTGGAAAAAGCACAGGGACAAAAAGCCAAACTAGTGGAAACACATGAACTATGAACCAATAGCTGAGGAGCCCCCAACTAGATCAGGCCCTCTGGATAAGTGAGACAGTTGATTAACTTGAATTGTTTGGGAGGCCCCCAGGCAGTGGAACCAGGACCTGTCCTTAGTGCATGAGCTGACTCTTTGGAGCTTGGGGCCTATGCAGGGACACTTTGCTCAGCCTGGGCAAAGGGAGGAGGGGACTCGACCTGCTTCCACTGAATCTGCCAGGCTGAGCTGAATCCCCAGGGGAGTCCTTGTCCTGAAGGAGATGGGAATGGGGGATGGGCTGGGGGGAGGACAGGGGGTGGGCAGGAGGAGGGAGGACAGGGGAATCTGTGGCTGATATGTAAAATTAAATTAAATTATAAAAGAAAAAAATTTAAAAAAAAAGAAAAATATTGTATTTAATGGACATGCAGGACTTATGGGAAAATGATTACTAAATTTTGGGAAAACAAAGTGAGATAGTCCTTCAGGTTCCTGCTTCACAGAGGAGACTACCAAATATTCTGCAGGACACAGGGAAAAGTCACTAAGAGGCTTTAGACCTATAGGCTGAAGATGGGTGCCCCAATGTTGCAGAGGAACTTTGGATGACTGTCCAGGCAGCCAGCTGTCTCTATCATTATAGATGTTTGCAAGTTGCTTACAATATTCTTCCTGTTTACTTAAGTAATATTATATACTTCTGGGATCTTTGATGTAATTGAAGACTAGATTGTTATAGTTGTCTATGTTTATGATAAAAGATAAATTAGAAACTTTAGACTCACAAATATAGGATAGATGATAAAATATTTTCTTTAATTTTGCCAAATACAAATAGACTAGATATTGTTAACTGTTATTCTTGCTTGATAACTGTTTTGTTAATACAATTTTATTATATTAAAGCTAAAACTTTCCTTTTTGATTTGATAGAACAGAGGAAGTGCTAGGGGATGACTTTCTGTATGCTGTGAATATATGTTGTTCCCATTGGTTAATAAATAAGCTGCTTTGGCCTATGGCAAGGCAGTTTAGAGGCAGGCAGAAAATCGATGGAGAGAGGCAGGAAAGAGAAAGGTGGAGTCTGGGAGATACCAACCTGCTGCCCAAGGAGCAACATGCCAGTAGATCAGTAAAGCCACAGAACATGTGGCAAATTATAGATTAATAGAAATGAATTAATTTAAGATTTAAGAGCTAGCTAACAAGATGCCTACAATAGGCCACACAGTTTGTAAATAGTATTAAGCCTCTGAATGATTATTTTGTATGCAGCTGTGTGACCATGGGACCAGGCAGAAATGGAGAAACCTTCTGGCTACAGATGAGTAATAAGACATGCTCTTGTAGTGCATACCCTCATTGATCTGTTTTTGTTTTTTTTTAACTGAAGCCAGTTTTCACCATGGAAATACCCATTAATGGCTTGATCCAATAATGAGGTCAAAGCCCCATGATCCACTCACCTTCCCAAAGCCACACAAGAAAAACACTATGACATAGAACAATGATCAATAAGCATTTGTGGACATTTGACAATCCAACCAGAAAAATGTTACTTTGGCCAACATTTTTTTTACCTATTCATCTTATTTGAATAAATAGCTGTCATTTCTTAATAATGTGGTGCAATTCTGATAAGCTTGTCTTCTTTAAGATTATCAGTCATGAAGAGCTTATTCAGTTTACTATTCACATACTAGTTGTTGTGTTTGCTATGTACAAACTTATTAATATATGAGGTTTATTTGCACTCAGGATTTTAGAAATATCACCCTGAGGTAAAAAAGCACAATTTCTTAGATTCTAGAAAGATTTGTTCACCATCATACTGGCAACACAAAATAAATCTATCTATTTATTCATGAGACAAGAGATAAAGTATATATTGGCTCACATGATACTATTTCTTTGGTTGTTCTTTGCCAACTTGATACCAAACTAGACAAACCTGAGAAGAGGGAATTTTAATTGAGAAAATGTCTCTATAATATTGGCCTATAGGTAGTCTACAGGGTATAGTTTTTATTAATGATTGATTGGTTGTGCTCATCCCACACGGGTGGTGCAGCTGCTGGGCAATGACTCTAAACTGCAAATTAAAATTGGCTGGGTAAGTCATGGAGAACATGCCAGTAGGCAGTATCCTCTTTCCTTTCCACCTTTCTTGCCCTGACTTCCCTCATTAGTAAAGTGTGGCCTGAGAGTTATATGTTGAAATCAATTCTTTTCTCCACAAATTGCTTTTGATCATCGTATTTTATCATAGCAATAGAAACCCTAAGACATCCTTCAAAGACACCCTCCAAGTTTCACATAAACATCTATATTTATAGACCTCATATTCTAAAGGTTACATCACATGAAGATCAAGCCTTTTAACACTTGGATATTTGGAAGACATTCAACATCCAAATTATAACATGTGGTTAAGTGATAAATCAAATAATTGCTATGGCGGTGTGCAACACTAATCCACATCAGAGAACAGCAATCTCTGTGAGACAGCTAAATGATTAGAAAGCAAACACAAGAAATATCAAAAAAAAAAAAAAAAACAAAAAAATGATTTCTCTATTGTAAGTTTCTGCATCCATTTACATGGAAAGTAAACTCCATATGAGTATATTTGTCCACATTTAGATTTGTCCAGGGATAGTCAAGTCTGTTTCATTGCACATTGGAGAAATTACAGAATGTAACCAAGAAAAGGTAGGCAATAAATGTAAACTTGTGGAGGGAATGATCAGGAGAAAAAGAGGTAGATGTCTTTCCTTAGTAAGTTTATAGAGTCATGATGATTATAGACAACAAGAACACAAGAAGAAGAAGCAGTCTGCAGAAAGAGTATTTAGAAACCTAAACTAAGTATATCAGGTATAACACTTCAGAAGCTTATCTCCTGTGACTAAGTCACAGGAGAGGTAAAATTTCATCAAATATTTTTGTAAAGATTTTCCCTCATGTAGAGGAAGATATTGTGGAGGCGAGACAGATAAAGAGTGAGAAGGGGGGGTTTGCCTAGTTTTCCCTATGTCAGCATGAAGCTGCATCAATAACTTCCTTGCTTTTCAGCTGTGCTCAGCTATGTTCAAACAGCCTTGTGCTCAATCAGCCCAAGTTTGTTTTCTCCTCCATTTTACTCTCTTGTTCTTTTAGGGTTTTCTTTCTTCATCTTTAAAATGATCTTTTATTTTATTTTACAATACAATTCAGTTCTACATATCAGCCACGGATTCCCTTGTTCCCCCACCCCCCTGTCTTCCCCCAGCACACCCCCTATTCCCACCTCCTCCAGGGCAAAGCCTCCCCCAGGACTGAGATCAACCTGGTAGACTCAGTCCAGGCAGGTCCAGTCCCCTCCTCCCAGGCCGAGCCAAGCGACCCTGCATAAGTCCCAGGTTTCAAACAGCCAACTCATGCAATGAGCACAGGACCCGGTACCACTGCCTAGATGCCTCCCAAACAGATCAAGCAATCAACTGTCTCACCTATTCAGAGAGCCTGATCCATTTGGGGGCCCCTCAGCCATTGGTTCATAGTCATGTGCTTCCATTCATTTGGTTATTTGTCCCTGTGCTTTATCCAACCTTGGTCTCAGCAGTTCTCGTTCATATAAACCCTCCTCTTTCTCACTAATTGGACTCCCGGAGCTCCACCAGGCTAGCTGATCTCTAAAATGATCTTTTAAACTTTACATTAGCAGGGAGGCTCACATCTACCAGGCCAGTTTACCTCCATGAAGTGGCAGTCTTGAATTATGACTTTACTCCTGGAATTGGTTGATGTTAATGGCAACCCAAAACTTACATAGAGTTAATCTCTAGTATCACTTTATTTCATAGATTCCTAGCATGGCTTAAGGTTACTATAACTTTAAGTTATGTCTATGTCCCCTTTTTTCTGCAGGGATTAAATTACTACTTTTTTTTAAGGCAGCCATTAGAATCACATCTATTTTCAGAGCAATAAAAATTCATCTTGCACAAAAGAAAAGGCTGCTTTGTTTTCTACTTTGATTTTGTCCCCTTTGCCTGCAATAACTGCTTTGTGATGAGGCTTCCAGGTCCTCAGTTGCCCACATCCTTTTCTTCACTGTTTTGGAATACTTTCAGTCATTGGACAACTAAGACTTTTAGTTGATTTTTAAATATTTAAATTATCAACCCAAGAATAATGTAATTTGCTGAAAGATTTTAGCTTTACTTCTGACAACAAAATAGCTATATTTTTAAATATAATATCATCACTATGTACTTTAAATAAAGTTGGTGGACCACAAAGAGGCTAAGAAGAGGGAGACAAGTAAGGAACCATTATCTAGAGATGACACTATTTCAAGGTCAATACCTTCTAATATAAAAATAGATATTACCAATATAAGAAGATAATCAATTGAATTTAACATTATTAAATGAATTGATTCCATATTTATGCTTTTTTTATGGCATGCCACTTAGTAATCTAATTCCTGATATGTTGAGTTTGGGAATCTAGCTATCTTGTGTTCTGAACGAACATCTACATGGAGTTGTCAATTAAATTATGAAGCTAATCTTGCTACAAAATGCATCTCTCTACAAACCCTATGAGTTACATTTTATCTAATGTGAAACAGCCAATATATATTGAATCCAGAGCAACTGAGGTATATTTATATATACAATCATTTTTTCTACAAACTTTTTTAAGTTCGTGAGAATGTGGTCAAGGCCAATTTGTGTACTGATATTTTCAAAGAAAATAAATTAATCAACTTCAACATAAACTATTTCTATCAAATAAGTGACAATAGAGGCCTTTGTACCAGCTAGACAGAATGGCAGAGAAGAATTACTATGTTTCATTTTCTTTTTAACAACTGCAAAGTGTTAATATATGTCAATAGATAGACTGATGGTGATAGGTAGGTGGTTGATAAATAGATAGATGATACATAGATTGGGAGCAGTTTCTAAGGAGAGAGTATAAGGTAAAAGGGCCAGCCAAAAACAAAAACAAAAACAAAAAAAAAACCCAAAAAACCCCACCACCTCCTGGCCCTGAAACCAGAACCTTAAAACGGGTCAGTAAAAGAAACACACTTCAGCCCTGAAACCAGAGCCAAAGAAATACACCCTGACCCTGAAACCAGATCCAAAGAAACATGCTCTGCCCCTGACGAACACAGCACAAAACCAAACCCTTGAACAGGAAAACCAACCAGTCCCTGAGCGTGAAATCTTGCCAATCCGTGGAAATCCGACCAATTCCCACCCTGAAAATCTTCTCCCTCGAAAATTCCACCCCTAAGAAGCACTATTTAAACCCTGTACCTGTTCAATTCGGAGCTGCCTTTTTCCACCCTGGAAGAGGCAGCGACCCGCCTAGATTCTTCCCTCTCAATATTCTCTTTAATAAGGTTTGGTAGAGACCATCTTTCACTGGAATGGAGTGGAGCAGAGAAGTAACTGTTTTCAAGGGAGTTGGAGCAGAGCAGAGCAGAACTTTAACACTTTGCAGGGAAACCTTCCCCTAGTGGAGCAAAGTTGTTAAACTCTATTGGACCCTAGCAGAACTGTAATGACTTCGCTGGGAAAACCATTCCCTGACAGAGTTATTACATTGGGGAAATGTTTCCCTGGAGCAGGGCTATAAGCTGCTACACTTATGGTGACTTTGTGGTACTCCTTGGCTCTTGGCTGCCAGGATCCCTTTCCATCCAAGCTGCAGTGCTTACAAAGAGTAAGTTTCCAGACACTGTCTCAGTTAACAAGATAGTTTGAACATTTTCAGAGCCTTTTGTCACTATATGAAAATAAAAAATAAAGGTGAATTATATTTCTAGCAATCTCATTTAAAGAATTATACACACTCTTCCAAGATGTAAGTATCACATTTTTAATTACAAAAAATATCATGTTTAAGCCCATAGATGTTTTAATCTTCATACATTGTATTGAAAATGAAAATATAATTTCATGTGACAAAAATGTCTTGAACAACTGTTATTTTTTTCTTCCTGTCTTTCCAGCTAATAATCTTCTTTTCCATACCACATTTGAATCATTGAGTATATCTAGTAATTGAATATTCATTAATTAGGAGAAAGCTATGCAAGCCATAATATCTTCATAGTTGGAATGCAATGTAGCACTAAACAAGTTTCAGATTTAACTCAGGTAAATATGGAAAGATACAAAGTATATGTAGTTGACTCTCCTGTTCATTTAAGTATGAAGATTAGTGGAGGATATTCTCTCTCTAGTCTATAGTTATACACTGAGCAACTAAATTTAAAAATCAGAATAAATCACAGTTATCTCTGTATACTAGAACCATTTCATCTTGTTCTTTACACAAATATACATATTACTTGCCATTGTCACTTCCAAAATAGTTACTCATGATCCTGCCTTCCCACAGTGACAATTTGTGATGTGGTCTTTAAGCCGAAATGAACTTTCTAGGTTGCTTTTTTTTTTTTTTTGGTTTTTCGAGACAGGGTTTCTCTGTGTAGCTTTGTGGCTTTCCTGGAACTCGCTTTGGAGACCAGACTGGCCTCGAACTCACAGAGATCCACCTGCCTCTGCCTCCCAAGTGCTGGGATTAAAGGCGTGTGCCACCACCGCCCAGCCTCTAGGTTGCTTTTGATCATGTGGTTTTATCACAGCAACAGAAAACCAAGCTAATGAACCCAGGTTAATACCAATTTTGTACTCAACTTGAAAGTTTAATAAAAGAAGTTATCAAATGCTCTTTGATAAGATACTGTGTTAAACGTTTTATATACTTTTATGTTCCCACTTGTTTCCCTTCATAGTCTCACAGGTAGGTTTGATTGTTATCCCCATGCTTTGGTGAGGTGTTGCAGTTTTAACTACATCATTGGCAGTTGTACCCAAAGAAGTGTCAGAGTTAATATTACATATTCCAGTTGTGCTATTCTCACTTCCAATCCCTTGATCCAGTGATCTTTCTGATACTTATAAGTAAACCTTGATTCTTTAATCTTAAAGATGAATCACAGCTCTTTTGATTTGACAAAAATGGTTCCTGATCTGCAGACTAGAGGGAAAATTATCAGTCTTTTTCAATTATGTTTTATATTAATTTGTGGTGGTATTGTGTTCCCCAAAATATTGTGTACCCTAATAAATTTATCTGGGGTCAGAGAACAGACAGCCACTAGATACAAAGGCTAGAAAATGGTGGCACTCACACCTTTAATCCTAGCATTCCAGAGATAGAAATCCCTCTGGATCTCTGTGAGTTCAAGGTCACATTGGAAACAGCCAAGCATGGTGACACACGCCTTTAATCCCAGAAAGCCAGTCTTTAATCCCAGAGAGTGGTGGTAGAAAGCAGAAAGATATATAAGGCATGAGGACCAGAAACTAGAAGCATTTGGCTGGTTAAGCATTCAGGCTTTTAAGCAGCAGTTCAGCTGAGAGCCATTGGGATGAGGACACAGAAGCTTCCAGTCTGAGGAAACAGGACCAGCTGAGGAATTGGCAAGGTGAGATAGCTGTGGCTTGTTCTGTCTCTCTGATCTACCAGCATTGACCCCAATAACTGGCCTCGGGTTTGATTTTATTAGTAAGAACCTTTAAGATTCATGCAACATTAATTGATATAATTGTCTTATGTTTTTGTTTTTATTTTTGTTATTATAACTGCATCATCTTTCCCTTCCCTTTGCTCCCTGCAATCCCTCCAATATACCCCTATTTTCTCTATATCAAATACATGATCTTTGTTGAATGCACATATATACATTTATAATATATTCATAAATATCACCTGCTAAGCCTATATAATGTTAACTACATGTATGTTTTCAGGGCTGACCATTTAGTATTGTACAATCAATTGGTGCTATTTTCCCCTAGGAAGATAATTCTGCTTTCAACATTCCTTAGTTGCCTGTAGTTCTCTTTGTAGGATTGAGGCCTTGTAGGCTTTCCCCTATTCCTTTTTGGCAAGTCTACTGATGCTTCCAGCTATTTTCTTATTTTTATCTTATTTATTTGTATTATATTTAAGAGCAGGGACACTGTGATCATAAAAAAAAACTGTCCATAGACATGTTACATTCTATTCCTGTGTCAAGCACAGAGATGACTGAGCCTTCTAAATATCAGACTTATATTCAAAGTCATTTAAAGCTGGACTTCAATATAATGCATCCCAATTTCCAGGTTGTTTTCTTAACACTTGTGTTCAGTGATCAGACCTGTGATAGCTTACTGTGTGATAGCTTATTGTTGTTGTTTTCTTTTCTTCTATTTTTTTCTAATGATTATAATGTGTCATGACTATGGCAATCATGCCAGTCTACTTAGGAATAACAATGTATCATTTGACAAACAACTCTTGTCTTTGCATAAATGGTACAGGAAATACACTCTCATATTCCTATATTCTCGGACTCATCTTCACTGATTTAAATTATTCATAAGTGTATTTGTGTTTGCTGTTGGCAAACTATGAGGAATGAGTGTCAGTGCACAATGGATTGACCATAGGAAAGCCTTAGGGGGTGCCTCCAGACTCTTGCTTTGTGGTGGCTATGTGGCTGCTGAACTACATTTTCACAATTTAGTCTATGCATCCATAAATATCTAGAACAACCCACCCTTTCATTATTCAAAATAGTTTTTTTTTAAACTTTTTTCCAAGCACATATTTGAGTAGTGCTTATTTTAACTCTCTATTTGGATGATAAATTGTATAGTCACCCAAATATTCAGAGGAATAATAGAAATGATATTCATCAAGTATATTAATTTGGCAATAGACATTTTCATAACAGACTTTATCAAGACTATCAGTGTTTGAATAATGACTTTTATATTTGTATTAGTTGCTTGTCTCATTAAGAAACTTAAAGGAAGAAAAGTTTAGTTTGCCTCTATCTTGGTCAGAAAAGCATTTTGTTAGGAGCATCCCAAAGCTGTAGAAACAGGAGCATAAGACAGCTAGTTATAGTATCTTAGCATGCAGTAAGCAATCTGCCTAGGGGAAGAGCAAGACCTTGTTATAAATAGCAAGGCCTGCACCATAGAGACCTACTTATGAAGACTAGAGCTTACTCTTCAAAGGTTCCCAAAACTAGCAATAGGAACTGACAGAAAGATACTGTGTATCCGAACATATGAGCCAGTAGGGGTCAGTTCTCATACAGACCTTAACTCCTAGGATCAAGTACCTAACTATGGGTACATCACATGGGTAAATCAGACTGCCCTGAGAAGCTATGGGCTGAAGAGGATGTGGCAAGCATAGAAAGAACAACATGCATCAAATGGTATTTTTCTGAACATTCAACATGAGCTTAAGAAAGCCAAAAAATAAAGAATCATGATGCTAAACATTCACCCTCTTGTGATTGTTATCAAGTGGCTCTTTTCAATGACCATGTAACTAACATTACTCTTAATGGTGAATAAATAACTAGTTAAAACTAATCCTAGGGAAAAGACATAGTATTATTTTCTATTAAAAACAGATACTATACCAATGAATTTGCTGAGGTTGCCTAAAGAGTCATGTGTAACTTTCATACAGCTTTATGACCAAAATCCCACCTCAGTCTGGGTGATGACTCATCAAGGAAATAACCTTGGAGTATCCTGCCCAAGTTGCAGTTAGCACCTCTAAAGGGTGTCTTCTCTCCCTCTCCCTCCATAGCAATTGCTTACTTTCTATAAACATTTAGGGAGGAGCTTTGTGAATCTTGTTTGTTTTTTCCTTTAAAACCAAAATCCCCCTGCCCTCAACCTCTTTCTGTTCCCAGTCCCCAAATCTACTCCCCTCCATTTCTGTTCAGTAAAGGGCAGGTCTCCTGTGAGTATCAAGAAAACATGGCATATCAAGTTGAAGTTGTATATATTGTATTAAGGTTGGGCAAGGCTACCAATATGAGGAGTAGAGTCCCAAAAGCCAGTAAAATAGTTGGAGACAGTCAGTCTCCACTGTTAGGAGTCCCATAAGTGGACCAAGCTACACAACTGTAACATACATGCAAAGTCCATAGGTCAGCCCCATGCAGGCTTCCTGATTGTCAGTTAAATCTCTGTGAGGCCTGATGAGTGCAGGTGAGTTGATTCTGTGAGTTTTCTTGTGGAGTCCCTGACCCTTCTGTCTACTAAAATCCTTTCTGCTCCTCTTCTATAGGATTGCCCAATTCCTCCTAAGTTCTGACTGAGGGTCTGCATCTGTTTCCATCAGCTGCTGAATGAATCGTGTATGTTTTATGAATTTTCTTTAGCCTTATGAGCCTTCCTTCTCCTCCGGGAGACAATGTCTCAATTCAGAGGAAATAGCTACGGCATACCTACCAAACAGTCAGATAATTTTGAATGTTTGATAAGTGTCAGATAAACTTCAATGTTGCATTTCAGAAGAAATGGGTATACAACACCTACCAATTTGTCAGATCATTTTGACTGGGTTTGTTCTCAAGACTAATCCATCAGCAGATGTTTTCCTAAGAATTTAGACAAAGGGAAAAGTCACACCACCTCAGGTATAAAGTTGTTCCTTCTGTCTTGTCTATTCCTTTTTGCAGGAATAAAACGAGATGTGACATGGTCATGATGATAGTGTCACTACATATTCTATAGTATAGGCTAGTATTTGCATTTTATTCTGTGGGAATTAAATTCTCTCTCTCTCTCTCTCTCTCTCTCTCTGAGTTTGTGTGTGTGTGTGTGTGTGTGTGTGTGTGTGTGTGTGTGTGTGTGTGTGAATTTATTGCTCAGAATTAACTCCAGATCTGGATATTAACCAAACGATAGGCTCAAGAAAGTGAGACTCAGGAACTTTGGTGTTTCAATCTCTCTATCTGCTAAAGAGGGAAAACAATAAGGAGAAAGGGGGCAACACCATAAATATCAGAGTGAAGACCAACCATCGAACCTAAGGTGCAAGACTAAACTTTAGAATGATTGACAGTCTTCGTCCTTCTCCTTCTATGTAATCTGCTGACTGAAGAGATTTTAAGACAAAGCTTTAAGATACTAATCCACTATCTTCTCAGACTGCTGTGATCTGAATAAAATATAGCTTACAAATTCAATTCTTGGATTTTGCTTGCATGATGATGGCTATGGGTCTTCTTACAATGGGTCCTATCTGTTCTCCCTGCTCCCTCACCTTCCTGACTTTCCCTGGTCATTCTCTCAGCATAACAAGTATGATAACTCCATTTGTAAAAGTTGAGAAACAAAGTAACTTTTTAATGATAATTATCTCCTGACCTGTTGACTTACCTCCAACAGAATACTAACGAAACTTGCATTGTGAAGTCTGTCTGGGTATCTAGACTTTCTCATCTCCTTAGTCTTTAGCACTGACTTTGCCATTTTACGGCAACACATCTGATTTTAGTGATATTCCCAGTCTAATATCATGGACCTCTTCAATGCTTTTAGAAAACTTATTCATGCTCAAAGCACTTTTACAAGAAGGAAAAATGATTAACTAACAACAATTTCTTCACACTTCCCCAAGGATAAGTTGACATAGAAATACATTATTTGCAATGTAATTAAAATAACTGCAGAAGGAGTAACTATTACTCAATAATAAATATTTCCTAACTCCTAAACAGTAGCAGGGCATTTGCTTCTGACATGTCTATTCTTTCATTCAGTTGTTGTGTTAACAGTCTTCTCATTTTCACTGTCTAGATGAAGGGCAGTGAGTTCAGAGAGCCTGTGGTTCAGGGTGGCTGGAAACTGAATCCACTGGCCTCAAACTGTGTTTCTTCCTTTCATGATGAGACAGAGACAATAACAATAATGATGATAATGAGACATCTCCAAAATACTTTTTGTCTGACATTTTTATTTTCATTTCTGAAAAAAAGGAAGCTTTCTTTTATGCCTAAACATAAATAAGAGGTCATGTTTCATGATCTAGAGAAAATAAATTGCTCTTCCAATTTTCCCCAGGCTTTTTTTGTTCCACACTATGAAATATTTTCCGATGAAGTTTTCTTAACTGTAAATAAGGTTAGAAGAAGAGGTAGTCAACCAAAACAATTATAATTGGCTACAAACCTAATCCAATAACCCCAGTTCACCCATATTGTTAAGGGAGTTAATTGGACTCGCACAGCCAACAGCTAAATATGTAGCTGTGTGCAAACAGTGAATCCAATTTCCTTCATCAGGGTGCCTCTGCCATAGCACTGTGCAGACAGGGTGAGGGCAGGAAGAGGAGACATCATCCTGAGGTGAAAGTCCAAAGCAGCATCTATCTGCTCCTAATGATCTGTTTCTGTCAGTTCCCGAAGGAAAGGGGCAGAACAAGAGGGGGGGGGCGGGGATTCACCACCATCTCTGTTCCTTTTTCATTGAAAGAGATGTACAAAATCTCTTTTATTGCAATGAGGCTCAACCCTCATCAGCACAGAGCTCCTTCTCTGCTTGGACAGCAAGTACCCATTGGCTCTAAGTTCAGCTCACCATAATCTGCTGGCCTCAATAGGCTCCTTTTGTTTTTCCACATACTCGTTTTGTCTGGGTATATGAACATGTCTGTTTTCTTTAAAATTCAGAACTTAATAAAGTCTTATTCTTTCCTTCCTTTGCAGGCCTGATTAGGATGGGGTCATCACATCAGAGTGCAAGGGTTTATGAGTAAGTGAGACTGCAGGCCCCATGGCACTTCTCATTCACACTGAAGCTACATAGGTCAGCGTGTATTTACAAGCTATCTTTGCTTTTTTTTATTTTATTTTACAATATAATTCAGTTCTACATATCAGCCACGGATTCCCTTGTTCTCCCCACTTCTGCCACCCTCCCCTTCCCCCCAGCCCACCCCCATTCCACCTTCTCCAGGGCAAAGCCTCCCCAAGGACTGAGATCAATCTGGTAGACTCAGTCCAGGCAGGTCCAGTCCCCTCCGCCCAGGCCGAGCCAAGCGACCCTACATAAGTCCCAGGTTTCAAACAGCCAACTCATGCAATGAGCACAGGACCCGGTCCCACTGTCTGGATGCCTCCCAAAAAGATCAAGCCAATCAACTGTCTCACCCATTCAGAGGGCCTGATCCAGTTGGGGCCCCCAGCCATTGGTTCATAGTTCCTGTGTTTCCATTCGTTTGGCTATTTGTCCCTGTGCTTTATCCAACCTTGGTCTCAGCAATTCTCGCTCATATATACCCTCCTCTTTCTCGCTAATTAGACTCCCAGCACTCCACCCGGGGCCTAGCCGTGGATGTCTGCGTGCAGACCCCTCAGTCGTTGGATGGGGTTTCTAGCACGACTATTAGCGTGTTTGGCCATCCCATCACCAGAGTAGGTTAGTTCGGGCTGCCTCTCGACCATTGCCAGCAGTCTATTGTGGGGGTATCTTTGTGGATATCTGTGGGCCTCTCTAGCACTTTGCTTCTTCCTATTCTCATGTGGTCTTCATTTACCATAGCCTCTTATTCCTTGTTCTCCATCTCTGTTCTTGATCCAGCTGGGATCTCCAGCTCCCCCAAGTTCTCTTTCCCTTGACCCTCGCCCTTCAAGACCAGATAAACTATTTAAATAATCCAATAACCCCTAAGGAAATAGAAACAGTCATTAAAAGTCTCCCAAGCAAAAAAAAAAAAAAAAAAAAAAAAAGCCCAGGACCAGATGGTTTCAGCGCAGAATTCTACCAGCTCTTCAAAGAAGAGTTAATACCAATATACCAATACTCTCTAAATTGTTCCACACAATAGAAACAGAAGGAACATTACCAAACTCCTTCTATGAGGCTACAATTACCTTGATTCCTAAACCTATCTTTGCTTCTTAATGGAAGATATAATTATGTCTTTATTTTACTTCTGATATCATGGAAGATTGTGAATGGATCTGTAGCATATGAAGTACATACAGATGTGAAAAAACCTTCAACCAATGAACTCCATAACAATAATGCAAATAACCTTGAAAAATATCTCATTTTCAAAATACAAGTTTTTTCATTCAATCTTAGGACTCAGGTTATAATGTAATAATAAATTAGCAAATGGAAAATGGTCATGAGTGGTTCCCTAAGAAGGGTCTCCTCTGTACCTGTTTTCTGGTAATGTGTTCTTCATTAAGATCACAGTTATTATGGCTTCTGATACTTGGAGCTTCTGATAAACCTAACTAAGTATTATTCAGCTATTACAAATTGTGTATTAGTCATTTTCATGGGCTCAGTTGACAAGCCTTAGAAACAAATATGTGTATTAAAAAAACAAACTATTTTCTTTCTGGAAAAAAAACCTGTTTCTCTCTGTAAATTATATTAACTACATCTGTTTCCAAAATGTTCATTAAATAAGAGCTAAAAAAGGACTTGTCTTGCAAAGTGGTGTTGGCCCATACCTTTAATCCCAGCCCTTGGGAGGCAGAGGCAGGTGGATCTCTGAGTTCTAGGCTAGCCTGGTCTATAGAACAAGTTCCAGGACAGCCAGAGCTCCACAGAGAAAATCTGTCTCAATAAACATTAAAAAAAATTACTGGCCTTACTCTATGTAGCTTATCCTCCAAAATTGTTATTCAGTAGTTAATTATTTATTTATGCTTTAGGACAGAGATCATGTTTCTGCTTGTTTTAGGGATCTTTGTGTGTGTGTGTGTGTGTGTGTGTGTGTGTGTGTGTGTATGATATATGGCTATATATGCACACGTGTGCAAGTGTGTGTACCTATGGACATACATGTCAGGAGCTTTCTTCTATCACTCTACATGTTATTTGTTAAAAACCTGAAGCTGACTGATTCCAGTAAAGTGGCTAGACAGTGACCTGCCTAGCTTCACTCCATCCCTCCCTCCCAGTGCTCGAGTTACAGGTCCAGCCTCCATACCAAGCTCTGTAAGTGGGTACTGGAGATCAAAATGAGGCTCCGAATACTGTGGAGCAATTACTTCATCCACTAAGTCATCTCCCAACCTGGTATCTATGACTTTCAATATTCCTTATACAAATTAGAATTGATCCCCATCTTCCTAAACTCACCTTTTATTCCTTTATCAGAAGTACAGTTACCATTGTGAAATGCCTCTGGAGTCATAATGTATGTATTTCAGTTGTGCATATGCTAAGCATGGCTATTATTAAAGATTAATGGAGGTTTTATGAGATGGTTCAGCGGGTGAATGTACTTCCTGCCACATCTGGTGACTTCCTCCTGTTTTCATCTGACCACCGCAAGCACACTGTGGTGTGCATCTGCACACACACACACACACACACACACACACACACACACATAAATATTTTCATGAAAATTTATATTGTATATGAAAGATTTATGGAGCTTAACATCCTATAGGAAGACACCCTGAATAAGAAAATTAGTCTGGCCAGGCGGTGGTGGTGCACGCCTTTAATCCCAGGACTTGGGAGGCAGAGGCAGGCAGATCTTTGTGAGTTTGAGGCCAACCTGGGCTACCAAGTGAGTTCAAGGAAAGGCGCAAAGCTACATGGAGAAACCCTGTCTGAAAAAACCAAAAAAAAAAAAAAAAATCAGTCTGTAAGCATTCTTGTTCATGGATGGACACTAGAAAAAAGAAGACAAGATTTATTAATTTTTTTTAATTCATCTTACTAGTGGTCTTGACCAGGTTCTGAATTGATGTCCTTACTTTATTTAGTAGATTTGGATTGTCTTTGAAGTCACTGGCTGCTTGAAATTGGACTTTTTGGAGCTGGAGAGATGGGTCAGTGTTAAGAGCACTCACTGCTTTGCAGAGGAAATAAGTTCAGTTTCCAGCACCCACATGGTGGCTTACAACCACCCATAGCTCCATAGCTCCAGATTCAGGTGACCTGATACCTGTAAACACACACACACACACACACACACACACACACACACACACACACAAACACACACACAGAATGCATCTGCATACATGTAGGCAAGCACTCATATACATAAAATAAATAATTCTAAACAAAATTAACCTTTCTTTAGTATTTTAACCATTTCACTAACTGCATCGTGAGCCAGTTTTTGAGAAGTTAATGTAACCAGCCTGGCAGAAATGTATATTCTAAAGAGACAGTTTAGCTATAAGACTATTAAGATGGTGGTCCTCAAGAAACTGCTATTCCCATAAGAACCTCATACTGGGAAAAGAAAGCCTATGCCAGGCAGAATAGAAACTCAACTCAAATGCTTTATTCCTGGAAAGGAATTTACAGTTTTAATGAGATAATGATAGGTTAATTGTAGATGAGTCTACATTTTTCCTTCATTGCTTAAATATCCATATCTCCAGTTTTCTATTTAAAATTTAACTTCACATATTGCACACCAAAGATGGGCTAGAGGGATCGACGGGTCTGTTTTCCCTTCCTCCCCATGTGGCCATATGAATACATTTCTACTGTCTGTTTACCATCAGTTTGGCTCTTCTGCTTCGTTTATGATGGGTTGTGGTGGTTTGAATGAAAATGACCCCCATAGGCTCATAGGGAGTGGCAATATTAGGAGGTATAGCCTTATAGGAGTAAGTGTGGCCTTGTTGGAAGAAGTGTGTCACCGGGGGTCAGCTTTGAGGTTTCTAATGATCAAGCTAGGCCCTGTGATTCTCTCTTCCTGCTGCCTATAGATTGAGATGTAGAAGTCTCAGTTATCTCTGCAGTACCACATCTGCCTGCATGTTGCCATACTTCTGACCATGAAAGTAATAGACCAAAGCTCTGAACTATAAGCCAGACCCAATTAAATGTTTCCTTTGTAAGAGTTATCATGGTCTCCTTACAGCAACACAAACCCTATTTAAGATATGAGTAGGTGCTTGAACCTAACTTAGTGCACTGCAGACTATAATCCCATGTTTGACAATAATATGAGATTTGAAAGGAATAATATTGCTTTGCTTTTTCATACTTCTTGCATTTCTGTGTTTGTACTTGTGCATTAAGGAATGAATGTTTCAATATTTCATTTCTGTTGTTCTTTCAATTTGTTTTATTGTATGTTGGTCTTTTAGGTGGCTATTCCTCTCTTAAGTTTATGATCCCCATACCTACTCAGAATGGAAAAAGCAAAGCATAGCAAAAAATACAACAACAACAACAACAAAAGAAAATGTTTAAACAAAGCATATATTAAAATACTGTAAAAAGCAGTTGGAAACTTTGAGAATACCATAGATAAACTTAGATAGCAATTGAGCTAAGATGCTAATAGGAGATACTAAGAATATAAACATTATAAAACTGGTGTTAAGCAATGAAAAGTTATAGCAGTAAGAAAGAGAAAAGGAGAGAGTGAGCAAGACAAGAATGAAAATAAAATTAAATAGCATAAGTTCATAAGAAATAATAATGAGGGCAAATACAGTGAAGTAAAATCAAGAAAGTCAAACCAACATAAAACCAAACAAAAATAAAAACAGCAATGGATAATAAACCCATCTACCAATCATTCTTCACTGCTGAATGGGTCTCTCATATCCTAGGCTTGTTGTTTGCACCTTACTCTGTGGGTGAGGGAGCATTATTATTGTTTTTCTTTCTGGACTCCAAATAAATTATAATATGAAGCCTCCTGGATAGCCCTGTCTGTTTCCATCTTCCCTGCTGAGTTTACTCCCTGGGTCCTGGATAGCCAAGTCTATTTCTGTCTCCCCTGCTGTGTTGACTCCCTAGGCAGGATCCACACTCATGCTGCTCCCACCAATTTGGCACTGATCTCCCCAGCTCTGTGAGTTTGGGCTGTCATTCTGCACAGTTCCTATGTATGGGATGCCTTCGTGTGCAACTCAGGGTGCAAAGCTTTCTCCGAGTACGTTGGTGCAATGAAGTCTGATTCTACTTCATGTCCAGTGTCTTGATAGTTCATACTTACTCTCAGAACAATGACTCTCTTAGCCATTGGTAACAGGGAGGCCTTTTGGGATCCTCTGGTCTCCCTGTCTAGACCATTTTACTCTAATACCATCATAGAAATAGTGAATTCCACTTCTTCTGAATTATTTGTATGATATATGATCGGAATTTATTCTTATGACAGAGAAGGAAACATAAAGGCAAAAAGAGTAAGAAGAAAAGGGCTGGAAGGGGAGAAGAAATGATTTCAAAAATTAGTGATTCTTGTTAGAATTATTGTATGAAGCTCTGAACAGGTCCCTTAAAAGTTCATTTTAAATAAATAGAAGTATTTTATTTGTACAACACATAACAGTTTCCCCCACTTATATGTATGTGCATCCTGTATGTGCCCTGCCTGTGAAAGTCAGAAAAGTGTGTCAGATTCACTGGGACTGGAGTTATGGATTGCCATAAGCCATATGGTTCCTGGAAACTGAATATGGGTCCTCTACAAGAGCAATAACTGCTCTTAACTGCTAAGCCATCTCTCTTTCCCCTTTGAAAAGTTAATTTTTACCTCTGCACTGGAAGAGACATTTAATCAGCCCATTGATGTCGATAGGTGAGCCATATAACTTTACTTCTCTACCAGAGGAGAATTAGATCTGTCACTTGTTAATTCCTTTAGTTCAATACCGTGAAAGGCAGTGGAGTAATTCACTGGGGACAGAGCTCTTGCTGCATTCTGACACCTTCATATGGGTGCAGTTAATGATTGCCTCATTACAAATTTAATCATATGTAACTATATGTATTTACTCTTGTCTTTCTGAGATGTCAACAAAAATTAAATCCCAAAGAAATAACAAGACAAAGAATAAAGGAGATAAATATTATCAGCGCCTATTTTGAAAATGCTTAATCTTCACAGAAGACAGTAGGAAAGGTTTCCAGTGCACACTGCTTATTATGATAAATATCAGCTTTAGGTACACTAGAGGCTTCCTTTTAACTTCCTTTGCATTTATTCATGTTTTATGTATTTTTTTCATTTCCCCTTTGTGGCGTCTTGTTTAGGACCACAAACCAAGATACAGATACATTTACTATCAAATAACAAACATTGCAAAGAAATGATGAGTAGCCACCAACTGGGGAACAGAAAAGTCCTCTTTGCCATCACATAGTTAGTTCTTCTATTGGCTAAAACTATAAACCCGGTCTGTACAAGTGTCAATTAGCAAAATAAACAAATAAACATCTTAATTTATTCATTAATTATTATTTGTCCTAATAGAATATTGTTAGAAAAAATACCCAAGACATATAATTTTAGACAAAGAAAATTGTTTCCTTAACATGTGTGAAGGACTGTCAGGACAAATTATGGAGAATCCACTGGAGATGACCACTCCAACAGTTTATAGCCAATTGAAAGTCTTTATTTCATCTGACTGGAACTGCATTCAGGTATCCATGACCCAAGTGTAGAGCTGAGTGTTGAGGGTAAGAATTTTCTAAAGGCAAAAACCACATCCTGTTAGCCTGCTCTGCAGCTGTAGGTGGAGGTTTTGTGCAAGCAACCAATTTATCAGAAGCTAAAATAAGTTAGCTAGGGCATCTTGACCCTGGGATTTTAGAATAGAGTTGGGAAATTTCCCATGGGATTCACCATCAAGGAGATCAAATTCTAATCACACTAAAATGGCCTCAGCAAGATTACAAGATGGAGGAACCTCTGAACTGTCTTACAAAATGGCTATCTAGACTAAGTAACTGTAGCTATATTTGCACAAGACATATATGAAGCAACAAAGCTAGTGTGGATAGGTTACTTAAGAATTTGTTGCTTTTCACTACCCTCCCAGTTTACCAACTTTGGTAATCAAGAATGTTTTACAGTTTTGGTAAGAACAAAGCATCCATCCCATTGAAACTTTGCTATGGAATAATCTTTTTGTACAATGTAAAGATGTGTCTTTGCTAAGGTGCCATCTGGTTAGTTTAATAAAATGCTGACTGGCCAATAGCTAGGCAGGAAGAGGTTAGGCAGCAGAACCAAACTAAGACGACACTAGGAAGAAGAATAGGGGAGTCCTGGGGAGTGGTCAGCAGTTGCAGAGAAAACAGAAAATGAATATGCCATGCTGAACAAAGGCACTGCCAGGTAGTAGGGCATAGATAAGAAATATGGCTTAATTTAAGCTGAAAGAACTAGCTAGTAACAAGCCGTAGCTGTTGGCAGAGCATTTATAGTTAATAATAATTCTCTATGTAGTTATTTGGGAGCCAGCAGCCCTGTCAAAAAGCTCCACCTACAAAAAACTTCACGGCTTGCTGTGTATAAGGAAAGTTGGGAATAATAGCCAATTCTAAAGTTATCATTCACCAAGTGATTTTATTAAAAAAAAAAAAAAACAACAGTTACTATGTCACATCTGCATATTTTAACTCTTTCTCTCACATTCCATCTTGTAGGTAAATCACATCCATAGGCAGTTAAAAGGCTGTAATGTTTTCTCCCTGATAATTTCCAGCTGATTTCAAAGCCTCTCAGCATGAATAACCAGACACAGGCTCGTTCATGATTCCATAGGCATATTTGCTCCTAGTATCAATCTGGTGATCAAATGAAAGTGTTTCTGCTCTGAATACATAATTTTTTAATAGTAAGCTGTAGCTTGAGTTTTCCTGCCTTGCCCACAGTCAGACAAATCTTTGTCACCACAATCCACAGCGCTCAACCCAACAAGTAAACACAGAACTTATATTGCTTACAAACTGTATGCCATGCAGTTCTTGCTAACTGTTCTTATAGCTTAAATTAATCATTTTCATAAATCTATACTTGCACTGGCTGTGTTACGCATCTTCACATGCTGCTTGTCCTGGCATGCTGCAGTGACTCTGCCTTCTGTTTTTTATTTCTCCTCTCTGTTAGTCCGCTATACTTCTGCCTGGCACTGACCAATCAGGTTTTATTTATGACCAATCAGAGCAACTTGACATACAGACATCCCCAGTACAGCAAGTGCAGACCATCTCAGACACTGCACTCAGCCATGGTCCTAATCATCCTCTATGCAGACTGCTGGTAAAGCCACGAGGAACCTGAGAATGGGCTCCCACAGGACATACAGAACATCCCACAGCAGTAAGCATTGTGAATGTAAAGTCAAGCTCTCACCTCAACTCACTACCATGGAATAAGAGATTGTTTTCCCTGAGCAAAATATGAGTAGCTATGACTTGGAAACATTGATTTAGGCTGCCTTGAATGGGATTCTATATTTTAGAACTGGTTGTATGATTTTTGTTTCCTTCTGTGGTACAAAGCTTGAATGGAGAGCATGTGTCTATCTATGTGTGCATACAGATGTATGTAGTACATGTTTGTGCATTTAAACATCAAGGACTTCCTTGCATCTTAATCCTTTCTGTTGTTTGAGACAAATTCACCTATGTATAGGTCAGCCTAGCGGGCCTACCAGTTTGAAGGGATCCCCCCTCCTCCTTTATCTCTAATAGTAGTAATTTTAGAGACATGTGCTTCCATGCCCAGCCTTACATGGGTTTTGATACTTAAATTCAAAGTCATCAGGCATAAACTTTACACATTGAGCAAACTCTCCAACCTACAATGAAATTTTACAGTCACAGAACAAAGATATTCATAAATCAATGTGTTTACCTAACACAGATAGTAGAAGGGTTAAAACAAAATAGCTAAACCCTTACTATAGATTTCTGATGAGATCTGTTGACATTCCTTGCTTTACATTTGATAGCATCCAGTGGTCTGCTAAAAGATATTGCACAGGTATTTACCTATTAGTCAAAGAGATGGATGGCTAGGAACAGAGGTGAATAGTAAATGGCTATTAAAAGAACTAAAGATAATTTAGTGCCTTCTGTGTATGATATTCCTACTCTATAAATCACACAGTTCATATAAACCATTGTTTACAGAATATTCAACAGAGGTATGTTTATTTCCAGGAAACTTTAGTTTACTATGTTTAAATAATATTATGCAAATAAATATCATAACTACATCTATTCTATAAATTTGCTATCACATTCCTGAGTAAATACCATGTGCTAGTCTTTTGCTTTAGAATGAAAATATGATTCTACAATTACCTGGATTAAATTTCACATAGGAAGTAGTCTAGTATAAATAAAAAAATAAAGACACATAAAAATAATGTTGGAGTTTAATGTCCACTTCATTTCACTCATTTCTTAATTAGTGACATTAGACATTTGAGTTACACCTGTTAAATGTGGAGATAGTTACTTTATGGAAATTTAGCATGCTAGTTAAGGGACCAATTTCATGCCAAATTTATTTACATTAGATTTTATATTCTAAATGCACATTATATAATACAAATATAAATATACAGAGTCCTAAAAGTGAATATTTATACATATATAATAATATGTGACCCAGTGAATGTTCATCATTTTTATGCACAAAGTAAAATACAGCACCAACAAGAAAACAGAGAGAAGGTCATTTTTGTTTGGATCTGACATGTGACTCCTCTTTATAATTCTTTGGTGCAATCATGATCACACAATGTAGTCTACATCATCACTGCCTCTGCCTCAAGTCCAGAAAGCTTTCATTTTTTTTCCTAATAAATCTCCATTGTCAGAATTTTTCTCATCCATCTTATCACTACCAAAAGATATTTAAGAACAATTACATTCATAGCATATACCTTTAGGGCACACAAAAATGTTGAATAAAACATGGAGAGTTTTATTCATGATTGTTTGCTGTAATTTGTATTTGCTCCTATAATAGCCATACATCATAGCTCATGCTCTAAATTAAAAGAAGACACAAGTATGTTACCTAGGTAAACATCTGAAATGTTACAAAGCAAATGTTAATTCTATGTGTTCAAAGCCCCTCCATTTTTCAGTGTGTTAAGACAAAATAGGAAAGGGTACAAGTTGTTTATTGCATATATCAATATAAACTGACCTGGATAGCATTAAATGATGATTTTATACACACACACACATACACACACACACACACACACACACACACACACACACACACACACACACGGCATCTCTACAAGGAAAGCAACTCAGAAATTTAGTCTTAACTCCATTTAAAGAGGGAACAAAAAGTTTTAAGAACTGGGGTCTCTTTTTACTAATTGTTGTTAATAAAAGAAAGTAGAAACTAACTTCTAAAGGTTGTTAGTTTACAAGTTGCAGCAAGGTGCAACTTAGAAATTGACCTCCTAACTGCCTTCAGAAACTGAAAAGTAGGATGTTAACCTCTTTGAGAATTATATTTCAAAGTGATAGTTCTCCAGTCCTTGACAAAGACACTTCTGGGTAATAAAACTGGAAAGAGCCTTTTAAAAGATCTATGTCAAAAGCAAGAGAAAGACTACAATGGCATGTGTCCCAATGTGAATGTCCTAGTGAAAATGCACAGCCAATAGACAGAAAGACCCTCATTCACAGTCAACCATGCTTCTATCCAGTCGTCTTTTCCAATGAGTATTATCTGTACCTGGTTTTCTACCTTTTCTCCATTACCAGTCATGTCTTTCTCTAGCTCCTTACTTTCCACTTTGCAATCTCATCATTGGTAAAAGGACAGTAAAAAAAAAAATAATAAGAGACTTGTATGAACATAATCACTATTGGTAGCTCACTATTGCAATAGATCTTGTCGCTTGGTAACATTCTTCATAACCACCAGGGCAATTTTTGTCTGTTTATGCTAAAATGATTTTCTTCAAGAATTCTGTTGTACCAATATCCATGGTTCAAAAAGGTACTGCCCAATATGTGTTATTGTTTACTTTTGTGTATTGAGGATCTTTTACCTTCTTTTTCGTGTGTGTGTGTGTGTGTGTGTGTGTGTGTGTGTGTGTGTGTGTGTGTGTTTAAATGCTTATAGGCATTTAAATAGCTTTCTGATTTGGAGAGTTGAAATAACACTGAAATAGGCATTTCATTGTATCTGCGGAGCCTGTTTCTCCTCTTTCCCCTTTTCCTTCTCTCCTCTTTTATGGTGATATCCAGTCATGTCTACCTTGTTCCAGTTCTTCACCAGGTATCCTGTTAGAAAAAGCAAAGTTGAAGGAAATTAGCCTGATCTTGAAGCATTTCCCATTCCACAATATTCTCAAAGCAAATAATGTCTATGTGTATGTTATTAACATGCAAATGCATCTTAGAAGTCAGATGTTTGAAGATTGGGCACCATTATATGAACATGATTAGTGAACTGAACTTTAAATTAAAAAAAAATATATATTAAAACAAATAGTGAACACACCAGTACCATGGAATTGGGAATTGAAGTTTTTCGTACAGCAGGGGTAGAGAGAGTCAACCTAACATATGCATGAATTTGGAAGCATAGAAATATTCATGAGAAAAAGGGGGAAACTGACTCAACCTAGAGGCATGGTGTGAAGAAGGCTATGTAGCTAGAGTTTTCCTGCCTGGCCCACAGTCAGGAGAAATTTTTGTCACCCTCCAGTCCCGCAGCCGCTCAGACCCAACCAAGTAAACACAGAGACTTATTTTGCTTGTAAACTGTATGTCCATGTCAGGCTTCTTGCTAACTGTTCTTATATCTTAAATTAGCCCACTTCTATAAATCTATATCTTGCCACATGGCTCGTGGCTTACCGGTATTTTACATCTTCCTTATCCTGGTGGCTGCTGCAGGCAGTCTTCTTCTGTCTTCCTGTTCTTTTATTTCTCCTCTCTGTTAGTCCTGCCTATACTTCCTGCCTAGCCACAGCCAATCGTTTTATTCATTGACCAATCAGAGCAACTTGACATTCAGACCATTCCCCCAGCACAGCCAAGTGCAGACTATCTCAGACACCTACACTCAGGCTTGTGGTCCTTATCATCCTCTATGCGGACCTGCTGGGTAAAGCCACAAGGAACCCGAGAACGGGCTCCCACAGGACATACAGAACATCCCACAGCAAGTCTCTATGTTCCAAAAATCAGAAGCAGATGGAATAGGTATGGACAAGACAAATGCCCACCTTCAAGTCTGTTTTGTTTTTTGTTTTTGTTTGTTTGCTTACTTTTGATGTCAGTATTTACACTTATAAAATTAAACTGTCAGTATAAACACATATACTTTTGATAGTATATCAAAACTTTGTATACACAGTAAAGAAATAAACTATGGGCCGGGCGGTGGTGGCACATACCTTTAATCCCAGCACTCGGGAGGCAGAAGGAAGGAGGATCTTTGTGAGTTTGAGGTCAGCCTGGTCTACAGAGAGAGATCCAGGAAAGGCGCAATGCTACACAGAGAAACCCTGTCTCAAAAAAACAAACAAACAAACAAAAAAGACAGAAATAAGCTATGTATTAATGGGATTTTAGTCTCCCAAGAGTATTTAGATGGTACGCATTTTTGAAAATTCAGTGAGATTCTTATCGATATTAGACTCTGTGAAGAAGTGAGCAGCCTTGAGACTGACAGTAGAAGTTGACATCCTCACTGTCCAAGGATCTCTGCCTTTCTACACATGAGAGACAGTCATCACTGCCATGGTTTAATTTTATTTTCCCAACGAAATAAAAAAAAAAAAAAAAAAAAAAAAAAAAACAGGACCCAGTACTCTCATGTTTCAGTAAAAAAAGGAAAAGCTTCAAAGCCCAAGTATAATGACCTCAGGAATGAGTGTGACCCTTTGATTATTGTTCAGTTTAAGTGTGGTTAGGATGCTTTAAAATGTATGATGAAATTTGATTTTCATCATGTGTTGCTAAAATTTGGAACTTTAATGAACGACTAGACTAGCTCTCATTAATGGGTTATTGGAGAGTGGGTCTTCTGGACATGCTCTGGCATGACCACTGCTTCTCACCATGGGATGTTCTGAACTACCTCGGACTTTGGCAGCAATGAGGCCATTATAAGATATGGCCCTTTGATCTTGACTCAGAAGCATGAGACAAAATAAATTTTTTCTTTATAATTTCTCAGGCTATAGCATTGTCTTATTCATTACAAGAAGTAAAACAATATATTTAAGATTTTAATGACTTTCTAAGGGTTTTAGTATTATTAACACCCTGGGTTTTCCCCATTAGAATGAATTAATACAAAGTAAGCCAAAAATATAATGATTAAATAGTGATATTAAGTGTACTCGTTAATCTTCAAAGAAAACAAGCCAATAATACAGTTGACTTCTTTATTATGATGATTTATGAAAAAGACAATAAGTTATGCTTGAAAATATGAATTGCGTACATTGTTAGTAATCCAAATTGAAATTTTTATTCACTAAGAGTATGGAAGATGTGCAAGCTATTTTTCAGTGGATGTGTTTGATTTTGTGCTCTGAAATAGCACAATTTAGACAATCTTCAGCAACTTGTTCAATGATATACAATCCAATTCATCTCTAATTCAAGTTTCCAAATGTTGAAGTTACTGGTATAACTGTCCAAACTTGGGACCAAGAAGAACATTTAAGCCAGGCATAGTGGCTCATGTATGTAATACCATTACTTAGGAAGCTATTTCATGAGAATTGGCATGATTTTGAAGTTACCCTGGGCCACATAAGTTCCAGGTCAGTGTGGCCATAGATTGAAACAAACACAAAAGCTCATTCACTACATAGATGACTTAGGAAAAAGAGAAGCATTTAGAAATTAGTTAAGAAATCTAATTATATTTCTATTGTGAAAGAGAAATGTGTTTCCCACATGGCCAAAGTATATTATAAAAAGAGAATATGAGGAACTTCTGCTTTTATAGGATAAAATATAACATTATAGCAGTATTCTGAGATATGTTCACCCTGTTTTACAGAAGGGGACTTTATGTCCAGTACTGTAGTGCTGGTCAAAAGCCCATGGCTAAGTAAGTAAGAGGCTTATGTGCAAAGCCTGCTATTGTTGGTCACCCTCTCAAATTGTCTTCTAAATATTTATGTTTATACCTACAAAACAGGGCCATTCCTAGGTCACAGAAGCCTCTTTTTGCAGTGGACAACACTCAGTGGAGAGATACATGACTGGTCAAAATGCTGAGGCAGAAAATTGGGGAGCGAGGGATGGACATACATTCACATTGCATTATGTACATGTATGAAATTATAAAAGATAATGAAAAGTTTTTAAACACTGAAAGCGAAACTACAATTTTATTTTCATGTCCATTAATTCCTTAATTAGGATGAATTATGATGCATAGTGATAATGTGTCTGTCACTAATCTTTATTTAATTTAGTAGGCTAAGGGTTTTACCTATTTTTCCAGTTATTCTCCGTTGTCATTTCTGTATCTAGTGTCAGAAATGGTCTGTGTGCTGACTGCTACGTGGATTCCTGGTTGATTTAATATACTTGCTCACACTAATCCATGCCTTTCAGCTTCATTAAATATGCTGCCTATTGCTATACTTTCATGTTTGTCTCCCGATTTGTTTCTGTCCTTTTATGGAAATCAAGATGCATGTAAAATATTCTTACTCTCTTTGACTATGTATTAGATGTTTGCCTCTATCTGGAAATTTCTTACAAGAAATTATAAAATTCAAACTTTTTCTCATTATACAAACTATAAAAAAATCATGTAAGTATAAGTGTTTCATTACGAGTTTCAAGCATATACAACTTTAGAATCTTAGAATATTTTTTAATGTACAAAGAAAATTAAGAAGGAGAGGGAAATGATTATAGAGTCAAAGAAAAGAGGAAGAGGAGAGAAAAGAGCTGCTGGTATTTTTTCAATCTCTTTTGTCTTTTGGCTACTGTACAGTTCATAAGTCATATTCATCTCCTCCCCAGTCCTCTGCATTTCAACCTCACCAAATAGCCAAGAAGACTAAAGAGGTTAGCTATAACTGTTGTGACTTGTCTACTCTGAAGAAAGCTCTATTCTAAAGTTGAAATTAGATCATACATCATGTTAGTGGTTGACAAAAAGTAACCTGCCTGCTAGCCAACCTTCAGAGGAAATATGCAGGATGACTGATGTCCTGGCCCTGGGTGTGTGGCAAGGAATCTGCCCCCCTTCATTCCACTCACCATATATAATCATTGCAACTTCCTTCAATCATTTCCCCCTGACTTTATGAGCTGCTAGATTTCCAGAAGGACATGCTTGATTCCTTCCAAGAACCTGGTGTTCTGGCATTGTTTGCTGGCCTTGCTCCAAATAACTCAACCAAACAGTGGGGAAAAGATTCAAGGTGGGAGGGTGGTGAATTATACTAAGACTGTTGGTTTGTAATTTTTGTGGAGCTTAAAACTAACCACTAAGAAGTTACATGATATTAAAGCAGGACTTCAGAGTGTTTTGTGCTGTTGTTCACTTCAGGTGGCACTTCGCTTAAGTTTTTACATTTTCACTCTC
Source organism: Peromyscus leucopus (assembly GCF_004664715.2). NCBI lineage: Eukaryota > Metazoa > Chordata > Mammalia > Rodentia > Cricetidae > Peromyscus > Peromyscus leucopus. The sequence goes on from NC_051063.1 coordinate 36,442,039, forward strand.
AATTACAGTTTTGTTCACTTATACACCATAACAAACAATAAACTCAGGCAGGCTTAAAACTAGAAATCAGTTTGATTTATATTCTCTTTCATGATTAATGTTTCCTTCTGCTTGCATTCTGTCCTTCCTCATAACCTGATGTTATCTTTTCGTGGTCTCTGTACTAATAGCTTTGCTGTTAGAGTATTACAGCACCATGGGCAAGGAAACTTAGAGAAGAAAAGTTTGTTGAGTTATGGTTCCAGAAGAATGCAAGTCCATCATGGTGAGAAAGCATGGAAGAAAGCAGGCAGGCATAGCAGCTGGATCAGAACGCTGAGAGTTCACATCTTAAACCATAAGCATAAAGTAGAGAGAGCAAGTGAGCACAGTGGTATAAATCTTTGAGACCACAAAGCTTGTTTCCAGTAATGTATTTGCTCTATCAAAGACACACACCTCTAGACCTACTGAACCAGTACCAACAACTGGGAGCCAAGTGTTCAAATGCATGAACCTGTGGGGTCCTCCTCAATCTTTCCTTCGTTCTTTCTATCTTTCTTTCTGTCCTGGTCTTATTCCTTGTATGGGAGATAGATGATGTCATCATCATAGTTAATTTTAATTGGCTTCATGACACAGCCTAGATTTACCTGAAAGTAAAGCCGTTAGTGCCTAGGTCAGACAGCACTGCATGCATCCTACAAGGGATTGCTATCACTGCTAATCGATGCAGGAGTGCCTAGTCCAGGGTAGGTAGCACCAATCCTTTATAGGTGGGCCTGAACTATATAACAAAGCTAGCTAAGCATAAACCTGTGAGTAAGTCAAGAATAAACAAGCAAGCAATATTCCTCTATAGTATCAGCCTCTGGGCACTTGACTTGGGAGTCTTCCTTGACTTTATTCAGTGATGGGTTATAACCTAGAAGTATAAGCGAAGTAAGCCCTTTCCTCCCCCAAGTTGTTTGCTATTGTCACAGCAACAGAATAGGGATAGAATATTTGGAGACATATATATATATATATATATATATATATATATATATATATATATATTGTGTGTGTGTGTGTATAATAAGTGACATTCATGTTCATGTCTGATGTATAAATATACTACATTCAAAACTGTTTATGCATATATATATATATATATATACTGATACATACATATATATGCACACACACACATATATATCTATGTATAACAAGATTTTTTTTCATTAAATTTTCTTCTAGAAATGCTGGACAAGTCTACATGTGTAATAACCACTTAAGAAAGTCCCACCATTAGCTCAGTATTTCTAATTGACTACTGTGATTCATAAAATATGAAATAAGTTGCTTTGAGAAAGATGGAAAGAAAAGAAAATAAATAAATGTTTCAAGTAGATAATAATATATTATATATATATATATATATATATATATATATATATATATATATATATACCTCAATCTATTTTCCATGTCAAAGAGTAAGCATTTAATTTTGTCAAGGTTATTTGGTTAAGTTTTATATTTCTAATGAAATGAGTTCAGGTCATTTAAAAATAAAATAAGGGCCAAGAGTGCCTCCTTGTACACAGCCCAGCAGCAAAAACAGGGATTCTGTCTCAAGTATGATAAGGATGGATAGTTGGGGGTATCCTTTGATTTCACTTACACACTGTGTGCCTGCAAAACACACACACACACACACACACACACACAACACACACACACACACAAATCAATCAATCAATCAATCAATCAATCAACCAGTGTTTGTATGCTTCTAGAAAGAGAGGTAACTTGCTATTTATTTTCCAGATCAAGCTCAAATTTGAGAGAAATATATAGAAGTACCTTCTGTTCTTTTGTTTTATCAGTAATATTTTTTCCACTTGTAGAAAAAAAAGGGAAAAACCAAATGAGAAACTTGAATGCATGTGATGTATATCCATCTGACTGTAAATAAAACCAAAGCTTCGGTCTCTATTTCCTGCCCTGATTGGGAAGATTTAACGATAAACTTTAACTTTCTTTGTTCTGATTGTGGATTTGACCTATTGATTCACTCCCCTTAAATATAGTATGAAAATGGGTGTATAACTTTAGAGAAGTACGTATAATATTTTAAAACATCAATTGGATATCACCTCAATCAATAAATCAACATCAGAGCCCCATGGTGGTGGCTCATGCCTTTAATACTAACACTTGAGCAGCAGAGGCAAAAAGAACATTGTGAGTTTGAGGCTAGCCTGGTCTATAAAGCAAGTGCCATGACTTTTACAAAGAGAAACCTGTCTTGAAAACCAACAAACTTAAACAAAACAAAGAAAAAGCAAAACAAACAAAGAAATCAACACTGGTAACGAAGTGGGTAGATAACCCAATAGGATTCAGAAGTCATCCTGGAAGAATCCCAGTGACCAAAGTGAGAGCACCATTAGCAGGGAATTGACATGACTTTGTAGTTTTGTTTGTAATATATCATACAATTAGCTCATTTTATATTTTATGCATTTTTTAGTTTTTAAATAAGTATTAAGAAACCCAGTCTAGACATGGGGTATCATTAGCTTAAACCTGCATTCAAGAATTGTTAGAAATTACCCAAACTGCTAAGGTCATGAAACATAAGGAAAACTATAAAAAGCAACATAAATTGAAGATTATTATGTAACCATGATAATTAAATGCACCTTAACAACCTGGGTTCCACACCAGACTAGCAAAACAACATCAGTTAGGTATAATCAATGCACTATAGCTATATAAGATCTTAACAGAGGGAGCTGAGAAAAGATCTGCAGAATTTTACTGTGTGAAATTTTCCTTATATTATCTAAAATAATTTTTAAAGCGGTTCAGTGAAGAAAGTGACCCTCCAAAGACACCCTTTAAAATTGTATAGTTAGTCCTTCATTAGTTTGTAAAGGAAAATTCAGGCATGAACTTGTTTGCAACCAGGCCATTTTGAACACTGCACATCTAAATAAGAAGCACAATACAACATACTTCTGAAGTAAGAACACGGAATTCTGCAGGAGTATGAGTAGTGGATAGCTGGCTTTTGAACTACTCTACACTCTACACATCTCCCTTAATGTGCTCCTTCCACATAGAGATGAGCGCTCACTATCCAATCTGAGGTAACATGCTAACCACCACAGTCAATGTTTCCACTATATAAGTAGTTGGTCACATGCAATAAAGCAGATGCTCTGCCCTGAAACTGTCTCCAGAGTAGTCTACTTCGGCACTCTTTACCAACCCACAGGCATTGCTGTTTTGTCAGGAGACGCCCAGGTAATGAGGGCATTAGTGTTTATTTTTTTGTCCATTTTTTTGGCAAAACCTTAATGTGAAGGAATTTTTTACTGTGTTGAAGACTTGTTTCTATGATGAAAAAGGACATGGCCTGCAGTTCCTCTCCTTGGAGTCATTTCTTGGCTGTTGTGTCAAGGTAATCCATTAGTCCATTATAAACATCTTGAAGGTATTCTCTCTAGTTCTAGTTTTTAAAAGAGTTTGGTAAAGAAATAATTCTTTCCGAAGTAGCAACTTGTGGCAAAGATAATCATTTGGTTCTGCATTTACAAAACAAACTTCTTAAAATAGAGCTTGTGTCATGTGTATTTCATGTAAGAAGTACTTCAAAGTGTCTCTCAACCATAGCACTTTTGATATAGAGGGATCTCAACCCACTATGCTCTGGAAGGTGACCCTTCAGTTCTAGATAGTTTTTGTTTTGTTTTTTCCCTACAGTTTTGAGAATGTTAAAATGCCTGTGGACAGCTAAAAATCACATACGAAGTAAAATTTATCTGTTGTTAAAGACCACTAATCAAAAATAATGTGTAGCATTGTACTGATTTTCATTATTACAACAAAAAGATGAAGAGAGATTTGAGTAAGATGAAAAATATTTCTACATGGGAACTATCACAGGGTTCTTAGGAGAAACATGTCCCGTAGCAAGCTATATATAATCAATAAAACTTAAGCTATGAAATGTCTTAAAATATTGGCTCAATTGGCATGCAAATGTCATGTTGTACCTGCATATTCTCTGCTTTATGGGCACCTTAACAATACTAACCAAAAGCAAGCAACGTGGTTGTCTTCAGGTTCTCTGGCTCTAGCAGCATCTTTTCTTCAGACAAAGAACCACCAGCTGATACTCCTTTTTATTTTTTTCCTGGTGGAGATATTCTGCTCTGAAAGCAGTATCACTTGTGCCCACAGAAGAACCCCTTGATTTTAAAAATAGTACCTGATGAGGTTTTATTAATCTTCCTGGAAATGATTGTGTGTCATTTTGATATTGGTCTCTTCACTTAATCTTTCATGCACATATTGCTCTACAAAGCAGAATTCACTGTTTTTATTTTTTTCCTTAATTTAAAAATATCAGTTTTTGAGAGGAAACAAAAACAACAATTAGTAGAAAATAATGGTTGCAGTTTTCTGAAAGATCTGCAACAGAGAGGCAATAGTCAACTGTAAAGAACAGTTTACAGTGCTTTTGATTAAAGGATGAGATTTACATTGAAGATAAAAAGGCCACACTGTTCTGGAGTGTTGACCTGTTAGTGGTACAGGTGACCTTCAGGTTTGTGATGTTTTATGGCTTTGTCTGTGGCTGCTTTTTAGATCCCAGTACCCTGTAAGTAGAATCTGAAACTTGTCTGTCCTTATATTAGCAGAACTGACAACCTGACAAATGTCAGACTCAGAATAATTACTCAGACTAGATAATCCAGGTGCCAGGCAATAAGCCCAGCTGAGTTCAGATGGAGGAACTACTTTACTCACACATTTGCCTATGACTACAAGTTTGTTGTAAAGTGATAAGTGCAACATGATTTGTTACATAGAAAACGTAAGTGGCCTTACCTTTTTGGAAGAGGGGATGAAGGGGTGGGTTGGGAGGGAAGGCTGGGGGGCAGAGCAGGAGGAAGGATGGGGAGGGTCTGTGTTTGGTATATAAAACGAATAGAAAGTTTCTTAATAAAGAAAAAGAAATAAATAGATAAAAAGAAAATATAAGTAATACAGAAATGAAGTGCTACAGTGATTCACTTTATATGTGTTTATTTATCATGTGGGATGGGGACATGTGCCAGGGCACACAAATGGTAGTCAGAGCATAACTTGTCTATTTAGTTCTTTTCTTCTACTATGTATGTTATTGGGAATGAGCTTAACCCATTGAGCTATCTCATTAATTCTAGATTTATTACTAATAAAAATATGAAGGAAAAAAATTCATGCTTCTCACTTCTGGCTATATCTCTCAATATTTAGAGTATTGCATGAGAAAGAGTTTATTCAATTTAGTGACAAGTACTTTAAGCATGACACTACCCCTGCTTGACAAAATCCCACCCTCCTTTAGGAAAACTGTTCTGAGTGGCAGAAACTTGAATGTTGTTCTTGTTCTGAGAAAAACACTGTATATGACAACAAGCAGCCCCCACTCTCTCTCCATTTTTCTGTGCTTCCTTTTCATTGTCTAAATTATCATTTAATATTCAATATGCATTGCTCCAACCAGTCCAAGACAAATTCAGATTGTCTTATAGTGACTGCTGCCAACTGCAATACTTCAAGGTATTTGGTTTTGAACAGGGGGAAAAACTTTACTTAAGATGAAAATGAAAATAACACAGAACACAGCCCTTAGGTTAGTTTTAAATAGCTATTTCTGAAAAAGAATTATATTGTTCCCATCTCAGGGAATAAACTACTGATAAATGAGCTGATTTTTGTGGCAAGAGGAGAGTTGAGGTTATACATATGTTCTTAATTCAGAATGGAAAGCTATGAACTCCTGTTCTAACACATTTGTAGAAGGCAGCAGCAACCTTGCAATTTTCTCTAAATTCGGACAACCCTGACAAGTCCCAGACTAACATCATGTGGGTAATGCCAATGAAAACTCAGGGAAAAGAAGACAAAACACAGCTGATATGCTGTCCAAATCAATAGAGAAATAGGTGAAATGTTTGAAGATACTAACAAAATACCAAATTTAATCAACAGTTGTTAATTGTGTCTCACAGGGCACCAATTCACATTATAAATATAATAATTACATAAAAGTGATAAAGCTACATGCTATTAGAAATAATTAATACACCACCATAAAGAAATTAATTGAATGGGTCAGTTGGTTAATTTATGCTATTTCCCTAGTGCTGATATTAATTTTAAAATGCTACTGATATTTGCTAATATTCTGATGATAAACACTATCCTGATATCATTCTATATTTGGATTCTTAGAACAGATAGCAATAGACAGCAAGGATTTTTAAATGAAACATTGTGAATTATCACAATAGAGTTAAAGTTGCTCTAGATAATCTCACCTTCCTAATGCTGTGGTCCTTTAATTCAGATCCTCATGTTGTGGTGACCCCAACCACAAAATTATTTTGTTGTTACTTCATAACTGTGTTTTTGCTATTGTGATGAATTGTAATGTAAATATCTGGGAAACAGGATATCCGATAGGTGACCCAATGGTGCTGTGACCCACACGTTGAGAACCACTACTCTACTAGGTCTTTATCTAGCCTGATAACTCATTGTATAAACAGACTGAAGTTTGATTACACATTCACCTACTAAAGTACATCTTTGTTTTCAAATTTTAGGAGTTATGAAGTAAGTTATTGAATAAAAAATAATTTTGTTCAAGTAATTTTTCATGTCATTTGAATAAGTGTCAAAACCAGACTTTCATGACACCCATGTCATCACTTCCATGACTCAGGAAACATTACAGAAGATGAAAGAATGTAAGAGCCATAAGATGGGAAATGTTCAGAAAAAGGTTATCTGCTGGACTGACTCAACATGACCTTTGCACTCATGAATTAACTTCACCTGTGGATATCTGCGTAAGACCCGTTATGTTCTTCATTATTTCATCATAGATGGGTGAGAGGCACGTATGACCCACCCATCCCAGAGGAAGTAATGGCAAGTAATGTGTGCTAGGGGATAACATGTCATTTTCTTCAGTGATGTAGCCATTGATATGTGGCCTTTGCTCAGATTTTAAAATTCTCCCATACATCTCCCTAAAATGCAAGCTTTACCAAACTGTGTAATATGTTTAATTTTATATGAAACAATTTGTGGGATGACTCATCCCTAATGGACTTGAGGGCCAGACGGCCCAAACAAGTAAAAAAGATACTTTCTGAGAGCCAGCCAGGGTCTGCTTGATGGTTTAGCAACAACAGCTGAAACATGATCTGGAGATGACCTGGACCAATAAGAGGCAGCCATGTCACACCAGCTGATGCATATTCATCTGACCTCCCCCCAGGGTGGGTGGAGGGTATATAAGGCTTACCTCTTCCTGAATAAGCTTGTTGTTTCGACATTCTCCTGGAGTCTGTGTGGTTTGACTCTGAGCCTAATTGGCCTCCTCCCACAAAGGGAACAACAGCAAGGACCCTGCTACAACTATTGACTCATCACTCAAAGTGACTGTGTGATTATGCATTCCCACCAACAAAGAATGCATATCTCTGTTACTATGTAGTCTGTATTCTCACCTGCACTGATGTCAATGCCTTGAGTCTTAGTGATTGTAAGTGATATTTAATGGTACATAATGGTTGTTTTAAATTGGATTCCCTAGTGAAAAGTAATGGTGGGAACCTTTTAACATAGTTGTCACCCATCTGTCTGCATTGAGGTATGTTTAGTGTTTGGACCCAATTTCAATTGTCTTTTATTTGAATTCATTTTTTTTAATTAAGAAAGTTTTTATTCATTTTACACACCAACCGTAGGTCCCCCTCTCTTCCCTCTTCCTGGCCCCCAGTCTTCCTGCACCCAACTCACCCCCCATTCCCTTCTCAGACAAGGTAAGACCTCCCATGAGGAGTCAGCAGAGTCTTGTACATTCAATTGAGGCAGGTCCAAGCTCCTCTCCCTACATCAAGACTGTGCAAGGTGTCCCACCATAGGTAATGAGATCCAAAAAGCCAACTGATGCACCAGTGATGGATCCTGATCCTACTACTGCCAGTGGTCCTCTTAAGCAGATCAAGCTACTTATGCAGAGGGCCTAGTCCAGTCCCATGGAAGCTCCACAGCTGTTGGTCTAAAGTTCATGAGTTTCCACAATTCAGTTTGTGTCTGTAGGTTTCTGCATAATGATCTTGATGCCTCTTGCTCACAGAATCCCTCTTTTCTCTCTCTTCAACTGGACTCCTGGAGCTCAACCTGGTGCTTGCCTGTAGATCTCTGCATATGCTTCCATCAGTTACTGGATGAAGACTCTAGGATAACAGTTAGGGTATTCACTGATCTGATTACTGGGGTAAGCCAGTTCAGGCACACTCTCCACTATTGCTGGTAGTCTAAGCTGGGGTCATCCTTGTGGATTCCTGGGATCTTCTCTAGCACCACGTTTCTCTTATTCCTATGGTGCTCCCTCTATCAATATATCTCTTTCATTGCTCTACAACTCTGTCCCTGTTCGAGCTAGACCATCTAGATGTAAAGCAAAGGATTACAACTCACAGTTCCAGAGAAGCTAGATAACAAGAAGGACCCTAAAGGGGATGCATGGATTGCTCTAAGAAGGGGAAATAGATGCCATCTCCATGAGTAAACTGAGGGTGAGGGGAGGCAACAGAGGGTAGGGGATGGGGGATGAGAACATAAGGGAATGGGATGATTGAGCTGGAACAGGGACAGACTGGAAGAGCAATAAAAAAGATATTTTATTTGAATTCTTATTGATGAATTTCAAGCATTCTTTCTGTGTTTTGAACAACAATCTTTTATCAGATGTGCATTTGTAAGCATTTTCTCACATTTTTTTCTATTTCACTTGCCTTACTTAGTTGTTAGCATATCTTTCAAACACTCTTTTTCACTTTCTAAGGTGAATACTAAAGGCATCCTGCTTTTGTGATACAGACGCTCTGCTGTATCTTTATCAATCTACATGAGGTGTGTCAGTCAATGGGATAATGGCAAAGAATACCTTTTAGTTTCATTGATTTCCTATTTTCTTCCCCTCCCATGCCAAGCCTTATATTCTTTCTCCTGCTTGATTTGCCTTTAATCTGATTTTTCCAGTCTTTTAAGTAAAAGTTTGGTTATTGATTTTGATTTCTCTACTTCTTATGTAAACATTTAATGCCATGAATCTCCTTTTACTAATTGGACTCAAGGCCTGCTTAGCAGGGGAAAGTCATGCCTGGTGCTGAAAACCTTCCCAAATTCCTGGGGCTAGTGAAGTCATTGGTCTTAAAGACCCTTCTAATGCCATTTTACTAAACCAACATAATTTCTAACCTCATTCTAAATATTTTTCCTTACGCTACTGATAAGTTAAGCTTTCACCTCTTTATGGAAGGAGCTTGATTCTCTTTATAGCACTTGGAGACCACTACATAAAAACACAACATGTGCTAAAATGCATATACCAAAGGCCACATGATCATTCCTTACTTCTTTGCATAGGATAGGATGGGAAATGCTAAGGGGCATCATAGTATTCATATCCCATGGACACTGATCCATGTAATACTTGGAGAGTATAGAACCACAGAACCATTCTTCTCTATCACCCTACTGCCTCATCAACTGGTAACTTGTATTACATGATTTTTGCTAAATTAAACAATAAATCTCAGATTATATTTAAGGAAGACTACCTCAAGAAGCTGAAATATGATAAGGCAGACAAAAGCAAAAACACTAAAAACAATTGAAGTCTCAGGCATCTACAGCTATAGTCAACCATGGACATAGTATCAATGTAAGCCAGATAAAAGTAGGTCCTCATACTAATAGTCTATCTTCCTCAGTCTCTGTTATACAAAATATAGTACCCAGCATTCCACATAGATTAAAGTGATTGTTAAAGAACAGTTGAAATAACATAATCTTAAGAGACAAAGCAAGCAAAAGAAACAAACTGAAGTATGTGTATGCATGCTGAACTATTCAGACAGATATTGCTACAGTGAATTTGCTTGCACCTTGATAGATAATTGGGAATGGTGGAAGAATGGATGGTTAGTATACACAAGAGTTAAATATCTAAGAAAGAATGAATAGCTCTGTAATGGGCCGGAGAGATGGTAACATTGGTAAACAGTGAGCATGAGGATGTGTATTCCAAATAGTAGAATGCATAGAAACATATGTGAGCTGGTGGGATAACTTAAAAAAAAAAAAAGAGCTGAGCTTAGAGGAAGGTTCTACTAATCCCAGAGCTTGAGAGGAAGAAACAATAGGATCCCAAAGAGTCTAACCAGCAGATGAGGTCTAGATTTAGTGAGAAACACTGCCTCAACAAGGAGGGAGGAAAAATCAAATGACTTAACTTCTTGCCTCCACATGCACATAACCACAAACACCACAAATACCTACACACGAGAGAGAGAGAGAGAGAGAGAGAGAGAGAGAGAGAGAGAGAAGAGAGAGAGAGAGAGAGAGAGAGCATTGTGGCAAAAATGAATAATATTTTGAGTAGCACTCTAAAAGAACAAATGACTTTGACTTTAATGATATTTCAATAAAAAATTTCCAAATTATCTTAATATAATATGGATTTCCTGATTTCTTACTCTATTGTTTCATGGCAAGTTTTCTTTTGTTTTTTCATCCCAAGACTCCAGTGAAAGAAGGAAGATGCATGTTCACAATTGTTACACAACCACACAGATTTACACCTATATCATTATAGAATGTCTTTCTTTTCTTAAGTGATAATGGTTCTTGGTGGGATCATAGCCCCTCTAGCTTTCTGTTGGTGTCTATATTAAATCATTTTCTGTTCCTTTACAACTAACTAATTTACTTTTTGGAGTTATACCTTGCTTAATAACAATACTTGCTCTAGTAACAATACTTTAAATCTTGTTTTTATGTAATTCATAGTGTGTGTTTTTGAGTGTTCTAGCTATTATATTGGAAGTAATTAATAAAAATTGGGATTGTACACTTTTCACATGTATATCTGTTCTCTACACTTTTTACATTGTTTGTTGCTACATTTTGTAGCTGAAAGATTTTCTGTGCCCACCCAGCTCCCACATCCTCGTGGTCCCATAGCCACTGAGACCTAAATGAACACACAGAGGTTTATATTAATTATGAACTGTATGTCCTATTGGCTCAGGCTTCTCGCTACCTAGATCTTACATTTTAAATTAACTCATTTCTATAAATCTATACTTTGCCATGTGGCTCATGGCTTACCGGTACCTTTACATTTTACTTCTCATTACAGCAGCTGTCAGAATCCTCTCTATTCTGCCTTTTTCCCTCCTCCTCTCTAGTTAGAATGTCCCGCCTAACCCTATTCTGCCTCACCATTGGCCAAACAGCTTTATTTATTAACCAATCAGAGCAACATATTTTCACAGCATACAAAAAGACATTCCCCATCACTTCCCCTTTTCTTTCTAAACAAAAAGAATGATGAGTGATGTCATTCTGTCTGCTGTGAATGTGTGTTGATAAATAAAATGCTGATTGGCCACTAGCCAGGTAGAAAGTATATGTGGAGCTAGCAGATAAGGATAATTCTGGGAAGAGGAAGAAGAGAGTCAGGAGTTGACAGCCAGACACAGAGGAAAGAAGATGTGAAGGCAGAACTGAGAAAAGGTACCAAGCTATGTGGCTAAACATAAGTAAGAATTATGGATTAATTTAAGTGTATGAGCCAGTCAGTCATAAACTTGAGCTAATGGCAATACAACTTATAAATAATATGTCTCTATGCGTTTACTTGGGTCTGAGGAGCTGTGGGACTGGTGGGTGAAAAAGATTTGTCCTGACCATGGGCTTGGCAGAACCAGGGAATTTTTGACTACATTTCCTTTTCTTTTCTGTTTCTACCAAATGGAGATTGTTCAGCAAACCAATTGAATCTCTTGTTGTATATTCTAATATATGGTGATATTTAATCTGTGCTCTAACAAGTACAGTTTGTCTTGGAGATCAGAGTGTAGCGCTAGCAACTAAATGCCAAGCCGTGGTAGCACACAGCTTTAATCTCAGGAACTTGAGATCTCATGCCTTTGATCCCAGCATTGGAAGACACAGGCCTTTAATCCCAGAATTTGTGATGAGGAAACAGGAAGTGATAAGGTAAGTGGGGTGGAGACCGGAGCTTGACCCTTTTTAGTCTGAGGATTCCTAGAGGTAAGATGTCTTTCTAATGGCTGGCTGCTCTGCTTCTTTGATCTTTCAGCTTTCATTGTGACATTGGATTAACTCTAAGTTTTTATTATTAAGACCAATTAGAATTCATGCTGCATCTGTCATCCAATTTTGGACTCATGAATTTATGAAAAAACCACTTGGCCTGTTCCCTTGCAGCTACCAGCACAGGCCAGAGCTGCACATGGCTGAAGTCACTACCCCACAAGCTAGTTTTTCCTTTCTTTTAGAGTTTTTCTGTTATAGCGTTCTGCATCAAACTCCACACACAGGAGTTTGGACTGCAAATGCCACAGGAGTTAGCCATTTTCACACATTCCTTGTGCAGACACCTGGCTCTTTGGCTTCTTTTCTCCAGGTTCAGTTATTTCTTGTCACCATGAAGGAAGCTCCTTCCCAAAGCAATTAAAGAACTTAATGCCTATTGTAAAAAAGCATAATGGTCTGGATGATAGAATAGCTTTAGAAAATAAAACAAAATTTTTAAGAGAAACCATAAATCAAAATTGATAAAGACTAGATTTGAACAAGATAGGCCTCTTGAAAAGAAGAGGTGATAGTTCATGAACCACCATGACAATTCAATCTAAACTAACTTATAAGACTAATAAATACTTTTCATTTGATCAGATATAACTTGCCAAAAGGGAAATTCCCCAAAGCTAGGATTGGGGAGGGTTTTTTGTTTGTTTGTTTTGTTTGTTTATTTGTTTGTTTTTGATTTTTAAATACAGGGTTTCTCTGTGTAGCTTTGAGCCTTTCCTGGAACTCACTTGGTATCCCAGGCTGGCCTCAAACTCACAGAGATCCTCCTGGCTCTGCCTCATGAGTGCTGGGATTAAAGGCGTGTGTCACCACCACCCAGCTGAGGTTTTGTTTTTGTCTTTCAAGGAAAATAAAAACAATTATCTTGAAGAATTTAAAGACTTTGGACAAATAAGAATCCAAAGAAGAAGAGAGAAAAAAATTACCAAGATAAGGAATAATGTGACCTAATGCAATCTCTGAAATCTCCAAAAGGATGATGGGGCCCCACAATGATGATTCCACACGGACTATAATAATGTCATTAGGTTGACAAACACCAACCAAAATCAGCTTTGTACTACAAACTTCTAAGAACAATTTCGAGATGACTAGCTGAGAAGATCCAGCCTCACAGACTACTCTAGCAAGGACTTGAGAAAAGCCCAGCAACTTCCAATTACAGAGACTGGATTAAAAAAAAATGATAGAGCTACCTCTTCCAGGACTTGACTATTAATCCAAATTTTTATTTTCACAGTCCCTTGAAGATGCCTTCATCCCTAGATAGCAGGAAGTAAATTTAAGAACATGACACTCACATTCCCAAGAGGTGGTGTGAGTGGTTTTTGGTCTTTCAATGGGTTATGGATAATTGTCATTGTTTAGGATACTACATTGTTTAGGGTGGTTGGTTACAAAGTTGTTATTGGTAATGGTAAGGAAAAAATTTGAACAAAGGAGATTAGATTCAGAGTTCTTGTTTTGAAAAGAAAAAAAAGAGGCTGTAGATATGATAGGATAAGGGTAAATTATTGAATCTACTTTTAAACCAAAAAAGCAACTAATAGTCTCAAATATTTTACATTGATGTGAATCTTTGTATATTGATACAAATTTAAAATGATTTTGATTAGAACATACTGTACATATGTTTTTAATCTTGTCTGAGGTATTGTGCCTATACAGCTCATTTAACAATGTAATGCAAATTTCTAGTACTTGAAAGTTATTATTGCCAACTATATAGGATAATACAGAAATTCAGGTTAGTAGTTACCTACTACAATCAAATTTGTAGTCATATAGGTATGTTATCAATGTCCAATAGATATATTTTAGATAGACAGGTCATCTTCAAATGATTCAGAGATCTACAGAATATAGCATTTAATATGTTATAACATAGGATCTTTTTTCATGACAATGAGACATGTCTGCTCCTAGAAGGACCAATCTCTTTCAGAGATGATGTGCATTGAAGAAACTCCATATGGGGTTTACTTTCTTTGTGGCAAAAGTTAGTCACTGGGCAAGAAAGTGCCCTTACCTTGACTTCTGACAGTATGTCCTGCTTCACAGAAATGCCTACTAGATATTATAGGCCTATAGCTGAAGATAGATGCCCCAACATTGCAAAGGAAACTTGGGTGACTGTCCGGGCAGCAAGCTGTTTCCATCATTTCTCACATTTTTTGAAAGTCACTTGCTTGTACTTCCTCCTTACTCAAGTAATATTATTTCCTTCTTGGGGCTCTGATGGAATTGAAGACATTATAGTTATTGTTTTCCTTGTTACCAGATTCATAAAAGAAATTCACTAAAGAGCTGTAAAGTGGATAAGGTTGAGAGACATTAATGGATAGTTTTGATAATGTAATTTAGAATAGAAAGTAAATTAGGTACAACCTTTTGGATTCACCAAATAGGATGTATAATGGAGTATTTTCTCTGAATTTGCCAAATGTTTATAGACTAGACACTGTTGATGTAATTATTGCCTGTATATATTGTATATAGTTATTATACTTATTGTATATAGTTTTTCTTATATTAGTTATAACCTTTTTTATTTTAGACAAAAAAGGGGGAAATGTGGTGGTATTTTGTTTATGTTCTAACAAATAAAGCTTGCCTTGAGATCAGAGTGTGAAGCTAGCCACTAGAGGCCAGGCAGTGCTGGCATAAACCTTTTATCCCAGCACTTGAGATTTCATGCCTTTGATCTCAGTACTTGGGAGGCACATGCCTTTAATCCCAGCATTTCCAGTTTGTGAGAGGAGGAAACAGGAAATGATATGGCTCTGTGGAGAGAGGAAATGATAAGGCAGGCAGGGTTGAGACAGGAGCTCTGCCCTTTTCAGTCTGAGGATTCCTAGAGGTAAAAAGTCTTTCTAGTGGCTGGCTGCTCTGCTTCTCTGATCTTTCAGCTTTCACTTTGATATTTGACTCCAGGTTTTTATTATTAAAGCAAATTAGAATCCATGCCACACTAATATATTCAGCCTTTACTTTTAGTCTTTGTCTTATATTTTCAATTAGTATATTCATTAAAATAATCTCATACATATTTAAGCCAACTCAGTCCCAGTGGTTTTGATGAAATGTCATGTGGTAGCTTCCTATGCAATCCCCTACTTTAATATAACATTCATATAGTGCTTCAAAATTATAATCTTACTCATATACTTTAATAATATATTTATAATTTAAAGACATGGTTTTATAACATAGGAAAATATTACAAAATACACTAATACTTTTTCCAGATCCATTTACATTCTTTCCTAGGATAGTGCTGTTTATTTGATGGTATCAATTTAAATTATTAGTGAGTGTAATTTCACATCTACTTTAAAAAGAAACTTTTTTTACATCTTGTATAACAGTTTTGTTATTGAAAAATGTTCTCAGTTCTTTTGTTTCTTGGAAGGTCTTGATATCTTTTCTGTTGAAGCTAATTTTGCTGAATATAGAATCAATCATTGCTTAAATGGATTTGTCTTCTCAACATGTTGAATGTATTATCCTGAGCCCTCTGCCTTATTATGCAATTTATCAGAAGTTAGCCTTTGATCTTACTGAGAACTTTTGCATTTATACTTGACTCATTGATTTTGATAAGTTTAGTGGGTCTATAGATGTGCTTTTCATCACATGTTAAATGAACTGGCTATTACTAACTAAATTCTGTCTCTCTTCTTTCTCTCAATCTCCCTTTCCCCATCTCTGTTGGGTCTTCCAGCCAATGTGTACTTGTATGCTTGGTAATGTACTATAAGATTTGAATTTCTCTCCAGTTCTTTGTGCTTTCTCTTCATACTAGCTGATCTTATGTGTTTTGTATTCAAGCTTTCTAACTTCTTTTGTCATCACAAATTTGTCAAAGCTGTCTACTAAAATTATCATCTCCAGTATGATATTTTTAAACTTCAAGATTGTTTTGTATTTGTTCTTAAATGTAGTTTTAACCTATATACTGTTTTTTTTCTTCTTGTTAAGAAACTACTTTCAAAAAACAGACAAGATTAAAACTTTATGAAATGTTTCAAATTTCTGATTATGTTCCATTAGGAATTGCTCTTCAAATTCACTTCCAGGTGTCTTTCTTCTTCTGATAACCAGTAATATGAAGAATGTTGTGGTATTCTGGTTTTTTTTTATTTCTATACATTTGATAATTTCCACTGTTTCATGTTTCTATTGTTGTCTTTCTTTTAGTTCTTATTATATAAATTTAAATACTCTAATAAATACTATGAATATAATAGGGCCTTTTTCTTTTAGTTCTTTGAAAATGTGTCTGATATTTTCTACTCAATTTTGTAATGATTTACATAGCTAAAGATGATCAGAATATCACTTTGGGCTGATTTTTTTTCTCCAGTGTAGAGCCCATATCCTATATTGTTACTTTGTATGTTGTAGACTATTTTAATGCAGCTCTCTAAAGTCAGATATTATCCTCAGGATTTGTTGTTTGTATGTATTAGTTTAGTGAATATTCTAGACTAGTTTGCTAGAGTTTGCAATGCTTGTCATATGAAGTCATCAAAGTCTCCTTTGTAAGCTTGATAGTCAACCAGTCAATGAGCAGAAGGTTTCTTAAAGCAGCATATCCCTTCCTCTTGGCTGAGTCTGTGTGGTACATGCCAGGAGCAGTTTGCTTCTCTGCAAGGGTCTGAAATTCTTTTTTTGTGTAAAACTTCAAGATTAGCCAGAGGCAAAAATCTGTAAAAATAAAGTCCTTCCTGTGTTCTTCCTGGAAAAGAGCCAGACTCACTCTTCATCTGCTTCCTTGTCTTGATCCACAGAACTTTGTCAAACTCCCTGTATATCTCTTTTCTTACATTTTCATTTCAAGTTTATTATTTCACTTCTGTGTGACATACCCTGGTCATCCACTTCCTGTAGCTGTGGTGTTAAGTAATTGCTGCTGGTTGTTTTCAGCAAGCACACTGTGCATAGGGATTTCTGCAATGATCTGTATCAGAACAAACAAGACATGTCAAATAAGACAAGCTGTGCAAATGGCATTTTTCCAGGGATTTCCCAGAAAAGTCAAGCAAAGCACTGACAGTTTCTTATGATGACACTTTTTTTGAGGATGAGATATGCTAGCCAAACCCATTCTATTGCTCTCATCTATGATAAATCTTTGCTTTGTTTTGCTTACAGCTATCAAGGTCTTGGGTGGCTTCTTTTCTAAACTGTCTTCTGCCTGTAGACAGGAATGGGGATAACTCAAGTTAACATCACAAAACCCATGACAGTCACAGAGATCTTGTTGCTTTCCTGGACTATTTAGAATTTTAAGCTAAAATGTTTGATTTGACAAATCTCTCCAACGTTTTCATTATACTGCTGGAGGCAGTGGTTTTGTTGTTGTTGTTATCTTTAACTGTACTATTTTGAATGTGTTATTTGTCCATACTGGTAGGGTTCAGTTTCAGAATCCAAAATTACCTGACATTTTAATGTATGTTAAGATAAAATTGTGTATATATGGCATCATCCTCCACAAATTTATGTATAATGGTACTATCTATGTAATACCAGTATAGAAAAAAATCTCCAAAAATTAATGGACTATAAGGACC
The DNA here is from genome assembly GCF_004664715.2 of Peromyscus leucopus. Lineage (NCBI taxonomy): Eukaryota > Metazoa > Chordata > Mammalia > Rodentia > Cricetidae > Peromyscus > Peromyscus leucopus. The sequence goes on from NC_051063.1 coordinate 36,459,846, forward strand.
TCTTACTATCAAAGTGTTTGATTTATTTTTTTCACTTTGTTTCAAGTGGGAATGTTCTATAACGTTCACAATGTGAAATGCTAGGGTAGGTAGAATTTGGATATTCCTAAATTGGCACCAACAGGTTGCTTATCAAAAGCCACTGTGGTGGTATTGTGTTCCCCAAAATATTGTGTACTCTAATAAATTTATCTGGGGTCAGAGAACAGACAGCCACTAAATACAAAGGCTAGAAAATGGTGGCACTCACACCTTTAATCCTAGCATTCCAGAGATAGAAATCCCTCTGGATCTCTGTGAGTTCAAGGCCACATTGGAAATAGCCAAGCATGGTGACACACACCTTTAATCCCAGAAAACCAGCCTTTAATCCCAGGGAGTGGTGGTAGAAAACAGAAAGATATATAAGGCGTGAGGACCAGAAACTAGAAGCATTTTGGCCTGGTTAGGCATTTGGCTGGTTAAGCATGTGGCTGGTTAAGATTTTGGCTGGTTAAGCATTCAGGCTTTTGAGCAGTAATTCAGCTGAGACCCATTCCGGATGAGGACTCAGAGGCCTCCAGTCTGAGGAGACAAGACCAGCTGAGGATCCGGTGAGGTGAGATAGCTGTGGCTTGTTCTGTCTCTCTGATCGACCAGCATGGACCCCAATAACTGGCCTCGGGCTTGATTTTATTAATAAGAACTTTTAAGATTCCTGCTACAAGCCACACATAAGTAAATACAAACTTCAGCCACACTCTCAAACAGGCTCCTCTATACACCAAGTAAAAGTGTTGCTCTTGCACAAGAGGTGGTCTCAAGACACAGTCTAAAGGCCTTCTCAGCTCATCCCTCCAGATTTGGAAGGTCTTTAAAGGTCAAATTTCACCATCATAAGAAAGGTTTCTGTAATCACTCCTACTAATTGGAAAGATGATTAAGTCACTAAAAATCATTGAAATTGTAATAAATTACAAAGCTTTAATGGATATCTTAAATCTCATAAAGAGGATGGTGATAATGAACAGTCAAAGGTTTGCCTATATTGTCAAAGGGTAATTAACGCTTGCTAATTATGCCAATTATGACTTAGGCTAATATTTATAGAATACCTACTATGTTGTAGAGAATGCACTCTTGGTTTGACTACATAATTTGAAAGTTAACATATTAAAGAATATCCTTCTTTGTTTAAAATAGTGAATATAACATAAATTGAAGTCTTACTTAGTGCCTTACAAGAAGGAAGAGCATGCCCACTGTTTTTGTAGATAAGACACAGGCATTGAATAAAGTGAACATTGTTACTCTTTTTTTATGATTCATTTAAACCTCAAAATAATGTCCAAATTACAGGGCTTGAAACTGGTAGAGTTGGGGTGGAAATGCAGGTCTTTAGTTTCCAGTCTTCCCAGACTGCTACTCCAAACCTTAAGCATATTTAATTTACCCTTAAAGAAGATTTAAAAAAGAAAAAAGCAGTATGTGACAAATTGTGTAAAATTAGAAAAAATAGACTTCTAAAAAATGTTTTAGGAAACATGATGCATCTGGGCATGATGGTTCAGGCCTTAATCCCAGCTTTTATGAATGTGAGGTATGAGGACTATAAACGAAAGTTTTGCTTATGCTACAAAGGTAGTTTAGCCCAGGCTAGCCTGGAATTCCTGATCCTCCTGCCTCTGCCTCTGCCTCCACTGGGTGGTGGTGGCACATGCCTTTAATCCCAGCACTCAGGCGGCAGGAGTGGGTGGATCTCTGTGAGTCTGAGGTCAGCCTGGGCTAAGAGTGAGTTCCAGGACAGGCTCCAAAGCTACACAGAGAAACCCTGTCTTGAGGGAAAAAAAAAAAAAAAGTTTAGGCTAAGTCTGGATGACTTAACCTGACCTGTCTTAAGACGGAAAATAAAATGACTAGAGAGATAGCTGAGTGTGTAAAGTACTTGCCACCCAAGCATGAAGGCATGAGTTCAGGTCCTGGAGACACATATAAAAATGGACGTGGTAGCATGCATCTGTATTCTTCATAATCTCTGTAGTGATATGGGAGGTAGAGATGGGAAAATCCCAAGACTCTCACAGACCAGCTAGTCTAGTCTACACAGTGGTATACAAAGAGACCCTGTTTCAGTCAAGGTAGAAGGTGAGGATCAACACTTGATTTTGACTCTGACCTCCATGTGTGCCATGGCACATGAATCTACATTCACACAGGGATGCTCATATACATACATACACGTATAAACACATACTTCATAACAACATACAAAAATTTAAGTATATATGTTCGGAAAGCAACAAAGACCTGCAGAGATAGTATTGATGGTTTAACATTCCTATTATCACGTGGGGATCTGTAAGCACAACCATTCATACTGCCAGGAAAAAAGGACAAAAGAAAATACTATGCATTAGTAAAGCATGGGGTTTGCTATAGTAATAACTGTATATGATACAATGATACAATATGGTGATGTTTTATCCATATACCCCAGAAAAGTTTATCTGAGGATCACAGGAAAAAGCCAGTCACTATAGTAATCATAGAAGTCAGTCAATGGCAGCACATACCTTTAATCCTATCACTCAGAAGGCAAAAATCCATCTGGGTCAAGGCCACACTAGTAACAGAGCCAAGCATGGTGGTACATACCTTTAATCCCAGCACTAACCATAAAGGTCTAGAGGTCTGTACAGACAGGCATGAAGTGACAGAGCTGGGCAGGAAGAGGAAGTGATGTAGCTGGGTGAAGAGAGGAAATGAGATGGCAGAACAGAAAGGCATACAGGTGTGGGCATACAGGATGTAGGTCTCCTTGGCTGAGGATCTCCAAGTAGTGAAAATGTGGCTGGCTTCTTTCTGCTTTTCTGATCTCTCGGTTTTAACCCCAATATCTGGCTCTGTGTTTTTTATTAATAAGATTGTTTAACACTTCATCTTATAATACAAGGCAAATATTGGACATTATTTTGAAAATTATAGTACCATCTACTTCAGTCATACATCTATGATCAAGATGGTTTTACCATTGATCTCTATTTACAAATGAATTGACTGAGACTCACAAAAAGAGAATTCTATGTATAAAACCACATTTAGAAATGAAATGCCCACATCCTACTTCAAAGGTCCTATCACTGAACCAGTCCATCATCTTCTCCTTGGTCAGTCTGAATGTCTGACCTCCCATTCCTTTTCTGCCAAAGACTCAAGATGGAGACTTTAGGATGATCACTTGATTGTGCTTCTCACTTCTCAACCCTTAGCAGGTTGTGTTTCTACAAATGTTACAGCAGTAGAGTAGAAAAGCAAGATCTTAGAACATCTTTTTCATTTTTACTAATATGTGATATGTATACATACTTATGGGGTACAGTATTCAATGGAAACTTGTATTCAATATGTACCGCTTAAATGGAAGAAATAGTATATTTTTTCAGCATTAACCTCAGTTGAAAGGAAAATATTTTACAATCAATTTCTTTCTTTCTTTCTTTCTTTCTTTCTTTCTTTCTTTCTTTCTTTCTTTCTTTCTTTCTTTCTTTCTTTCTTTCTTTCTTTCTTTCTTTGTTTTTCAAGACAGGGTTTCTCTGTGTTATTTTTGGTACCTGTCCTAGATCTCATTCTGTAGACCAGGCTGGCCTGGAACTCACAGAGATCCGCCTGGCTCTGCCTCCCAAAATGCTGGGATTAAAGGCATGCGCCACCGCCGCCGACTCCGCCGCCGCCACTGCCGCCACCACCACCACCTGGCTACAATCAATTTTTAATACAGTGGTTTATGTTTAAGGTTTTTTTTTTTTGTCTTACCACCAGTATTTTTGTTATGCAATTTCTTATCATATATGTTAAATCCTTAGGATATTAGGAGATACTGCTTGTAAAAAGATTTCCAACGTTAATCTTTCCCAGCTCCTCTGTAAATTGATATAGAGCAAGCTTCTTCATATTGATCCCATCCTCTTTTATTGTGATTCTTCAATAGATAGTGTAGCATATGCATTTAAGCTAAAGTCCTTTAACCCACAAAGCCCATTTTAAAGCTTTTTGGGACTAGTCTTATTCAGAATTCACAGTTCTATTGACAACACTGAATTTGCATTATCAAAGATTACCAACTAGTGACATAAACTGCAGTGATCTTCCCCAGAAAGCCACAGCTATTCTCTATGTTGGGGAAAACAGGCCACCCCAGACAAGCTGTTTATGTGACTGGCAAGACTTGTTTTTTCTCTCAACTCCTATCCTTACTTAACAGGTTTGTAGGTTGTTCAATCCATACTTGATGTCAATCAGCACTCCTCCTCTGGCCATTCCAATTAAATAAAGAAGCAGTGAATCACGGAGATTTGCCATTATTGTTTATCAATCAGAGAAGCATTACTGTGATTTTTGCATTGCAAAAAAGTATAGGGAAACCAGATGCTATCATCATTCAAGGAGTCATATTAATTTTCTGTACATACAACTATGTATCAGAGACAAAATGCTGTGTGGATACAATTATGGATAAGTATTTCAGTTCTCTTATGGTTTGAAGTAAGATTTATTATTCTATTTCTAGTACCTTTTCATATTTAAATAATTTAAGAATTTCCTGTTTATGAAGCCAGTAAATGTTGTAACTGAAAGGGAGATACAGAGTTTCTTCAAAGACTAAAGGAACATTACAGAAAAAGAGGTGGAGATGATGTAAAAGTCAGAGAATGGTGGGTTTGTAGCAAAACAGTATCTCCTGGACATGACAAACTACTGCACTCACGACTCACGGTAGCTGTGGATTTCTGCACAAGATCTGCACAAGATTGGCCCCACTGACATTTCATCATATGCAAGCATGTAGCCACTGATAAGCTGCCCTTTATCCAGTAAATAACCTGATACCACAAAGGGGCTAGAAATTATAGTTAAGGAACTTGTTGAGAAGGATTCCAGCAGGAGTAGAAGAAGGATAAGGGATGGAAATGGAGCTGAAAATAACTAAAATTCATTATATTAAATATATGAAAATATCAAACATTGATTTTTTTTTTAAAAAAAAAAGTGCAGAAAAAAGTTTTCTAAGCCACAGTCTTGACTAACACACATGTCTTGAAAAAATAACTTCTAAATAAAATAGAAAAATTAAGAATATGAACCTGCAATTGGACTGAGAAGTAGATGATCTTTTCAGACAGGACTAAGGCAAATGACTGGTGATGGATGGCAGGACTGGAGGAAGCTATTACTAGAGTCTGGAAAGAAAGAAATTATTGTAATGAGGCTGTAAGTGACTTGCAAACTATTCAGCTGCAGTATAATGTAAATTATAAAGTATGCTCAGTGATTTTTTGATAATAAGAATTTAAGTAAGACTATCAGACCTTTTCTTGTAACAAATATTTATGATGTGACAGTACATACTCACTGAATAGATGTACACATTACATAGAGAGAATTGAATTATTCATCATATATGTATATGTGTAATATATATGGATATATAATATATATTTCACATGAATAAACTACTGAGATTTCAATTTTCTAAGCTAAATTTAAAGTACTCATGAAGTATAAATGAGACAGGATTTTGAATAAAATAATAGAACTTATTTCCGTATATAGATTCTTCCAGAAAGTAAATAACTCAAAATCAAGACTCTGGAGAAGTGACATTTAAAATAGAGGGAATCTCACCTGGTCCCACAACTAGAGGAATACCCACAGGTGGTCAATGGCTACTTAATGAAGGAGAAACAGTCCTCTCCAGCAATGAGATCACATGTAAGTTTTCTAATTAGAAGGGATCAGTCCTGTACATGTGTACATATGAGCAAAACTAAATTAACCCAATGGGTTTTTATGTTTATATGTATGCCCATATATATGCATATATTTTCACATGTAGACATACCTATGAATGCCCATGTTAATAAAGAGGAGCACATGCCTAAGGAAAGAGAAACACAAGGATACAGGGGACACTGGAAGGGGAGAAGGTGTGAGAATGATGCTGATGCAATGCTTATGTATAAAGTTCTCAAAAAATTATAACACCCTCCCAACCATTTTAGTCATTATATTCATCTATATCTACAGTAGAAAGAGGCACTATCCCGACCGTTGAGGAAAAGAAGTTACCAAACCATCCATGACATTACAAGTTAAAAGTTGTAAACATATGTATAGATAAAGCCTATTCCCATTTCTTTTTTCTTTCACAGTGAACATTAACTTAATTTGCTATTAAAGTTATGTCAGTAAATTGCCTTTATATCTCTAGGCCCACATCATAGCAAATGCTGCAAATAATTCACAGGACTGTCTTATATGATGCCTCTGGGCCTTTGAGAAAACAAACAAAAGGTTCAGAGCATGGAAGCATGGATGTGAAACTGTGTGGGAAAGCAAAGGCGCCTTGCTGTTTCCTGCACTGGCATGTGGCTTGTCAATGAGATAATTAAAACAGTGAAAAACCAAAATGCAAAATAGAGTTATATTTAATTAGTGCCAGTTGTGGTTGGTTGCATTAACCCTCACCTCTGAATATGATTAGTGGTCAGATTGGCTCCTGCTGTAACCTGTGTAAGGCAGCCTTTGTTGCCTTGCTTACCCGGTGTTCAGCTCTTGATCATATTGTTTTCCTCAGCAAACACTAGCAGGGGAATAGATTAGGTCACAGTTAAGTCTTTTGTATGATGCATTATTTTAGTCATGCCTGTAAGACACTAATAAAGAGATTCAATATTATTGGCATGACAGAGTGAAAACTATTAATAAGGAGAAAGAGCTCCTCATAGTCATTAGATCTGAGTGCATTGGGAAGAAGCAGCGTCTGTCAGAGGTTGAGAAAATTGCATTACAAAGTCATTCAATTTCTACATGGATTTTTTTTTGCTAGTAATTAGTATAAATAATTCTGAGTGGTTCTAAAAACCATGGATACTGACAAACATAAAAGAGTAGATGATGGGAAGCAGATGGATCATTTAATTTATTTCTCAATTACTGTTGACACATTGGGCACAAAATTCTGCAAGTCTTCTATTTCTTTATGGTCTGTTTTACAGCTGTGTTTAGTATCACAATAAATACATTATCTCATTAATGAAACATTTTGTAAGTTTTATTTCAAAAAAAATTACCCATACAAAAATCCTATTCCCCAGAGAACTCAAAAATGGAAGTATATTCACCCAACAAAGGGCAGCCAAAAATTGGTGTGCATGGGTTGTTCTAGAAAATGGGAGCTGGTCCATTGTAATGTGATCTGTTACGATCCAGATATGCTGTTTTTGTCAGCACACTCTCAAACAGAACCATACTAGAAAATCCATGTGCATTTCCTAACTAACATGCATGTGTCTGAGATGCCAATGATAATGACATTTATTATTTTCTATTTTATATATTTTGCAACTACAAATTCCAGAAAGATTTGAAGGAATATCAAAGGCCATCATTTATGATATATGCAAAGTCATAAAACAACACGAATAGGGTTAAGAGTAGAGTGTTTCTTTATTCTGATGTGGACAATTGAATATTCATATTCTAAAAATATCTTTGTTAAAGCAGAGCAGTTGGTGGGCAGAGATGTGGATGGAGTGGCTGCAAAAGTTTAAATCTAAAATTCACAAATCATGTAAGTATTGATACTGTCATTTTCAAGATAGATTAGGAATTCACCTGGTCTGTGTATTTCCATGTATTGACAAGAATTTGATAAAATGAATGGTATTCTACTTGGAAGTATGTGCTGGCTTTGTTTGAAACTATATAATTCATATACTAACCCTATTTATTATTCACTGCTATGGCCTTCATGCCTGATCATTTGGAACATCTTCAGTCCATAGTTATATGCTTGAAAAAATCCATGCAAAATACATCTTAGAAATGTTACAGATAAGCTAGAGATTCATAAAAAAAGAATAAAATCTGTTTTAGACATTTTAGCCTGATGAGTTTGGGCCTTTAACATATTTTCTCTGAGCCTTGGATCTCTCAACTGAAGCATGAGTATGATAAGTATGTGTATGGCAGTGCACTGTCAGACTTAAAGAAATAATCCTGTAATGATTTTAAAAGTTTCTAACATAAAATAGTTCCCAAAATTGTTTTTTTTAATTATGAAACATGTGACCCAACTATTATATAGTCATATAAATTTATATGATCTTTAACACACAATAAATATAGCAAAACAAACATCCTCAACCTTATTTTTGAATATTAACTTAATGTGGAAGCATCTAGACAGGAACTTTGTGATGATCTGAGCTTTGTGAAGGTTTTGATGATCTGAACATCGTGAAGCCTTGGTCATCAAGGTGACAGACTTTGATGTCATCAAGAAGTGAAAGTCAATCTAAAAGATATGCTTAGATGTGGAAATATTCCAATGTCTGAAATCTTTTTGGTTGTGACTTCTAAACTCACATGCTATGATAAATGGAGAGATACTCATAGGGACATCTAAAACATAGAAGAGAGCAGAGGAAGAAGGGATGGACAGACAGAGAGACTGAGGGACCTGGAATCTGTTCAGATCCAGAAATTGGTACTATGTAGCTGCAGCACATCTTGCTGAGAGTGTCTTGTGCTGACTACAAAGCACAGCTGAAAGCTCCACAGAAGGGGAGTGTATGCAATAGGTAAGGAATATTAGTTTATGAATTTGAAAGGGAGCAAGGTGTGTGGTGTGGAATGGGAGAGTGGAGGAAGTAAGTGGAGGGGGGAATAATGTAATTATAATCTCAAAAAATATTTTAAAAAAGAGAAGTGAGCAGAGCAGATATTTGGTCTGGACTCTTAGTAGTAAAATTGTTAAAGGGCTTCAAGAGGATAGATGTGTGATGTAGTTCAACACATTACTTATCAGATGGTTTTCTATGTGACTCTGTGTGTGTGTGTGTGTGTGTGTGTGTGTGTGTGTGTGTGTGTGTTTTGCCCCCACAATGATTGAATGAATTAAGAGGTTAAGGAATTGTTAAAGAAAGAGATTAAAACATGCTATTTTTGTCTGGTTCACAAATCAAGAGAGTCAAAGAAATTCTGAAGCACCATGGGAATTCAGAGTGCTCTGGGGAGGAGCTGTGGACTCCCACAGGCCACAGTATGGTGAGTATCCAGTCCTTCAGGCAGTGTTTCTCCATATTTGAGGGTCAGAATCTCTAGCAACCATCTGAATTACACTGTAATATTCTAGGCATTTACAGTTGATATTAGATGAGAGCATACATGTGAGCTCTCCGTATGGACATGGAGTAGAGATTTTGCTGCCTTCTAAGCATCAGTGAGGAACAGAGCCCTAGGCACCTGCTGCCTCTGCTAGGGCTCCTTCATCTAGGAAGCTTTACTCCTCAGCAGGTGGCTAGCAAGACTGTGCTGCTCCCTGCAAGTCTTCTCAGAAGGACAGACTGGAAACATCCTGTGCTTTCCATCCTGGAAACTCAGCTTCTTGAGCCTTCAGCTCAGCTTTCTGGTGAACAAGCTTGGGAGATCTGTGTCTTGATCTAGGCTCTGTGGGGGCGTTGTGCATATAAGGGTGACAGCTTCAGACAGGCAATTCTGGAGAACAATTGTGAGAAAGCAGGGGTGGCTAACAGTGGTTTTCAGAGTGTGAAGGGATGTGTGGGTTCCTTTAAGATGCATGCCAATTCCCAGGTCTTCGTAGGCTGGAGACAGAAGGGCAAGTGGGGATACATTTTTATTTCAGGCTTAGCTAGCAATTGAAATAAATGTCCATGTCAGGTGGTTGTAACTTCAATACCAGGTCTTTAAACTCAAAATATTATATAATTGACCATTGGGTGGCATGTAGCCAGAAGTTTCCCTGTGTCCTGCAGCTACTTGGTCCCAAATAAATATATAGAGGCTTATATTAATTATAAATTGTTTTGTCTATGGCTCAGGCGTATTGCTAACTAGCTCTTTCATCTTAAATTAATCCATTTCTATTAATCTATGTATCCCCACGTGTCTCTGTGATCCATTGCATCTTGTTGCCCTGGTGGCTCTGTTTGTGTCGACTCTGTCTTTCTTCTTCCTGTCACACTCTTGGATTTCCCACCTGGCTATAACCTGCCTTAGCATAGGTCAAAGCAGCTTCCTTATTAACCAGTGGCAGCAATATATTCATGGCATACAGAAAGACCATCCCATAGCAGGTGGCAAGAAAGGGATGTTGTGCTGGTTCAAGGCTGGTTATTAGATTCCATGCAAAAGAGGCCTCATTAGAATTCCCAGTCTGAATCTGAACTTATGTGGACAAAAATCTAGACTGCTTTCCCCTAGTATAAGAAGGCAGGAAAGAAATAAGCGAGCATACACTGCACTATCAAGTTCTTTACAAATAAATATTACTGCTAGTGTTGAAGATGTGATGACTATTCTTGGTTGTCAAATTGACTACATCTGGAATTAACTCAAATCCAAGCAGCTGGGTGCACCAGTGTGGGGTTTTTCTTAATTGAATCATTCAAGGTGAGAAGACCCATCATCAATCTGGTTCTTTTGAGATGGGGAGTTCCATCTTAAGCCTGGACAACATCTTCTGGCAGCAGCCTCTAGAGAAGAATGGTAAAGCATTTGTTCTTTGTCTGCTTTCCTTCACTTTTGCTGGCAAGTTCATTCCTTCCTGGATACCACTGTCTATATCTTCAGGAATCCAGTATATACTGAAGACCAGGTGAGACATCTAAACTCTTGGACTAACAACTACTGGGTTCTTAGTTGGGAGATAGAAATTGTTGGAATAGTTGGACCACAACCTGTAACCCACTCTAATAAATCCAATGTATGTATATTATATCCATATATATTCTATCTTTTCTGTTTCTCTAGAGAATCCTGACTAATGTAGAAGTGAATAGTATGTGATCTTAATTTACATTGGACTTCAAGTAAATTATGACTGAATATATGAATTATTTCCCAAAGAATGAGAATAAATGAAATGGGGCTGACAGAAGGCAGTTCTGGAATGGAGAATCATTCAGTAGGATTTAGTTTGGGCCATTCAAGAAATACAGGAAGGACTGATAGGACTAACTAGTGTTCGAAAGATAGAAGAAGGAAGAAACAAGGGATGAAAAGACAGAACCAAGCCTTGACATATCTATGGTGATATTTTATTTGTACTGAAATGTGATTTTATTTGTATGTTAATAAATAAAGTTGCCTGGAGGTCAGAGTTAATAGCAAGCCATAGCAGAGCTGGGTAGTCGTGGTGCACACCTTTAATCCCAGCACTTGGTAGGCTGAGCTAGGTAGATCTCTGTGTCTTCAAAGATATAGCCAGCATTGGAGACACATGCTCCAATGTGTGTCTGGAGGTCTGTACAGACAGGCAGTGATGAGGCAGTCACATGATTGGGTTTACAACCAATGAGAAGGCAGAACAGAAAGTCTATATAAAGGCAAACAGACAGGAAGTAGCTCCTTTTCTGAGAGGTCTCTTGGCTTAAGAGGCTAGCTGCAGCAGGTGGAAAAGGCTATCAGCTCTGATCTCTTGGCTTTCTTCTTTGCATTGGTTCTGTGTTTCTTATTTAATAAGACAGTTGTTTACATTTAAACATATCTATGGAAGGAATTCTTGTAGTGTTGACTCACTTGGCTTCTTTTTCCCCGTTTTGTGAACCAACACAAAATCTAGCAATGATCTCCAATTCTGATTTACATAATAAATTATCTCAATCTCCTCTAAAGTGTTTTCAAAGTCCAAAGGAAAGGCAAAATTTGAAAATATTATATTACAAAGTATCTTGCAGATGTACTTGAACATACAGAATTTTTCTTTCCCATAGATGATATTTTAACTTCTTTAATTTCTAAGCTCTTCTTCACTTCAATATTTGTGCTTGACTAAAAGAAAGACTCATGGGGTTTGTAGAAGCTGACATTTGCAATATGTGTTTTTCAGTCTTTCTTGTAAATGTCATTAGGTTGATTGAGATTTATTTTTATTGGTACCTAGATTGGAAAATCTGCAACAGGTTTCCCATACAGTAACTTCCTGGAGAGATAAGCACAAATTATAGAAATGGCATTCAGGTTGTTCTCCCTGGAGCTGTCTTTAAAAAAGAAAAGAAAAGGAAGGAAATAAAATCCTCACTATTTGTAAGAAATTGTTTTTTCAGGTTGCCTAGGAATGAAAGATTTTTGCAACTACCACATCAGTTAAAATGTCCTTTAAGGTCCAATTTTAAATGGAACTTGGAAGCTTGACATTGGATGAAACTTTGCTTAAGAATGAACAGTGGTAGTGCACACCTTTAATCTAGTACTCAGGAGGCAGAGACAGGCAGATATCTGTGAGCTTGAGGCCAGTCTGGTCTACAGAACTAGCTCCAGGACAGCCAAGGCTACACAGAGAAACCCTGTCTCAAAATGAAAAAAAAAAAACACAAAAACAAACAAACAGAATGAACACATATATGCCATTCGCCATATCCCCGAGTCAGCCTGGGTGGATTCTAAACTGAATCAAGAATGAGTAAAACTAAGATTCTCCCTTACTAACCAATGCTCATGCACTAGCATATACACAAAGATTACAAGTTGTAGCCAAAGATTGTGTGTGTGTGTGTGTGTATGTGTTACAAGAAGTGTGTGTTACAAGAAATACCACAAGACAAACATAGTTTCAGTTATGTTATCAAAGCTCCCACAGGAACTGGCACTCACAAATAATCACTCCCACCTGACAAACATATGATTCTCATCATGAGAAAACTCTCCCACTCATGAAGACATTTCAGACTATAAAAAAACCACTTTGAGGTAGTCAAAGAATAGTCTTCAAAATAAAGAGTAACTATAGTTATCATTTGCCTAAAATATATGTGGTGTCATGTAATGAGTCAAGGACTTTTCTATCATTTAATATTTAAAGTCACCTTGCAACAAGTATATATATATATATATACCATAGCTTGTACAAGGACACATATGTGCCATAAGATATAATTTGAGATTAATCTAGTACTACCATAAAGAAAATGCTTTTAAAAGATCTAAGAAATAGATTGTAATGGGTAGAGAAACAACCATAGGTTTTGGAACCAGGAGAAATAAACTTAAGTCCAAACTTCAAATTATCTTGTGTCTCTTTCTTAATCTATCCACGCTGCTCACTTAAAAGCTTACTCTTTAAGGTAATTTACTTCTCTAAGGAAAAATAGACAGGATTTCTGATAAATGCTTATTGTGTTTCCCTATACTATAGCAAAAACTGCTCCTTAGCATAAAATTTTTAATTGATCTGGAATAAAAGCCTTAATGTTTTCTCATGTGTCACTGCTTGGCTGTAGTACAGCACAGGTTCAGGTGTTAGTTCTACATCCACCTTGAAGCTATTGGAAAATCTGCCTTTGAAGATATTGGGTCCATTGCAACCAGAATATAATAAATGTATAAGAATAATTTTATATATGTATATATATTCACATGAAATAATCACCTTTAATATTTTTACATATTAAAGTCCTTGGGTAACATTCTATTATTTTATCTAGGAGGGAGGTATTTGCAAAGTCATTAGACTGCTTGTTGTGAAATTTGCTATGAAACATTTATTACAGGCAAATAAATCTTCTCATTGCCTGTGATTTACTTCATTATATTGTAGATTCCACTTCATTATATTGTGAATCACTGGAGTTCTCTCATTCCAGTTAGAAGCAGACATCCCACCTCCTGTGCTAGCCACCTTTCTTGGACGATAAAACTAAAAGTCATGTTGGCTGATCACCAAACACTCTCATACATGGTTTAATGTCTCCAGGTGGGGCATGTGCCCACTTAGAACATGTGCTATATGAACTGACTTGTATGAAATGAATTAATTGAAGAGACACTAAGACTAGAGGCTCTGAGTTTCACATCTATTTTTAAGTATCAAGTGTCAAGTCAGTGCTCATCTCTAAACTTTAGACTCCATTTCTGGGAACATAAGTGCTGCATTTAAATATGATTCTTTTTCCTGGATGATATTCAATGAGTCTATGAAAACTTATGTAAAAATACTCATGACTAATCTCCAAAGTGAGTAACTTTCAAACTCTAAGATGATTCCCAAGTCTTCCTGAAAGAAAAGAAAGCTTAAAAATAAATTCATAGTAATCAGGATGAAACTACAAAACTTTGGAAACAAAATTTCTGACTTTAAAATATAAGCATTTTTTTTTATCAGAAAATAGGTATTTTCTAAAGTAATCTACAACTTTATATGGCCAAATGTTCATCTCTACATTTGAATGCTCAAAGCCTCCTTCAGGGTATACCATATATGACACCAACAATACAAAAACTTAGTAAACATCTACTGAGTAGACACACAGCTTTTCAATGCTTGTGAAAGCATTGTTCAATGCACAGCTTCATATATGGCTTGTCAAGCAAAGGAGATACTTGGATTTGGCCATGCTTCTTTTGCTTTGCTCCTTGGAAAAACCATGTTGAAGAGAAAGCTTGTCTTAAAGGGACCTTTACATTCTCCCCACTGTACAATCATCTTCTTCCCATTCCTTCTTTTTTTTTTTAAAAAAAAAAAAAAAAAAAAAAAAAAAAAAAAAAAAAAAAAAGATTTATTTATTATGTATACAGTGTTCTGCCTGCATGTGTCCCTGCAGGCCAGAAGAGGGCACCAGATCTCATTACAAGTGGTTCTGAGCCACCATGTGGTTGCTGGGAATTGAACTCAGGTCCTCTGGAAGAGCAGTCGGTGCTCTTAACCACTGAGCCATCTCTCCATTCCTTCTATCTCATCACATGCATGGGATCCTATACATAAAGTTTTGGAGTTTGAATGATTGGAAATCTGTTGTGTGATATTTTGATTGTTATCTGACAAATAAAGCTTGCTTGGAGTCAGAGGGTAGAGCTAGCCACTAGCTGACCAAAATTAACCATAGAGGTTAGGAGAACTGTAGACAGATAGGAGACAGGAAGTAGTAAGGCAGGGATGAGAGAGGATCTCAACCCTATTGGAGGAAGGAATAGAACAGGTAGGAGGCGACTGGCGGCTGCTCCCCTGCTTTTCTGATCTTTCAGGCTCTTACTCCAATATCTGACTCCCAATTTTTTATTGATAAAGAAAAATTAGTTAAAGCTTCACAAATCGATGACTGTGTCATTTAAAATAAGGTACAACTTTACTTTTTGCCTCATTTGCCCACTTTGTGGTTAACTAAAACCTGCTGTAGAAAACAGACCTAACAGGGAAAGTATGAAACAAAACAAGATGAATAAATTGTGAAAGACAGTAAGAGGGCAGAATTAGACTGGGATTTGAGAATACAGGAAAGAGAAGGCAATCTTTCCTGCCTTGAATATGGGAATGTAGTGGCAAGTTGTCTGTGGCATTCAGCTCTGATCTGCAGAGAACACACCTGAAGAATGATGCTAACACAATGGCTAAGAAGAAGAATGGGAATATTTATTTCACTCATGATGTCATTGTGATGCTTCATGGGTAAGCAGGACATTCTACACCATCCTTATCGAATAGGGCTGCACACTTACTCTAGGGCATTAAAATTGAGAAATTACATTGATTTTCCCCACCTCTTTGTATACGTGTGTGTGTGTGTGTGTGTGTGTGTGTGTGTGTGTGTGTGTGTGTGTGATCTTAGTATCTTGGTGTATGCTTGCTGAGGTTTTAATCCTTTGTCTTTTGTTCCATGTTTCAGTTCACAACCGAACTAGAAAGGACATAAAGTCTCCTTAATTTCTAAGCATTACAAGGAATTTTAGATGTGTTTAGTGAAACTGCCCTGAGAAGATCGTGGAGTATCTGCATTCTGAAAGATGAGCCAGAACTTGTTTATTCCTCAACAATATAAAACTGCACACAATTTGGTTAACATAGAAATAAAATCAAGGAAATGACCAGCCCTTGAAGAAGTTGTGCTGGAAAACACCATGTCCTGAAGCCAGAGAACATAAGCACACTATTACAAAATAATGTGTTACAAGCCAGGCTAGTGAGAGGGCATCTCATTGAACCCTGACATTTCACTTGAGTGGGCTGGAAGCCTGCAGTTAGTCTGCTGAGTGGGTGAAGGTTAATGTAAATTCAGTTAGATCAGGAAGTGGACTTGTCCTCCTCCTCCTGTACAGGGCAGCAGCTCTGGGAGGCGCTGAAAACATCATTAAGACAGTTACAGCCACATAGCTGAACGGTGGGCCCTGTCTCACTTTAGTTACCTGTCTGACCCAGTTGTTGTTGTTGTCTCTTTGAGGGGGGGTGCACCACCCAGCTCCCAAATAAACCACACATGGAGGCTTATTCTTAATTATGAATGCCTGGCCTTAGCTTGACTTAGTTTCTAGCCAGCTTTTCTTAACATATCTTATCCCAACTACCTCTTGCCTCTAGGCTTTTCCTTTGCTATTCCTATATACCTTCCTTTGTTTCTTACTCTGTGGCTGGCTGGGTGGTTGGCCCCTGGAATCCTCCTCCTTCTCTGGCTCCTTCTCCATCTGTTCTCTTCCCAGATTTCTCCCTCTATACGGTCTCTTTGCCTGCCAGCCCTGCCTGTGCTTTCCCCTGCCTTGCTATTGGCCAGTTCTTTATTAGACCACCAGCTGTTTTAGACAGGCACAGTAACACAGCTTCGCAGAGTTAAAAAAAAATGCAACATAATCAAAAGTAACACACTTTGAAATATTCTACAACATGACCCCAATCTCACTTTGTAGATAATATACTAAGTAGCTGGAAATGGTAGCTTCTCCCCTAGTTTCCTGAGATAAACATATCTCTTCCTTAGGGTAAGTGCCTAGATACCTTCAGTTATTAAAATGTTATGGTTTCTATGAGAAATCTTCCACAGAGTTTCTAAGTTTGAAAATGTAGATGCCAGCAGAGTATATAGTACTGTTTTTGGAAGACTGTGGAACTTTCAGTCATGGAGTTACACTGGCAGATACTAACCATTGCATGGGTCCAGAGGGTGAGTGCTGACTTCCAGTCTAGTCCTCAGCTTCTGGATCCACCAACAAAACAAACCAGGGTGGGGTCTCCCAGCACAGACAGATCTCCCCAATCACCATGCTTTCCTCTCAGTGACAGACTATACACCCTAAAGCCATGAGCCAAAATAAACCCCTCTGCTTCAAGTTTCTTCACTGGGGTATTTCAACACAGCAAGGAGGAAAGCAGCTGCTGCTGTGGGGATGGAGAAAATTAAAAGCTGCTTATCTGCTACCACTTCGATGGTATACTAACAACAGAAACTGTGTTGTTTATTTTGTCGAAGTGTTTGGAGTTATATTTTCCTCGTACTAGGTGACCTCTGGGAGCCCTGCTGTTCTACCTTTATTTGATCTGCAAAAGAAGAGGAAAGAAGATAGAGAGGCAGGTCTATTACTGGATTACCACTTTTAAGTATATTTTATTTCTGAGACTATGATCTGGTTCATCAGAAATGATGGGAACTGTAGTTAGTGAATTGTTGGCCACAAATACACTATGTCCCCTGAGCTGACTCCTTTCTGTGTGGTAAATATCATTGCTTAATTGCTTTCATCAGCACGTTGAGCTGAAGTGAAAAAGCAAACAGTAAATTTCAAAGTGTCTTCTTTCAAATTAACGATGACAGACTAATTTGCTTCACTCCAAGGCCAAGTCAGAACTTGACAATCTTCTTTTTCTTAATATGTTAAAGGAATAAGATTACTAAGTCATGGAATGAAGATGTATGTCTTTGTACATTTTAATAAATAAGATCTTTACAATTTTGTGAGATAGCTAATAAAGATATGAACCTTTTTTTTTTTAAGTTGGCATGACCCATATGCTGCCATTAATGGATTATGCAAAGACCAGGAGCTGAAATCATCTTACAGCATTCAAATAAATTAACTATCTCTCAGGAAGAAGTGTGAAGTGTGAAGGGTCAGTGATGAGTGGAAATATATTCACACTTTTATCAGTTTGTAGAAAGTCAGTGGATTTATTTCTGATATTGGGTGTGTCCCAGATTCTATACTGGGGGTATATTGTGTGGGAACATTCAATTTAACAAAGATATATTACATCTTCCATTTTATTTGTGAGAACAATGCCTGCCATACCCAAACTGACCAGTTGCAAAACAGAGAATGCAGGTATCTTCACACTCAGGAGTGAAATACTTGCCATTAATTAAGGACTCTGGTTCCAATGCTGAAGGTCTTGTATGCTACAAACTACTTTGTAAGCAACAGTAACTGCTTCTACTTCATATCCTTAAAGAATAAGGATCAACATGTGTGCTCTGGATTTAAGATTCAAAGATGATAACCCAGACTCAGAAGAACAAACATGGTATGTACTCACTCATAAGTAGATACTAGATATAAAGCAAAGGATAACCAGACTGCAACTCACAGCTCCAGGGAGGCTAGCTAGTAAGGAGGACCCTAGGAAGGAACTATGGATTATCCAGTGATGGAGAAATGGATGAGATCTACATGAGCAAACTGGGGGTGAGGGGAGTAATGGAGGGCAAGGGATGGGGGATGAGAGCTTAGGGGAGTGGGAGCTTTGAGCTGGAACAGGAAGAGTGAGAGAGCAAGGAAAGAGGTACCACGATAAATGAAGACACCATGGGAATAGGGAGAAACAGAGTGCTAGGGAGGTTCCCAGGAATCCACAAGGATGACTCCACCATAGACTACTGGCAATGGTCAAGAGGGTGCCTGAGCTGGCATACTCTGGTGATCGGATGGCTGAATACCCTAACTGTCATCGTAGAACCATCATCCAGTGACTGATGGAAGCAGATGCAGAGATCCACGGCTGGGTCCCAGGCGGAGCTCCAGGAATCCAATAGGTGAGAGAGAAGAGGTATTCTATGAGCAAGGGATATCGAGACCATGACTGGAAAAATACAGAGAAAACTAGCCAAACTAGTGGAAACACATGAACTGTGGACCGATAGCTGAGGAGCCCCCATGGTTCTGGACTAGGCTCTCTGGATAAGCGAGACAATTGTTCAGCTTGAACTATATGGGGGTGGTGGTGCAGGCAGTGGGATCGGGAACTGTTCCTAGTGCATGAGCCGACTTTTTGGAACCTAGTGTCTATGGTGAGACACTTTGCTCAGCCTTGGTGGAGGAAGAAGGGGCTTGGACCTGCCTCACCTGAGTGTACCAGGCTCTACTGACTCCCCATAGGAGACCTTGCCTTGGAGGAGGTGGGAATGGGTGGTAGGTTAGGGGGAAGTCTGGGGGGTGGGAAGAGGGAGGGCAGGGGAATCTGTGGTTGGTGTGTAAAATGAATAGAAAATCTCTTAATAAATGGATCTCTGTGAGTTCGAGGCCATCCTGGGCTACCAAGTGAGTTCCAGGAAAGGCGCAAAGCTACGCAAAGAAACCCTGTCTCGAAAAACAAAAAAAAAAAAAAATTATTTTAAAAAAAGATGCGAAGATGAATTAGCCATTCTACAACTATGGTCCTACCTACACAAAGCTCACACACACATACACAACATACACAAACACACACACACACACACACACACACACACACACACACACACACACACACGAGCATACTTGCACAACAAAAGGAAATTCTCATATTGCTAATACAAACTACCATGAAGGAAAAAGTGTTCTCTTTTGTTTTGTTCTTTTCCTTTGACATGCTGAGGCTTGATTCTGGGACCTCAGACAGGATGGGTGTGTGCTTTACCACTAAGCTGTTCTTCCAACCATGAGAAAAACATTTTAGTTGGCAAACTTAATGAAGCCAAATGTCAAAAGCCAAACTATTAATCAATTTCTCCATTAAGTTCTCAAAAGTTTTGGTGACTATCACAAGGAGCAATCATGAAAGAAAATTGCAGGTTTCAAGTTCAAAAACAAAACAAAAGTATGATATACTTAGTATGCTCTTTGGAGACATCTTAGAATTTCATTAAATGTATCCTGCACAGACAGAACCAATACCACAATCCTATAGTATTTGTTCAATAATAACCACATACTTTATAGACACATGATGTCATTTTTAAATACATGCTTTTTGTATACAAGAATTTTTCCTAATTATTTTTAATTAATACAACCAAAACTAGAAACAAATTGTGTCTGTGATGGTTAGCATAATTGTTAAGTAGACACAGCCTAGAATCACCTGGGAAGAGAATCCCAGAGAGGTATTTAAATGTGCAAGTGTCTGTGAAGATTACCTTTAAGTTCATGGATGTGAGAAGACCCATCCCACTGTTGGCAGCACCAATCCCCAGGCACAGGGTTCAATTGCATAAGACTGGAGGAATCTGAGTACAAACAGGAAGAGAGCACTAGGCATCCATTCCTCTGTACTCTTGACTATGCATGTGATAATTGGATGTTTGAAGTTCCTGCCTTGACTTCCTTCCAATAATGGATTATAATTTGGAGTTATAAACAGAAATAACTTTTCTGTGACAATAATTTTTATCAGGGTATTTTATCACAGCAGTAAAACTTAAACTAGAACAATGTCCAAGCTTAAGAACTTAAAAAAACCAAACTCAAACGTATAGTACAAATTATTACTTGGAGTCTCCTGTCTCCATCTCCTCTAATGAGTGCTGGGATTAGAGATACACTAGTATCTGGCTTATTATGTATGGAGGTACTAACAGATCAAACACAGGTCCTTGGGCTGTCATGTCTAGACTTTTCACGTACTGGCCTAGTCTTAAGGGCCTAAGGATTTTTATTCAAGTGTACATGTAAAACTTATTTGACATGAATAAAAAAGAAATGCCTTATTTTATTTTGATATGTTTTATTATTACCTCTTAGAATCTTGATCTTTTCTAATGAGAGACAAAAAAAGGGGATGTATCCAGATGGTAGGATGGTAGGAGAAGGAACTAGGAGTAGTAGAGGGAGGGAAAATGTAATCAGGATATATATATATCATTATATACATATGTACACATTCTTTGCATTAAAGAAAGAAGTACTCTATGCATTTAGATAATTTATCACATAATTGGTTTTTCAAGACAGGATTTCTCTCTGTAGTTCTGTCTGTCCTTCTGTCCTGAAACTCTCTCTGTAAACCAGTCTGGCCTCGAACTCACAGAGATCCACCTTCCTCTGCCTCCCTAAGGGCTGTGATTAAAGACATGCACCACCACCACTTGGCTAGTTTTTAATATTTTTTAAAAAGAAAATTTTACTTAGAAAAGCTGAAACATACAATACATTTTATTATATTTTTCCTCCTCTGTATTAATCATAGCATGAAGCTGGTTAGGGAAATAATATTAATAAAATTATCTTAGTATATAAATTAAATTATTTTTTATAAGATAGTGGTAGGAGTTAACAACACAGGATGATTAAGTAGCACCTGTATAATATTGAGGACATTATAGGTACCAGCTAAATATCTGTAAGATAATTAAAGCAGTAATGAGTAAATAATTTCTTTTATAGTGTATGAGTCTTTAGTTTGGTATAAAATTTCAATGGACACTGACAACAATCTTAGTACTTCTATCTTGAGATTTTTATTTAAGATACTGAATCTAAAAGAACAATTTCATAAGGAAGAACACAGAAAAATGGAACATTTCTGCATTTAAGTCTTATATTAAAATGATAGTTCTTGCCCTAAATGGGACACTTACATCAACCCACTCCCAGCAAGATTCAGGGAGTATTGTGAAAAAAGACTGTGGGAAGAACATTAAGAGCCAGAAGGTGGGGAGAAGCGCTGTGAAATGTGGTCCTTGGATCGGACACAGCTCTTACACTCATAGACCTGCAGCATCTAGAACAGCCTGCAAGAGAGCTACACAAGATCAAGCCAATCAAAATTCAAAAGTGCATGAATTAGATGATGTCGAGGTCCCAGCCCTTGCCGAGGTGTCCTTGGCCGCTGTTGGGGAGGGGAAGGGAGACACATTCTGGTTTAAGAATGTGACTATTGGTAGAATTATGATGCTCTAATAGATGTCCCACACCCATGCATGTATGAGCAGTTTAAAAAGAGTGGGATATTAGAAAACAAATGAAGATGTGACATTTTGAGGTGGATGTGTTGAGAGGTCCAAGGTGGGAGTTAGAGCAGAAGTGGGTATTTATGATGGTCCTTCACTAAAAGCATACATGCATACTTACTAACATACATAATACATACATACATATGAAAGTCTCAAGAACAAATAAAAATTGAAAAAATAATTTTTAAAAGTAATATAATGTATTTTCAGCAATTTCTCCTATTTTTGAACAAATAGTTGTCTGGAGATCCTTCACGAGTAATGCCTACAGCCTGTTCCTTAAGGATGTTACTTATAATAGTAAAGAAATGCCTTTCTTGCTTCAAAATGCTTGTTAGATTGTTCATTTTATAAAATTATTTTATAAAAAAATCATTTCTTACTTCTATGTTCCCAAAAAGAATAATTTTTATAAGAATCTAAAGTTCTCCAGGTGAAAAATAATCTTAAATTGAATGCTGCAAGACTCTGGTTTCATTAACACTGATTTTAGAATTTAAGAAAAAATGAAGGCAGCTTCCATGGGAGTGATTCAGAATCAATTTCATTTCAGTAATTTCTGCTCAACGACTTGCATAAAAGAAATTAGTCTTGTTTGTGGCAACATGCAGTACATAACAGAAAACCTAGTTAAGATTGATTTTAAAGTAATTCAGTATGGTTGCTTGCCTGGCAAAATAACAGAGGAAAATATTCAGCTCAGTTATTTATCTAGTTCATCTTCATACAATTGTTAAAGTCTGTGGCAGACATATGGGCAGGGATGTTATAACTTATTTCGGTCAGCAGGCTGACTGAATAATAAAATTATTCATGATTCAAATACATTGTATTTGTACTAGGCTGACTATAGTTCAAATAAAAGATACATTTCCCTTGGTTAATAATTATATAGAAATATTTAACAAATTTACTTAACATTTTTTCTTCCCTTACTATTCTCAAATTCTTTTTCTAGAAAATAAGCTAGAAATGTGTCTCATGCACAGTGATGATGAAAATACATGCTTTCTGTGCTGAAAATTAAAGATGTAGCAACTCCGAGGTCAGGAGCTGCTGAGTTACTTAATAAAGAGTGAAATGGATGATTTGAGAAACAGGGACTGAGAAGATGGCTCAGTGGGTACCAGTGCTTATTCTTCAAGCTGAGAAGCTGAGGGTACAAGTCTGAATCCCCAGCACCTTTGTAAAAAGCTTGGCATATCTGCATATAACACCTGCATTTGTGGGTAGGAGACAGCCAGATACTAGGCAGCCAGCTTACCTGTAGGGACAAACCTCTGGTTCAGTGGCAGACCCTGTCTGAAGATCATAAGGCAGAGAACAATAGAGAAAGAAACCTAGCCTTTGTGGTGGACTCTGCATACATATGCATCAGATCACCCACATGTATGAAACAGAGAGAGAGAGAGAGAGAGAGAGAAGAGAGAGAGAGAGAGAGAGAGAGAGAGAGAGAGAGAGAGCGCAAAGGGCATCTAAAGTAAGTCTGTCATCTGAGGAAATCTATGCCCTTCAGCAGCCCTTTGGAATACTCTCATCCACATTCTTGTACAAGGAAAATGATTACAAGTATGAAGCTGAATATTTAGTTTTCAAAATTTTTTTTCCAGAAGGATATTTTGAGTCATAAAATTCCTCTCAATTATAAAGAATTTAAGTGTATTTTTCTTGGATTTTACACTTAGGATTAATTCAATGCAAGTTTAATACATGATAGTAAAACATTGTATTGACTCTCTCCCTGTACTACAACACATTTCTTATGAAGACATATACAGTCTCAAAAATGTATGTACTATATTCATGTGAATCACAGGCTGTGTATGCCTCATATCCGAGCCTGTGTCGTATCAGCACACAATCCAGACTGATGCACATCCTCACAGAGCACACCAACACTGACACACATTTCATATTAGTGGACACCTATTTTTGTGTACACTAAAGTATCTCAGAAGCAGAGAACTAGTCCAGCTTTTAAGTAATGACATCTGCAACTTGTCTCTTTTTTTCCTCCCTCAGATTGATTTGGAGACCACATCCAGGGCCTTGCAATTAAGAGCACATAAGTGCTATAACACTTGGATGAGCTGCATCCAATGAACTCCCTTCCACATTTTAATTTGCCTTCTTGGTTCATTTTTCTTAATGTTTCCTGCTCATTATTTGCCAATGACTACCATAGTCCAGTGTTCATGCCTCCTGTCTATCAGGCAGAAAACATCAAAAAAGGTACAGAAACAAAAACTTTCTATATGTATGGCTTATGACTTATTTCTAAGTACACATTAGTCCTTTTTATGACTCTTTTTTTTGGTTTTTCGAGACAGGGTTTCTCTGTGTAGTTTTGCGCCTTTCCTGGAGCTCATTGGTCCAGGCTGGCTGAATCACAGAGATCGCCTGCTTGCTCCGAGTGCTGGGATTAAAGGCGTGCGCCACCACCGACCGGCTAGTTCTTTTTATGTTGCTGTGAAAAACACTATGGCCAAAGAAACATATAGAGAGAAGTCCTTATTTTGGCATAAAGTTCCAGAGGGATAAAAATCTGTCATGATAGGGAAGTCACAGGAATGGAGGCTCTCTCCACAGGTATAAAGGCTTGAGTGTTAAAATGAGGTCTCACATCTTGAACTGTAATCAGGAAGCAGAGAGAACAAAATTGAAATGCCATGAGTCTTTAAACTCTTTTTTTTATATAATATTTATTTTTTTTTTATTTTACAATACTTTCAGTTCTACATAATAGCCACAGATTCCCTTGTTCTCTCCCTTCCTGCCCCACTCCCCTTCCCCCCAGCCCATCCCCCATTCCCACCTCCTCCAGATCAAGGACTCCCCTGAGGACTGGGATCAACCTGATAGACTAGTCCAGGCAGGTCCAGTCCCCTCCTCCCAGAATGAGCCAGAGTCCTGCATAAGTCCCAGTTTCAAACAGCTAACTCATGCAACCAGCCCAGGACCTGGTACCACTGCCTAGATGCCTCCCAAACAGATCAAGCCAATCGACTGTCTCACCTATTCAGAGGGCCTGATCCAGTTGGGGGCCCCTCAGCCTTTGGTTCATAGTTCATGTGTTTCCATTCATTTGGTTATTTGTCCCTGTGCTTTATCCAACCTTGGTTTCAACAATTCTCGCTCATATAAACCCTCCTCTTTCTCACTAATTAGACTCCCAGCGCTCCACCAGGGGCCTAGCCGTGGATGTCTGCATCCAGATTCCTCAGTCCTTGGATGGGGTTTCTGGCACAACTATTAGGGTGTTTGGCCATCCCATCACCAGAGTAGGTCAGTCCCGGCTGTCTCTCGACCATTGCCAGCAGTCTTTTGTGGGGGTATCTTTGTAAACTCTTAAAGCTTGCTTCCAGTGACACACTTTCCCCAAGAAGGTAATACCTCCTAAGGCTCCCAACCAGCATCAGCAACTGTGAACCAGGCATTTAAATGCGTGAAACTATGGAGGACATCTCTGTGAAACTACTACAAGTAAGTTTAATAATTTGAAGCTGTAGCTGGGCAGTGGTGGCACACTCCTTTAATCCCAGCACTCAGGAGGCAGAGGCAGGCAGATCTCTGTGAGTTTGAAGCCAGCTATGTTCATAGCAGCATTATTTGCAATACCCAGAATCTGGAAACAATCTAGATGCCCCTCAATCAAAGAATGGGTAGAGAATATGTGGTACATATACACAGTGGAGTGCTACTCTGAAGAAAGAAAAAATGACATCATGTGAAGGCAAATGGATGGAACTAGAAAATATCAAGTAAAGTAACCCACACCCAGAAGGACAAACATGGTATGTACTCACTCATAAGTGGATACCAGATAGAAAGCAAAGGATATCCAGACTACAACCCACAGCTCCAAGGAGACTAGATAGTAAGGAGGACCCTAAGAGGGACACATGGATAGCCCTGGGAAGGGGAAATAGATGAAATCTCCATGAGTAAACTAGTATGGGGGGGGCAATGGAAGGTAGGGGATGGGGGATGGGACATAAGTGAACGAGATGGTTGAGCTGGAACAGGGATGGAATGGGAGAACAATGAAAGAGATATCATGATAGAGGGAGACATTATGGGGTAAGGGAGAAACTGTGTGCTAGGTAAGTTCCCAGGAATCCACAAGGATGACCCCAGATTAGAATTCTAGCAGTAGTGGAGAGGGTGCCTGAACTGGCCTACTACAGTAATGAGATTGGTGAATACCCTAACTGTCATCATAAAGCCTTCATCTAGTAACTGATGGAAGCAGATTCAGAGATCTACAGCCAAGTACCAGACCAAGCTCATGGAGTCCAGTTGAAGAGAGAGAAGAGGGAATCTATGAGCAAAGAGCATCAAGATCATGATGGGGAAACCTACAGAGACAACCAAACCTAACTAGTGGGAACTCATGAACTTTAGACTAATAGCCATGAAGCCTCTGCTGGACTGGACTAGGCCCTCTGCATAATGGAGACAGTTGTGTAGCTTGATCTGCTTAAAGGGGCCACTGGCAGTAGGATCAGGATCCATCCCTGGTGCATGAACTGGCATTTTGGAGCCTACTCTCTATTGTGGGACAGTTTGTATAGCCTTGATTTAGGGGGAGGACTTGAACCTGCCTCTACTGAATGGACCAGGCTCTGCTGGCTCACCATGCCTTGTCTGAGAAGGGAAATGTGGGGGATGGGTTGAGGGGGAGAGGCTGGAGGGACAGGGAGAAGGAAGAGAAGGCGAGCTATGTAAAATGAATAGAAAATTTCTTTAAAAGTCACTGCAGTGAATTCTTTGAACTGCCTCAATTTTAGCCTTCCTCTGACAGCCTGGTATATCCCTTCCTTCTTGATTTTATTCTGTAGAACCAAGTGTCCCACTCTGAACACAGAAGCGTCTTTCTCTTGAGTTGATGCTCAGATTGCTATCAGTGAGGGAGTGGTATCTCTGTTGTTTACTGAAGTATCTGGACACAGCTCTGCCTCAACATTAAAGATGTGTCCCATCCATAGTTACCACCGAGCCCTGCACTGGTGAAGCTTCAAGGAATGATTCCAGCCCTTGACACTCGGCAGCTGCCTGCGTCCCCACCTCCAGCTTCCCTTGACTTATACACTAGTGTGTAGGGACTTTTATTAAAGTGGCTTCCTCCTGCTCCGTCCTGACTAATGCAACTGTCAGCAAGCATCTGAGGGTACGGAGAAGGACAACTGCAGGGTTTCATCTGCCAGGTTTGCCCTCTGGCACTTGAGAGTTCACTCATGTCAAAGACAAAAAGGGAACCACTGCTCACTCAGTAAAGCAGCACGGATAACATAACGTGAGAAAATGGTAATGAAGGGAAAATGAACGAACACTAAGTTCATTTAATCAAATTAAATAGTGAGTAAATTAAGCATGCTGAAACTGGCTTATTTTTAATGGATAAATCAGAAGTTAAGCATGGAGGCCAGACTGCTTCTTGCCAAGTAAACCTGGAGATGATGAAGGAACAAGTTCAGATAATCAAGGTGCTGGCAAAGTCAACTGGCCAGCAGACTCTTGAGCCCCAGTCAGTCTTCCTGTCCTCCATCTCAGAGCACCATTATAATATGCTTAATTTCCAAAGCTACAGTACAAAGAGCATGCGCAGAAGAAATGTATCTTTGCATTTACATTCCTGGTATAAGAAACTGGACAGTGAGCCTCAATTTCTTTTTCCCCAAACTGGAGGCAGAACATCCACCCTGTAGAGTTCTTGTGAGGACTTAATGGGCTGAGACAATGTTTACAAAGGATGCACAGTAATAGTCAAGAAATTACAGCAATTATCAAAACACTCCAAACAGTGTCAATAGGAAGCTTTGCAACCTGTGGTGTTACATAATGCTTACATGACAACCTGTGTGATTTTAATTGTGTTCCTCATTTTCCACAAGGAATTCTCTGTGCTGACAGAAGAAGCATTTGCTGTATACTTTCACACTGGGAACTCATCTTTCTCGCTGCAGTTAATGACAGACATGTAGACATTTCTTAGGAGTTCATAGTTTTTTGATAGTTTTTATTAATTATTCCACAAAGAATATTTTCATTACTGAATTTTGCCTCTTACCTTTCTTTACCATTCTTTTGATGTTCACTGTAGAGATTCAATTATAGTCACTTTATAATTACTGAATTACACCATCAGTTGTCATATCAAACCATGAAAAGTATTCCATATAAAACTCACCAAGCTTCACTGATAACCTGTGATGTCTAATCCTTCTTGGGCTCTTTTGATTTTATTCCACAGAGAAGGCTTTGAATTCATAAATGGGCTGAAATTCTCCCCTGGGTGTAATCCTAAGCACCTGATAATGTCTCACAGTGCCTTTTTCTCACACACAGCTTTGTCTGCAGAGGCAGGAAGACAAGCGCAAAATAATTATTTGCATGATAGTCAAAAAACAAGTGACAGTCTCAGAAACATGATGCTGTTTGGGGACCTCATCTGGATGGAGTTCCTACCCTTAATGTCAGACTCCATGCTAATTTCTTTTTCTCTATGGTAACTTTATTGCCTATATCCTTTTAGCTTCGTGTATGCTGTATATAGAATGTTTCCCTTTAATTTTACATTTTCAAGTAAATGTCTATTTTATTTCCACCTAAATGATGTAATCTAAGTCACCTCATCATTATTGGACCCTAGCTTTGTCAATACGTAAAATCTTCAAATCCAGTGGGATAACAGTAAAATCCCTTTCTCTCTCTCTCTTTCTCTCTCTTTCCTCTAGCATACATACATTCAATTCTATATGTTATACACATATTCACTTATACATATGCATATATATACATATATATATGCATATATATACATATATATATATATGTGAGTGTATGTGATAACCAGATATAGTCATTTCATATATAATTGTATACCAATTGCTTTCAGGATAAAATAGCCCCATCAGTTACTTTTATGTTAATGAGAACATTATCACTTTTGCTAAAAATAGAACGTATGTGTGTCTATGAAGCTGTGTAATATAATGAACATTCCTCTGAAGTTATTGCCACACAACACAAACAGTAACTTAAGCTGGATCCATTTCAAAAGGAGGAAACAGTTATTCCTCCCCCCCATTAAATGAGACAATTATAAATGAACCCATATAAACAAACAAAATGGACTTATTAACACTTGGCAGGGACTAACAGGACAGGATGGGTATCAATGTGATTAAACAAAAGTAAGAGAATTACAAGGACATGAAAAAAGTCACCGAGATACTAATAAAAACCTGTGGCAAGTTGCCATTTTTCTATAGCAGAGAGGTAAGCAGACTTCACCTGTCCTGTTTCAAGAAGGACTTTGAAGTTTTATAGGGCACTGTACCCCACATTTAGGGCTTTTTTGAGAATGCAATAATGGGAAGAAGCAAGAATAAATGGAATTTACTCATCACACCTGTATGTAGGATAACTCACTATACTCTGCATTCAGTGGAGCAGCAGGGCCTTGTATATGAACACTTGGCTCCTTTTCAGAAGGTGCATGGGCCACATATGAGTCAACATATGGTCTTACATCAAGAAACATGAAGGACAAAGAAAACAAAGAAGACTGATTCAATCCAAAGTCCTTATGATTAACTTCTCTTACGTTCTAATGTTTCTTATCCTCTTCTCACATTATAGTAGTTCTATAACACTATGAAATACAGCTGACCAATTTAGATCTTAAAACCAGTGTTTTTTCTTGAGCTGCTTAAGAGAGAGCTGATAGTCTTATTTAGAAAATTTTAATCACAGGTTATCAGTTTTTTAATTACATGTACATTCTCTTAAAAAATTTAATTCCACTCGCTCTGCTGGATTAAGGGGCCAGGCGGTTTATTTTATTATTACTCTAAAATTAATGCACTTCCTGGGCAGGTTTTTTTTTCTATAGCCTTTTCACTAAAGCTGCTTTTGAGTGAAACAGTGTATAAGCCTAGAGCTATCCCTAATATAGTTGGTGTAGGGAACACACTATCTGTAGCTTGAGTTTTCCTGCCTTGCCCACAGTCAGGACAAATCTTTGTCACCCGCCAGTCCCACAGCCACTCAGTCCCAACCAAGTAAACACAGAGACTTATATTGCTTACAAACTGTATGGCCGTGGCAGGCTTCTTACTAACTGTTCCCATAGCTTAAATTAATCCATTTCTATAAATCTATACCTTGCCATGTGGCTCATGGCTTAGCGGCATCTTTTCGTTCTGCTTGTCCTGACGGCGGCTGGCTGTCTCTCCTTCTGCCTTCCTGTTCTTTTATTTCTCCTCTCTGTTAGTCCCGCCTATACATCTAGCCACAGCCAATCAGGTTTTATTTATTGACCAATCAGAACAATTTGGCATACAGACCATCCCCCAGCACAGCCAAGTACAGACCATCTCAGACACCTGCACTCAGGCTCATGGTCCTAATCATCCTCTATGTGGACCTGCTGGGTAAAGCCATGAGGAACCCAAGAAAGGGCTCCCACAGGACATACAGAACATCCCACAGCAACTATCTGTTTACTCTCTCTCTCTACTACAGTAGATCTGACTCTACAAAATGAGACTGTTCCTGTTTCTTGAGAGCACTTATTGCTCCAGCAGTGAATCCAGATTTGGTTCTATGAACACTTATTTGGTAGCTCAAAATCATAAGTAACTAGAGTTTATTCTAGTGACTTCTGACCTTCCTGGACACCAGGCATGAAAAGTGGTATATGAACGTATGCAAGAGGTGCAGTCAAAATGCATATATAAAAAATAAATTTAAAAGAGGAATCCATCAATGTTTTGAACAGAACACTAGATTAGAAATTGTATTTGATTTGTAGCAGCTTTATTTGTAATAGCCAAAAACTGGAAACAACCTGAATACCGCTTAACCGAAGAATGGATAAAGAAAATGTGGTATATTTACATAATGGGGTATTACTCCACTCTTAGAAACAATGACATCAGGAAATTTGAAATTTTTAGTTCTAAATGGATGGAACTAGAAAAAAATCACCCTGAGATAACGCTGACTCATAAAGAAAAACATGGTGTGTACTCACTTATAAGCAGATATTAGCTGTAAAGTGAAGATAACCATGCTATAATCCACAGAACCAGAGAGGCTATGTAACAAGGAGAGCTCAAGGATGGAGGCATGGATCTCATTGGGAAGGGGAAATAGAAGAGATTTTGTGTGTGGACTGAAGGCAAGTGGGGATGGGAACATGAGGGTTCAGGTTGGGGGCTGGATAGAAGTGGAGAATACTTAAAGGAATGACTGAAATGGGGACCACTTCTGGGTCAGTTAGAAACCTGGTGCAAAGGAAATTCCCAGGAAATCTACAAGGGTGACCCAGCTAAGATTCTTATCAATAGCAGATATGTGGCCTGTACTGGCCATCTCCTGTGACCAGTCTCCCAATGGAGAGATTGGGACATGAACCAGACATACAACGTTTGGCTTATAGTCTGTCCTGCCTATGGGATGTGCTGGGGTAAGGGTGATGCAGAGTGTAGGAGTGGCCAACCAATGACTCATGCCACAAGAGTGAGCCCACTCCTGACACCGAGTGGAGTGCCAGAACCCAGAGGCTGGATGTCCAAGAGATCTAGGATAGAACCAAACACAATCAGAGAAAAATAAAATATCAATGTAATCATGCCTAACAATGTTCTGCTATATTCATAGATTGGTGACTACCTCAATTATCATCAGAAAGCCTTCATCTAGTAACTGATGGAAACAGATGCAAAGACCCACAACCAAACATTAAGCTTAGATCAGAGCGTGGGGAATCCTGCTAAAGATAGGGAAATGTAGCTGGAGTTTTTTTTTTTTTTTTCTGGGTCCTGCCAAGCCCCAGCAGTTCGAGAGCCCACTTCTAAAATAAACACATAGACGCTTATATTGCTTACAAACTGTATGGCCATAGCAGGCTTCTTGCTAACTGTTCTTATATCTTAAATTAACCCATTTCTATTAATCTGTAAGTTGCCATGTGGCTCGTGGCTTACATCTTACATTTGCTTGTCATGGCGGCGACTGGCAGGTCTCTTCCTCTGTCTTTCTGTTCCCTCAATTCTCCTCTCTGTTAGTCCTGCCTATACTTCCTGTCTGGATACTGGCCAATCAGTGTTTTATTTATATAGAGTGATAGGAGCCAGAGGGGTCAAAGATATCATAAGAAAACCCACAGAATCAACTAACCTGGGCTCATAAGAGCTCACAGAGACTCAACCAACAACCAGGGAGCCTGCATGGGACTAACCTAGACCCTGTGCATATGTGTTACAGTTGTGTAGCTTGGTTCACTTGTGGAACTCCTAACAGTGGGAGCAGGGGCTATCCCTAATGTTTTGGCTGACATTTGGGAACCTATTCCTCTTACTGGCTGCCTTGCCCAGCCTTAATATGAGGGGAGGTACTTAGTCCTCCTACAACTTGATAGGCCATGCTTTGTTGATGCCCATGGGAGGATGTTGGAGGCTTTGCTGGTCAGATGTTGCAGTTTATCATGACCTGGTAGCTTTTGCCAAAGCTGGATAACATAGTGATCCCCTCCTCCCCCAATCCCACCTCCCAGTGAGACTTCCTGCTCTCTACCTGCCTTTATCTGGAGAATGTTCCTGGACCCAGAGGACTGACCTTGTCTGAATGCTGTCTGTCTCTAGGCCTGGATGCCTGATCAATCTCTAGGGTGACCCTTGGCATAGTTTCTTTCTAGAACCCTCCCATGCTAAACATATGATAAATAAGACTTATACTAGGAGCTTTGCTATATATAGGACCCTGCTGCCACATAAGGAGCCTTGATAGGACTGTGCCACTTAATGCAAATTAGGGTTTCTCCCCAGGCTCCCCAGTCCTATATATTTCCTATACTCTGGAATAAAGCTTGAAGTGGTTTTCTCCTCTTATAACAGGACTGACCCTAACAGGACTAGTTTGTTGTTGTTGTTGTTCTTTTTTCTAGCAGCCAGTTTGCTAAGACCTTTGCCCCATACTACCCTGAGGGATCACAGCAGCACCGTGGCTAGGTTTCACCTAGACCCAGCTTCCACTGGGCCTGAGCTTTAATTTAGTTTCCGTTTCCATTTCTGCACTCTGCTGGGTTTCTGTTTCTGTTTCAGTTGAGGGTTCTGTATCCAGTTAAAGCAGAAAAGGAAGCCCCAAGCAATCATGTTCAGGATGACCTCGTCCCTTCCTGGAGAAGTGTCGTGGAGAAGTCACACAAAAGACCATCACCCACATATGCAATCAGCAAGAGTGTTTCTTATTCCAGCATGCTGGGGCCTGTCAGCCCACACAAAGGCAAGATGGCAAAGACCATGAGAGGGGTGTGTGGGCTCCTTCTAAGCACAGCCAAGGGGAGTTCCTAGAGCAGTTAGGTCATTTTTAGGTATGATAGGCTCAAGCAAGTGGCAATCATATTAGTACATTCTAATTGGCCAGGGCTAGTCAGGGGGTTGGTCAGGGCTACAGCTTTTCCATTTTTGGTCAGGCCTGACCAAGTCCCAGGCCTCCTCCTTGCCGTTGGGGTACTTAAGATTGATTATCCTTTATTGGTGACTTTTCCAGAAACTGATCATTCAGTCTCAGGAAACTGAAATTGAGGCCTGATCTCTGAGAGCGCACTGAGCAGCCTGTTATGGCATCTGCTGGGTCCTCTTCAGCAAGCTGGAGGGAGTTTAGGGTATGGAAGGAGGCGAGAATGGCTTGTTCCTGCTTGCACAAACAGAATCACCGCTGCTGCTTGCTCAACCAATTTGCAGGCAGTTTCACTGAAGAGACCCCTCTCCTTCAGCGGGTGACTGCTGGTCCTACAGCTGGAGAGACAAACCGTATGAAGTTTGTTGTTTTCTGAGCTTCTTCAGCTTTTAAGTGCCTGAGACTGGAAAATGTCCTTAGAATCCCAAGTTATATGAGTCTCTTGTCACCCTCTTGGAAGGAATGTTTTAGTGCTGGGAAATGGCTACATAGTAAGCTGCTCATTTACCTGGTATTTGTTAAATTTCCTAGAGTTGATACTGATCCCTCTCGCTTGTATTGTCTGGGATGTCGCTATAGCTTATTTCTCTTTATATTATCAGAATATTGTTGCCTCTTGACAGAGCTAAACATTTCTGAGTTATAATTAAAGCATTTAAAACTTTTTGTTCCATTAGTTTCACAAGAACCTTCCCATATAGACCTTGCACTGTCCATGAATGAGCTGATCATTTCCCCTCTTTCAAACTCATTGCTTCCCAGATCTCGCCTCTTACTTTCTTGAATTATCAATCCTTCTTCTTTTGTAGGCATTCATTCCCAGGAACAAGTGCAAAGAACATTTCCAGAGAAAAGACCAAACATGAGGCCATAGTAAGGTTCGAAATTCCTTTCTTCCACCTTTGAAGTTGTTTGGGATTTTGGTTGAATGTATAATTATATTTTCAATTATTTTATTTATACTGTTATCAGAAATATTAACTTTCCTTTTTTTATCATCCTGAGATACTATTGAGAAATCAGAAAGCATTATGATCTCAAAGGATTTTTGTTTTGCTTTGTTTTGTTTTCTGTTTTTGTTTTTTCAGGATAGGATTTCTCTGTGTAGTTTTGGTGCCTGTCCTGGACCTCACTCTGTAGACCAGGCTGGCCTGGTACTCACAGCAAAAGTCCTGATTACCATTTGTGCTCATGGGGAGTAAATGTCTATGAATTCACACTGGTCTTTGCTTCTTTGAGCTTCTCACTATACTGGTTGATATAATTCCTGAATATGTTATGTCACTCCTCTTTACCACATATGGTGCTCAGTCCAAAATTAACACTTTTGTTTTCAAATTCTCTCTAATTTTGCTTATTCTCATTCAAATTCTATTAGTCATCATGGTTGAGCTCATAACATTCAGGACAGCTTCTTCACAGCTACTTCATGTCGTTATCACATGCAGGACTTTGTCCTCAGCACTATTAAATTTAGCAGCATGATCATGAAGAGTTACAATTTTTCAGCATTTCTTCAGTTTCTGTGCTTACGTGTCATCTCCTATTGGTCTGTCTGTCCCTGTCTCTGACTTTCCCTCCTTTTCCAATTCTGTCTCTCCCTCCCACTCCTTCCATTTTCACATTATGCTCAAAAGACTTTGTTTGAAGTATCATGAAACTAGTAAGGCTAGTGTTGTTACTAATTATCATAATAGATTTTAACTTTATAGATTATTTAGTATTTTTCAAACCCTTTAAACTGAATGCTTCCTATGATGTCACATTTACAGTTTAAAATGCACAAGTTTCTCTACATGATAAGTCAGAAACTTCTGTCAGCTACAAATAAATAAATAAATAAATTTAGAAAACTAAACTTTGCTTTTTCATGATGATTGAAATAGGTATCAGAAAGAACTGGGGTTCATTTTGTACTCGTTGAGTTGCAAACTCTGTTACTGACTCACTAGCACAGTGTATGTGCTCTAAACCAAACTAAGCAGGCAGAAGCAATTATTTCTATTAAATGTTTTATGTCAGATAAAACTTTATAGGTTTCATTGTTCTATCTTATGAGTACATTTTAATATAAATGTATTCTTACTCACACCTAAGAAATTTCATTTCTAAAATAATGATATGCTTTAAAACTTCAATCAAAATGCTCCTACTTAAAATATTTATTACATATATTGTTTTTAATATATGTTGCTGCATTATAATTGCATTTTAATAATGAAATGCTTGATGTAAGTACAAACTGCCCAGGTCCAGTTAGAAGAATCCATGAAATTATTGGAGTTTGCAAATTGCAAAGGCCCTCATGGAGCTACAAAGTACTGTAAGAAACAAATATATAAGGTAAATTTACACCAGATAAGATTAATAAAACCCAAGAGAATAAGAAAACAAATAGAAAACAGAATAAATTCTAATTGATCAACAATATGCTGTAAGATAGATGATCTACTAATTATTTTCAATCTTCAATTTATCTATTATCTATCATCACCCATTGTATATCATATATATCAACATAGTCTATCATCTTTGTCTATCACTCTATGTATTGCCTATCCTCTATCATGTGTCTTCCTATCATCTGTCTATCTATCTATCTATCTATCTATCTATCTATCTATATCTATCTATCCATCTATCTATCTATCTACCCATTATCTATTATTATTATCATCTATCATATATATCGCATAAAATCTATTGTCTGTCTTTATGTCTGTCACTCTATGTATTATCTATATTATATCATGTGTCTAACTATCATCTCTCTATCTATATGCATATATATGTATCTTTCTATCTATCATCTATCTCTATTACTCATCTGATGGATAGTAGGTAGATGCATGATAAACACATGCAGATGATAGATAAATGATAAATTACAAACAGCATGCAGAAAATGATTAAATTCATTCACATCAAGAGAAACTCATGTAAATATATTCTAAGCATGGATGCCTTTGAAGTGAAGTTCTGTAATTTTTTTTCCTGTTACATGCCTAATATCTCCTATATAACTTCAGATTTAATAGGCCCTTATTAGCTCTTTTGATAATAAGAGAACAGGTGAATGAAAGGAGTGAATAACAGAGAAATGACTTCAGATATGAAGATGCCTAATTTCAGAACTCTTAACTACTTCATTCAGTTGAATATTTGAGGGCAGAAGAAAAGAAATATTAAATAGGAATAAGATGAAAACCTAGGACAGAACTTCATAGAAGTTTCTGCAGCAAAAGATGAAACCAGAGCAGCTTCAGGAGAAAGCCTGGGTCCTTCCATCATCAATAAGAATCTGAACCTTAGGAACAGGTACCACCTGCATGCCCTTTTGATCCTACACTGTGTCATGCTTTCAAGGACGATCATGAGATGAACCATATATATATGGTATGCTATTTTAGTAGGATGTTTCTCTCAGGTAAATTTCATTGTTTTGAAGTATGATTTGTTGTTTTGTTTTGTTTTTTAATTTGATGAAGCAGGGTACAGTTTTTTAGTTGTGTTGTGTTTAATGATTTAAGGCATGTTAATGTGATTTGAAATGATTCATTTTTTTTAAATCAAAGAACATTTGATACTTACTAAAGTCTTTCCTTGAATCACTGAACTTGATTTGGAGTGTGAGTTCTCAAAATCTTAATACTGTTCTCATCATGGAACTTCCTCTGTTGTATTATAAACTGCCCACAGTGATGTTTTCACTTCTAGACTTGGTGTTGCTGACTGCCTATGTTTTTACCAGTCATACCACTGACAGTCAATCATTAGATGACTATAAAGTTGCCATATGTGAATTATATTTAAATCGATATTTCAGTTCTAATCTTAGAGCAAGTTTAAATACATCTTAAACTCAGGCACAAAAGATAGGAAAGGTGGTATATGTGGAGACAGGCATCAATTATACTATTTAATGCTTCATGAAGCATTGCACTAGGCCTTATCCAGCATGGATATATATACACACACACATATATATATATATATATATATATATATATATATATATATATATATACGTGTGTGTGTATATATATATACATGTGTATATATATACATACATACATACACACATACATACATGTATTGCTGTAGACTGAATGCTTCTGGCTCCTTCAAAATCAAATGGAATTGAGTGTTTAAGAAGTGACTAGATCACAAAACTAGAATCCTGATAAAGGAGATTGGTGACTTTTATAGCAATGATTCAGGACACCTCCCTCATCCCACAGTTGTCCTTTAGATTTTCTCAATAGACAGTGTTCTGACCACAGTGAGAAGATGGCTAGCCCTGTATGAACTGGAATGTGGTTTCTCACCAGACAAACTGCCAATTCAGTTTGTGTTTTCCAACTTTCTGATCTACCAAATTAAATGTGCTTTCCTTATATGGTACCCAATTTAAAGCGCACACACACACACACACACACACACACACACACACACACACGATGTTAAGAGAAATTTTTTTTTCATTCCAGAAAATACTTTCTCTTTACTTTCCCCAGTATTTTTACAAAATTGTGAGCAAGTCCTATGCCTCTGGTGCATGAGGCCTCTGTGGACAGCAGAGTGACCAAGGTGTTTCCAGGAATAGAGTGCTTAGAAACTTTAGTATAACTGGATTAAGCCAAAGGACTCCCTCTACAACTAGAAACATGTTCATCAGCACTATCTCTCCACAACCCCCAGTCTCTCTCCACATTACTTTACTTCTCAAGCAGAGAAAGAAAGGTATCAAAATAGTATTCAGAAAGTCTAGACTTGATAATTTAAGACTAAATACTATTAAAGAAGAGTACAGAGAGTGAGAGAGATGCAACACTTACCAACACTTGTGATCTCCTGGGTTTGGGGACTGCTGCCCATCAGTGAGAACTAGGTGCCTCCCATTTGCCCAGTTTATAAATGGAGGATTCTCAAACAGACCTAGTACCTCAGCTTTTCCAGTATCCATTATGATGCAAAGATGAATAATTTATTTATTTAATGTAGCTAGAATTTTCCTGCCTTGCCCACAGTCAGGACAAATCTTTGTCACCTGCCAGTCCCACAGCCGCTCAGACCCAACCAAGTAAACACAGAGACTTATATTGCTTATAAACTGTATGGCCATGGCAGGCTTCTTGCTAACTGTTCTTATATCTTAAATTAACCCATTTCTATAAATCTATACCTTGCCACGTGGCTGGTGGCTTACCAGCGTCTTCACATGCTGCTTCTCCTGGTGGTGGCTGCAGTGTCTCTCCCTCCTTTTTCCTGTTTCCCCAATTCTCCTCTCTCCTTGTCCCACCTATACTTCCTGTCTAGTCACTGGCCATCAGTGTTTTATTTATATAGAGCGATATCCACAGCATCTTTAATATATGATGCTCAAATCTAAAGAAATGAGCAGAGATTCACATGAAGGAAACCTTTGCTTTTTAAAACTTATGGGGCTAAAAGAACTGTAAGACATCTAATTACCAAGAATACACATGCTTTCAAGAAAAGCCACCACAAATTTAAGATTGGCAATAACAGATCTTTGAGTCATTTCATCCAAGTGCCACATACATAAATGAATTATCCCTTCAATAATTCTGTCTCTTGGTAGATTACATCTCTGACACATAGACAATATGAAATGGATTTAGCATAACTCAAAGAGCAACAGAGCACATTTCTAAGGCAAAATCCATAGGCACAAGAAAAATGTAACTTTAAACAACAAAATTTGGGGGTAATTTCATAAACTACAATTTTTACTGAAAGAGAAAATTGTGGTTTGTACTCTAGGCAAACAAAACAACACACATACATAGTGGACCATGGCAACACTAAGTTTAGTGAAATAGGTGTTATTTGTTGCTATTTTGAATCTTTTTTTGATGGAGGTAAACAGAGAATGCAATAACACAAACAAAGTTAGAGATCCCTATTGCCCTCTGCATGGAATTTCACTTTATGTACAATTTCTGCAAAGAATACACAAAGAATTCCATTATCAGTACACACCATAAAAGCACACTTTCAGTTTTACTGTCATGTTTTCTTTTAGTTTAGAAAGCAAAATATTTCAACTTAAATGTGACATTGATATTTTAATTATTTTTCTGGAGTACTAAATCTCAGAAATAGAGATGTCCCTCCAAGGTCAAACAACTGGCTGTGCCTCAGACAGGAATAAAACCGGAGATGGGACCAGCAGCTATAGAAAGGCATTTACTGGAGGTGAAGAAACACACACACACACACACACACACACACACACACACACACACACACACACACGTAGCAAACACTCAGAAAAAAAAAGACACTCTGCAAAGCCAAGGGGTGGGGGAACTTGGAAAGCACCACCCCCCCCAAAAAAAAAATCAGTCTCTTTTCAAGAGCTTAGGGATTTTAAGAATTTGTCTTCCCTGCTTTAAAGTTGATCAGTTTGAAGAAAGATAAGGTGGGTGGGCTACCCAGAACTGTGTGGTATGACCTGTTCCAGCACTGGACTCCTGGAGCAGATCCATCAGCAGGTATCTGCTAGTGGGTGATAAATCTGCCAGGCTTTTCTCTCAAGTTTGAGATGAAGGTGGCCATCATGGAGAGTTGCCACCTTTGTTACCTCGTCATAGTCCCTCTCCTTATCTGCTGTGGAAAATCCCTTTGTACACTGTGAAGATTTCTCACTGTGATTGGTTTAATAAACAAGCTGACTGGCCAATAGCTGAACAGGATAAGATTAGGCAGGAGAGTCAAATTGTAGATGACGGGATGGAAAAGGACAGAGTAGGGACTCACAGCCAGATGCAGAGGGAGTAGGAGATGAACATGCCATGCTAAAAAAGGCACTGCCACATGGCAGACCACAAATAAGTAATATGGGTTAACTTAAAATATAAGAGCTAGTTGGTAATAAGCCTTAGCTATTGGCTTATTATTTGTAATTCATATAAGCCTTTGTTTGGGACAGGGTGGTCAGAACAGGAAATGTCCATTTACACTTATCTGTCTACCTATCTGGGAGTCTGTCTCATTCCTTGTCTCCCAGGTCCAGAAGAAGAATTAAACGGCTGCACTAACGTCATAAGAAAAGCCCCTCTGTTTTAAGTGGAGTCATCAAAAATGCAATGACATTATTCACTGTGAAATGGGTGGGCAAAGATGGAACCTTAAATATTCCCAAGTGTTAGAGAAACAAATTGGAACAAACACAGTGTACAGTATGTTGAATGCATAAGGTAAGAGAAAAAGAACTCAACATAACTGAAGCAAAGACCAGGCACATGCACATGACAGATGAGCAGATTTCTTCTCTTTTAGTATTTCTTTTAGTACCCTTTTAGTAGTTCTCAATCTTCCTTATGCTACAACCTTTTATTTCAGTTCCTCATGTTGTGGTGACCCCTCCCCTATCATAAATTTATTTTCATTGTTACTTCATAACTGTACTTTGATGGTGTTATAAATTGCAATGTAAATATCTATGTTTTCTGATTGTCTTAGGCCACCCCTGTGAAAGAATCCTACAACTCCCAAAGGAGACTCAACCCACAGGTTGAGAACTGCCGATTTTGGCCATTGTGAAGTAAATATACTCACATAAACACATATGCACTCATGTTCTTTTATTTTTAAAGTGTGGGATTTTGTCAGCTGGAACAAAGACCAAAGAAGAGAACTTCTAGGGAATAGCTGCCTTCTAATCAACTGATAAACACACTGCTTCCTTACCCCCTCTTCTAGCCAAATCTCAATTTTTATATCCATCTGATATAGCATAATAGTGACTAGAAATAAAATTCAGACGTATTTCAAAAGTCTTAACCACAGTCCCAGCACAACAAAACATTACATAAAATGAGTATAAAATTTCTCTGAAATGAGATATGGCCACATCAATACTTCTA
This sequence comes from Peromyscus leucopus, assembly GCF_004664715.2. Classification (NCBI taxonomy): domain Eukaryota; kingdom Metazoa; phylum Chordata; class Mammalia; order Rodentia; family Cricetidae; genus Peromyscus; species Peromyscus leucopus. Next base: position 36,501,175 of record NC_051063.1, read on the forward strand.
TTATTTTAACAGTTTTCTTGTTCATTACAGATAGTGCCCTGGTACAGGTAACTTTGGAGGAAGAAATTTAAGGAAATAGATACAGGAAATGAGAGGTGATGAGAATAGTGGTGAGTGCCTTTATCTATCATGTTATGAAAATTGGGTTAAAATTTGAATTTACTAAAAGAGAGAATATGGCATCTCTCTCCTCTCTTTTCTCCATTCTCTCTCTCTCTCTCTCTCTCTCTCTCTCTCTCTCTCTCTCTCTCTCTCTCTCTCTCGTGTGTGTGTTGTGTGTGTGTGTGTGTGTGTGTGTGTGTGTGTGTGTATGTGTGTGTGTGTGTGTGTGTGTGTGTATGTGTGTGTGTGTGTGTGTGTGTGTGTGTGTGTGTTACATACAAAGTTGCACTCTGAGCCTGGCTTTCCTTAACCAAACACTACTTCTTGAATACTGGCTGATCAATACAACTGTGTTTAAGTAGTGTATAACTTTAAAGATAGATATAACAAAAAGCACTTTGTCTACTTCTCAGATCTCATTTCATAATTCTGCCCTATGCCCTTCATCTCTTTGTACTGTGGAAAGGTCAATTTTTCTAATCTTTTGTAGATTTTAAGTTTATTTTGTAATATATAAACAAATGTCTGTCTCACTAATGAATAAACCAACCAAATTAGTACCTAAAATACTTCCCTTAGGGAAGGAGTCATCTAGTCCCTTATTTCATTGCATTACAAGTTACTCTACCATCCCTAGAGATAAGGGAGCACAAAGCAACCAACACAGAAGGCATCCATCAAGCACTTACAAAACCAATGCTAAAGTTGAAGACTAGAAAAATGTCAGGTTCCACAGTGTCTCCCAACCCAACTATTCCCACTGAGACAAGCTGGGGGAACCTTGATCAAAGGAATTTCTTTATTGAAGTATGTATTCAAACTGGAATTAATTTTTATTTTCTATTTTTCTTTCCATGGAAAACAAGTATCAAGAAATTTGAATGTAACAGTTCAAGTCAATTTTGAGTATAAAAAAGAGTAACATAAATATCAGCACTGTTTTCTTCTTGACATCGGGAGCCCTAGTAAATGCACAAATGAAAAGGTATAAGTCAGCGCTATACCATGTATGCCTGCAGGCAACTCATTGCACAGTTTTAACAAGGCCAGTCATTGCCCTGTGCCTCGTAACATTTATGGTCATTCCTTATAAGTAAGCGAAAACATAATTGAGTGTCAGTGCTAAACTATAGTGTTGGAGGTTCACATCATTTTGCATTTTTACAGAATGGTCTAACATATTTTTAAGAGTGGAATCTAAATTATTGGATTAACTACTGCTCCTTTCAGATCCAAGAAGGTTATACCCAAGAATTCAGCATTCCAGAGATGGAACTGTATCTCATCTCCCCTAGCTTCTCTCTAGAAAAGATTTTTAAAAACACTTTTTTCAGCCCGGCGGTGGTGGCGCACGCCTTTAATCCCAGCACCCAGGAGGCAGAGCCAGGTGGATCTCTGTGAGTTCGAGGCCAGCCTGGGCTACCAAGTGAGTCCCAGGAAAGGCGCAAAGCTACACAGAGAAACCCTGTCTCGAAAAAAAAAAACAAAAAACACTTTTTTCCATAATTTTCCATTTTCTTATAGTTCCAAACCTATTTTTTTTTCCGTAGCTCAACATGGGTAATTATTTCACTATTAGTAATACAGATCACTCCTGATTCCAGCTCAGGTTAGTAGTTTTTGATGGTATAACAGTACAAAAGTGACAATTATTCAGTAGTAACTGCACTGGGAACTTAAATTGTGCTCCCCCTGGTTACCGTATATTACAACTAACAATGGGTAGTTCAGAATCACCTACATGATCTAGAAGAAACACAGTACCATACAATATGAGTAGCTTTGGAATATTATGTTTTCTAATTTCACAACCCAATTTGCCTACTGTTCACCAACTCTCTCAATACTCTTGAAAAAAAAAAAAAAAAAAAAACTTCCAGAGGAACACCAAATGTTAGCACTTGACAAGAAATTGGACTGTCATTTAACTTAATCTAAAAACCAACCATCAACTCTAAGAAGAGTGAAAGTCTCACACTAAGGACTTCATTAGGGAAATCTGTGTCTCACTATTTTAACACCCACTGCTGTGAATTCTGACCAGTCTGCCTACAAGTACTCCCACATCCTTTACTCCAGGGCACACCCTTAAATTATAACACTGTCAATGCTGCATGAGTCCACCTCAGATCATATCATTGAGAACTGACAATGTCACTAATTTAGTAAACATTCCTTGTCTCTTATAACACAGTTTTTGAATGGGAGACCAGGGTTTCTAGGGAGGAAGCTGGAGAGCATATGAAATGTTCAGATTAATGACATAAGGGCATACGAGTTTATCTTAGAACAGTGGCCTGAACATACTGTGCAGTGACATGCTCATCTGATTTCAAGTCTGGCTGACCTTCTTGGCTTTGAACCAAGAATATGAGTTCAACATGAGATGGAAAACCTCACAGTTTGTTTCCCCCACAGGCAGCCCTGGTGCCTCTCCTGATGTCCCAATCCTAGCCTCTTCCACCATGTCAGGGATTGCGGTTACATTTGCAGACATCTGCCATTCACTGTCATAAACCAAATTATATCAAGGGAGTGGTGGTAAGAACAGCCTTTCCATGCATTCATTTGGTCCTTATATTTGTGATGGATCAGAATGCAGGCCTTAAGACTGTCTTTGGAATCAGCAGAAAACAACCATTTTCCATTATGAAGCAGGGGCAATGACTGATTGTAGTAGGTATAAAAATCACTTTCTGCTTTATGATGTGTAGATTAATGAAAGTACTAAAGCATTCTAATGATAGATAAGGAAATTATTTCCACTGTAGCCGAAAGAAATAAAATGGACCATCTTAAATTAAAAAGGTCTAAAACTTTGCAAGCTCATCAAAAGAACATGGGCAACAAAGAATTACAGGTTTATTACCCATTTTGGGGCACCTTAATTTCTTAACATCTATCATTTTTCTGCTTCATTACTGTTGGTGTGCCTCTCAATATCTTCTGGGAAATCTATTTTTTGCAGAAGAGAGTACTAAATATAGGTCAGACTAATAGGTAATACTAGGGTTTCCCCCATTTTATTAGCATGCTGCATTGTTAATTTTATTTCATTGCCACTGTTGCCTTTGTAACATGAGCCTTCATTTTGATCAGCATGATTTACCACTGAAGGATTGAACATGAACTTGATGGATCCAAGCAGCATGATACCTAGGAATATCACAGTTTTTTTAATGCCTACTCCCTCAGATTAGTGAGTTTGGGTTAAATTTTATTCATAATATCAGCACAGACTTTTTCCTAAACTAATAATATAAACAGTGAGGCTGGAAAGATGACCCCACAGTTTAAAACCCCTGCTGCTTTTACAGAGAACCTGAGGTGGATTTCCCAGCACCCATGTTGAGTGATTCACAACTTCTGTAACTTCAGTTCTAGGACATCCAGCACCCTCTTCTCTCCTTTGCAGGTGATACACACACACACACACACACACACACACACACACTTACACAGACACAGACACAAACACACTTGCCTGCACATGCAATTTTTATTTTATTTATTTATTTATTTTTTTAACATCATGACCTCAGTTTCCCCTCCCCCTTCTTCTTCCACTTCTCTTCCCCTCTCCATCCACTCCTTCTTTGTTTCTGTTCAGAAAGGGGCAGGCCTCCCATGGGTATCAACAAATTGTGGCATGTCAAGTTGCAATAAGACTAAGTACCTCCCCTTGTGTTAAAGCAGGGTAAGGCAATCCAGTATGAGGAATAGTTCCCAAGAGACAGCTAAAGTGCTAGTGACAGCTCCTGCCCCATTGCTAGGAGCCCCACAAATAGATCAAGCTACAGAACTGTCACATATATGTAGAGGGCCTAAGTCAGTCCCATGCAGGCTCTCTGGTTGTTAGTTCAGACTCTGTGAGTTCCCATGAGCCAGATTAGTTGTTTCTGTGGGTTTTCTAATGATGTCCTTGACCTCTCTGCTCCTCAAATTCTTCCTCCCTCTCTTCAGCAGGATTCCGTAGGGTCAGCCTAATGTTTGACTAGGGTCTCTGCATCTATTTCTATCAGTTACTGGATGAAGGCTCTATGATGACAACTGGGGTAGTATCAATATGATCACAGGAGATGGCCAGTTCAGGCTGTGTATCCACTATTGCTAATGGTCTTAGCTGGGATCATCTTTGTAGATTCCTGGGAGTTTCCCTTGCATCAGTTTTCTATCTGAAAAAAGCACCACCTTTCCAGTTTTTCTTTCAGTACTCTCCTCCTCCATCCTCCCACTAAACTGATCCAGCAGGTTCTGATCCCCACTGCTCCCAGTCCACCCAGGAGAACTCTTCTATTTCCTGTCCTCAGGGAGATCCAAGTATCCAACCTTGGGCCCTACTTGTTACCTAGCCTCTCAGGGTCTGTGGATTATAACATTACCCTTTACTTTATAGCTAATATCATTTTATGAGTGAGTACATACCATTTTTGTCTTTATCAGTCGGGGTTATCTTACTCAAGATGATTTTTTTCTAGTTCCATCCATTTACCTTTTTTTTTTAAGATTTATTTATTTATTATGTATATAGCATGTATGACTGCAGGCCAGAAGAGGGCACCAGATCTTATTACAGATGGTGTGAGCCACCACGTGGTTGCTGGGAATTGAACTCAGGACCTCTTGAAGAGGAGTCAGTGCTCTTAACCTCTGAGCCTCCATCCATTTACCTTTAAATTTTCTGATGTCATTGTTTTTAACACCAGAGTAATACTCCATAATGCAAATGTACCACATTTTCTTTATCTATTCTTCAGTTGAAGGGCATCTAGGTTGTTTCTAGGATCTGGTTACAACAAATAAAGCTGCTAGTAATCCTTATAGTATGATTGACCATTCTTTGGATATATGCACAAGAATGGTATAACTGGCTGGGCCTTGTGGTAGATTGAGTCTCAATTTCCTGAGAAACTTCCATATTGATTTCTAGAGTGGATGTATTCCCAAAAGTAATGAAGGAATGTTTCCCTTGCTCCACATCCTCTTCAGTGTAAACTGTCATTTGTGTTTTTGATTTTAGCCATTCTGACAGGTGCAAGATGGAATCTCAGAGTTGTTTTGATTTACATGTCCCAGATGGCTAAGGATATTGGACGTTGTTTTAAAGTGTTTCTTTGCCACTGGAGATTCCTCTGCTGAGAATTCTCTGTTTAGGTCTGTACCCCCTTTTTAATTGGATTATTTTTTTTATGTCTCATTTCTTGAGTTCTTTATATATTTTGAAGATCATCTCTCTGTCAGGTATGTAGGGTCAGTGAACATTTTTTCCCATTCTGTGGGCTGCCATTCTGTCCTATTGGCAGTGTCCTTTGCCTTAAAGAAACTTTTCAACTTTATGAGGTCCATTTATTCATTACCAATCTCAGTTTCTGTGCTACCCAGGCTCTATTCAGGAAGTTGTCTCCTGTACCAGTGTATTCAAGGCAATTTTGAATTTCCTCTTTTATCAGGTTCAGAATAATTGGATTTACATTGATGTCTTTGATCCACTTGTACTTAAGTTATGGCGCACTCACATTTAAAAAAATAAAACAGAATAAAAAGAGTATCGGCAGATAAGTGTATTACATACTTCTATCTATCACATCACCATCTTTTTCACCTTTTATTTGATTTCAGAAAACTGATCTCCAACTCAAGCCAGACTTTATCCAGAAAATTTCCAGTTCAAATCCAGACAGCCATAACTGCCTACCCTTTCCTTCATAAAGTGATGGCCTGATAGCTGATGGAGACTTATTTAGCATTTGTACAAACACAATTGAGATGTTCCATGGAATAAAAGCTATTCTTAAACAGTGGGTCAGTAGCTTAGAAAGTATGTTCTCATATTTCCTTTCCAGAACAAGAAACTAAAACCATATGAAAATTCCTCACAATGTGTCCTAGAATCACTCACTCTTTTTAAATATTTGACTTTTATTATTCAAATTAGCTTAGAAAGTAACAGGTTCCAATACAGAATGTTCGTAACTATTTCATATCGATGAGTTCTCCACCCATACCCACTTTCCCTTACCTCCTTGCTCCACACTTCCCTTTACACCCACTGCATCCCTCTTCTGCTTTGTTACATTGTCTTTCTTACTTTCTACCTTTGAAGATTTTCCCCCCAGTTTCACAGGCACCTTTCTAGCTTCCTGGCCTTTACTCACATTTACTTCTACTGGATACATGTTGAATTTTGAGAGAGCATAATCCCTGTATTAGAAAGAATGTACAGTACAGAGGAACGTAGTGTGATCATGTATATCACTGCCCTTTTCATCATAGCATGGGCATTAAATCAGTTTGGGTCTTCATCAATGAATTATTGGATAATCCAAATGTCACATACACACACACACACACACACACACACACACACACACACACACACACATATATATATATATATATAGGAATTAAATGTAAAGAAAAGTGAGTTTAAGAAGAAAATTAATGGAAATGGAGAGAAAAACATTTTATTAAGTGATGTGAATAACAATTATTAACTTTTAATGATGGTTCTCTTTCACTGTGATTGACAGGTAACAAATAATTTCCTTTTTAACATGGGTTTTATTTATTATGAGTCAATTATTGGTGTTTAGTATTAAATTTCCGACTTGGGTGAGATTAGATCTCAAAGTTGTTTTAATTTACATCCCCTAGAGTGATGTACACATTTCAAGGTATTTTTTTGGTTATTTTTCTTCTTCTAAGAACTCTCTGGTCATATTCTCAGTCCATTTTTAAGTGGGTTGTTTGTTTTCTTTACTCTTCCATTTTTGAGGTCTTTATATACTTGGATACTATTCCACTGTCAGATGTTTAGCTTGTAAAGATTTGTTCTCACTCTGTGGAGTTTCTCTTAACTGGAGTTAATGTTTCCTTTACTGTACAGAAGTTTTTTTAGTTTTACAGGGTCCACTTGCTAATTGCTGGTCCAACTTAAGGCCCACACCAGGAGAGGGATCTCATGCCTGGCACTGCTTGGAAGGCCAGGAGACAGAGACTGGATAGCCCAGAGACCTAGGGAAGAACAAAACAATCCTAGTCAAAAAAAAAAAAAAAGAGAAGGCAATGAAATTATCCTAGTTTTACTCTGCTACATTCATAGAGTGAAATGTAGCCCAATAGTCATCAGAAAGATTTTATCCAGAAAGAAATGGGAGCAGATTCGGAGAACCACAGCAAAATTAGGCAGGCCTCAGAGAATCCCACAGAAAAAGGTGAGGAAGGATTGTAGAAGCCAAAGGGGTTGAGGACACCAAAGAAAATGGCTCACAGAACCAACTAAGCGGAGCTCATAGGAGCTCACAGAGACTGAAGCAACAATCAGGTAGCCTGTATGGGTTTGAGCTAGGTCCTCTGCATATATGTTATGTTTGTACAGCTTGGTGTTCTTGTGATACTCCTAACAGTGGTATTTGGGGTGTCTCTGACTCTTTTGCATGCTCTTGGGACTCTTTTCCTTCTACTGGGTTGCTTGTCCAGCCTTGATATGGGGTATGTGCTTAGTCTTATTGTAACTTGTTATGCCATGTTCAGTGGAGATCCCTGGGAAGCCTACTCTTTTCTGAAGGGAAATGAAGGAGGAGTGGATCTGAGGGAAAGTAGGTGAGGAGGAGAGACTGGGAGGAGTGGAAGGAGAGGAAACTGAAGTCAGGAAGCAATATACAGGAAAAGAATCAATAATTTTTAAAATTATTTGGATTAATTCCTGGGCAAATGGAGTCCTACAGAGAAAGTCTTTTTCCTGCACCTCTGTCTTGTAAGGTACTGTCTATGTTTTATTCTGGTAGTTTCAGCATTTCAGGTTTCAAGTTGAAGTATTCAAACCACTTGAAGTAGACTCTGAGAAAGGTTTCATATAAGTCTATATCTTAGGGTTTCTATTGCTGTGAAGAGATACCATGACCACGACAACTCTAAAAAAAAAAAAAAAAAAAAAAAAAAAAAAAAAAAAAAAAAACAAACAAAAAACAAACAAACAAACAGTCCAATATCATCATGGTGGGACATGGTGGCATGCAGGCAGGCATGGTGCTGGAGAGATAACTGAGAATTCAACAGGAAGAGGTCTGATACACTGAGTTTGGCTTGAGTGTAGAGTAGACCTCAAATAGTTACACACTTCTCCCAACAAGGCCAAACCTACTCCAACAAAGCTACACCTCTAAATAGTGCTGTTTCCTTTGTGGGCCATTTTTTTTTAACTACCAAAGGCTCTAATTTCACTCTTCTACATATGGACTCCCAGTTTTTCTAGAGACATTTGTTAAAAATGTTTTCTTTCATTAAATGTACATTTCATCTTTATCAAATATTAGTTATATATGCTCAGATTTCTCTCTCACATAGTATTAAGTTCAGATTATTATCATTTTAATATTAGCAAAACATTGTGTTTTCAAATGAATTGATAAGAGTTTACACTTCCAATGTCAGCATCAACATTGAAAATAAAAATTACAAAATCATTTATTCTCTGACTTAGAATAACATATATACTTCTATTCTCAAAAAAGTCATACATTGTTGCATTCAAAATTGGTTCATCATCAATACTTGGAAAATTTTCCCCAATTTCTCAGAAGTGTCTCCAAAATTTTAGCCTAAAAATGACCAAGTTACCCTACTGAGAATCTGAACAAGGATTTGACTCTATTTTGCTTTTTCGTGCCTCTTATACTGTAGCCATGTCTTCTCACTCAGAAATGCAGTTATGTTTTCCAGAACTCTGAATGAGGCAAATATGACCCTCTGTAACTTATGATTCTGTTTTGATTCAATTCATTACAAAAATGAACTGTACCTATGGGTATCGCTGGATTATCTCAGTGTTGATATGTATTAAAGATTTACCATAGGCTGAGATACTTTGCACAGCCTCGGTGCAGGGAGGAGTGACTTGAACCTGCCTCAACTGAGTGTACCATACTCTGCTGACTTCCCATGGGAGACCTTGCCATTGAGGAGGTGGGAATGGGGAGTGGGTTGCAAGGGAAACTGGGGTATGGGAGGAAACTGGGGTATGGGAGGACACGGGGATCTGTGGTTGATATGTAAAATGAATAGAAAATCTCTTAATAAGCCAGGCGGTGGTGGCGCACGCCTTTAATCCCAGCACCCGGGAGGCAGAGGCAGGCGGATCTCTGTGAGTTCGAGGCCAGCCTGGGCTACCAAGTGAGTCCCAGGAATGGCGCAAAGCTACACAGAGAAACCCTGTCTCGAAAAAACAAAAAAAAAAAAAAAAAAAAAAAAAAAAAAAAAAAAAAAAAAAAAAAAATCTCTTAATAAAAAATAAATAAATAAAAGATTTACCATAGGTAACTGCTGAAAGGAATTACTAATGCACAGAGGTATGCTAGCTATTAAAACATCAATAATTTGAAAAAGGTTTATATTCTGAAGAAGTGAAATAAGAATTTCATTCTGCAGGGTAGAGAAATTGGTTTTCTGCCTCAACTAACACATTCACAAAAGAGGCCCTTAGGGTTTTCCTTTATGAAGAAACAGCTCTGCTTACCAGGCTTCACTGACAATGGGCGGTGGTAAGCTCAATGAGACATCAGACACAACTTTTATTTCAACTCTCTTCTTCTTGGTCCATTCACCATCTCTCCTGCCACTGGTTCATCAAGCAACTACTGCAAATATAGGTTGTTAACATTCTCTTCTAACTCTGAATCAGATCCTTGGAGAAACTTAATCAGCCATTTTGACTTGTACAAACATCTGGATACAGAAGAAATTTCATATTCTGGTGAGAAACTATGATCAATGGGAAAGGAAGAGAGTTGGTAATTTTTCTCTCCTAGATATTAGACAGAAAACTCCTATTTTACATAGTACCTAGGGGATCAATTTGGGTTGAATAACAACTGAAATGAAAATCAATAACTCCTCCTTGATATAACTGTATTTTCACTTTCTAAGAAATACCAATTTCCAACCCCTGGGACCACTTCCACTTTAGGGAAAAAGAAAAGAAAGAAAAGAAAAAATCTTTACAATGATTACTTTAAAGGGGAGAAAAGATAAAATTTAATGCATTAATTCTAGAGCATTAATAGAATAAATAATGCTCTAGAAATCTAATTTTAGGAGTGGGGTTTTGTAAATGGACCACCAGTTGCATCACCAGTTAATCAACAGCTCACCTCCTAATGCTGGCCATGTAATGAAGATAGAACTGGGAATGTAAGAGCTACATGGATTGGTCACTAGTAAGGAATTAGAATAAAATGAAGCAGGATGGATAAGTATTACCACATTAAAAAAATAGTGATATTTAAGCTCTATGTGGGCAATTGAATTATGAATGTTATCAAGTTGTCTGACAGCTACGGAAGCCTCAAAATATGAACACAGCACACTCAGAGTTGGCCACTGTCAACTTAAAGCATAATATGGGAGTTAGAATGACTCTTGGAAAGTGCTTAAAGAGATACTTGATTCTGTGGTTGTGCTGAATTTAAATTCTGTGCTCTGGGAATTTAAAACTAGCAGCTATTACTAGCTAAACTTCCAAGTTGAGAAATGCAAAAGTTCAATGCATTTGATACACACCTTTAGTATTATGGTAAAAAACAAGTGCAAGGAACCTTGACACTGAGAAGGAGGCATCCGCACTCATCAGTAAAAGTAAAGTGAGTATTCCATAGCCCCCTAAATCCATAATGCTAGAAGTAAAAGCCTTGTATGTAGTGAGCTTGGGATATTCCTGACAGTTCCTTGAGTTAGATCCCTAATAAATTACCATCTGATCTGCTAAATATTAGCCACACACCCCTTCATTGCATCCATACTGGTAACACATTTTACTTTTCAGCATAATTCAAGCAGATAAATATAATGCATTATTGTAAGGAAAAATGTATTATACCCTCCTCTTTTAAATATTGCAGTATGTATTTATTAAAGAAAACAAAAGCATTATATGCTGGAATAAATATGATGACATCTGATGAACAAGGCTATGTAGCTGGAGAGTTTTCTCTCCGGGTCCCGCCAAACCCTGGCAGTCCAACAGCCCACTTATAAAATAAACACACAGACGTTTATATTATTTAAACTGTTTGGCCTAATGGCTTAGGCTTCTTGTTAACTGTTCTTATATCTCAAATTAACCCATTTCTATAAATCTATACCTTGCCATGTGTCTCATGGCTTACCGGCATCTTCACATGTTGCTTGTCATGGCAGCAGTTTACAGTGTCTCCCTCCGCATTCCTGTTCTCTCAATTCTCCTCTCTGTTAGTCCTGCCTATACTTCCTGCCTGGCCACTGGCCAATCAGTGTTTTATTTATTAACCAATTAGAGCAACACATCTGACATACAGAACATCTCACAGCAAGGCTAAATATAATGCTGGGTGGAAGATTGATTTAAGTGCTGCTGAAAGAAGGTAAACCAAAGGTGTCAAATGATATCTTAGGGAGATTTCTAGTATAAGTCAATATGGTGGCATATTGTGCACCCCAATAAAGCTTGCCTGGGGATCAGAGGACAGAGCCAGCCACTAGATTAGACATAGAGGTCAGGCAATGGTGGCACACACCTTTAATCCTGTCACTCAGGAGGCAGAGGTCCGTCTGGATCTCTGTGAGTTCAAGGTGACACTGAGCTACATGAGAGAAGCAGAACCAGGCAGTGGTAACATACGCCTTTAATCCCAGGAAGTAATATGGCAGGACACAGAAAGGTATATAAGGCATGAGGAAATAGGAACTCTCTCTCTTAAGGCTTAGGGTTTCATAGAAGAAAGGTAGTGGGTGGCTTTGTTATCTGATCCCCAGAGAAGCTTTATTGGGGTACACTGTAGCTAGAGTTTTCATGCCTTGCCCACAGTCAGGACAAATCTTTGTCACCCGCCAGTCCCACAGCCGCTCAGACCCAACCAAGTAAACACAGAGACTTATATTGCATACAAACTGTATGGCCGTGGCAGGCTTCTTGCTAACTGTTCTTATAGCTTAAATTAATCCATTTCCATAAATCTATACCTTGCCACGTGGCTGGTGGCTTACCGGCGTCTTCACATACTGCTGGCCATGGCTGTGGCTGGCAGTGTCTCTCTGCCTCAGCCTTCTGCTTCCAGAATTCTCCTCTCTCCTTGTCCCACCTACTTCCTGCCTGGCCACTGGCCAATCAGTGTTTTATTTATTGACCAATCAGAGCAATTTGACATATGGACCATCCCACAGCAGTACACAGTATATCACATCAAGCACATTTGTTGGAAAAGAAAGGCAGTCTTCCATAGTATCATAGCATACACATGTACTGTATCCCATTTTCCTCACAGAAATCCATGTTTAGTTTTCAGAAAAAAAACATCATCATTAAGAAATTAGCATTCCCTTTATTGCAGGTAGTTATTGATTCAGGGCTTGAACTAACAGTGATGCTAGTGTTATATATTTCCATAGTAGTATAAATGGGTTTATTGCAGTCAGATCATAAAGAGAATTCTAGTAAGACCTTCCCAATGGATTATTCTCATTTGGTTTACCTTCTAAGAAACTGTCTGAACACAAGCCCTCACATCAGTATTTACTTTTATGTTAGCTTCTAAACTCATTTATCAATCTGTTGAAATTGTCAACACAACTGAACATCACTTGTTCATTTAGTTTACACTTTACACACATATAGCAGAATAAGGTCAGCACATATCTGAACTTTATTAGATATAAAGCCATTGAAGCAGGAGAGATGGCTTAGCAATTAAGGGAAGTTGTTCTTGTAGAAGATCCAGATTCAATTTCCAGTACACACCTGGTGTTTATCAACTGTCTGTAACTCATTTTTCCAGGCTATCAAATGTCTTCTTCTTCCTTCCATGGGTACTGCCCTCACGCAGGAAAACTCTCATATACACAAAATAAAATATAGTAAATCTTAGAATGAAGCCATCATAAAATAAATGCAGAGCAGAAATATGGGAAGAAACCATTTACAATTAAACTATTTAAACTATTGATCCAAATTTACTTACTTTATCAATTCATTAGAAATGTATGTCCATATATATATATATATGGCATGTTGGGATATGTTACATAGGAAATATAAAACTGCAAAAAAACACATATTTTTCAGAGAGTAATATGGGATTTCAACATATATATTCAGCAAGCAATTATTGCTGAACTTGCTTATTTACTATTAACATAGGCAATAAAATATATACACATAAACTAGGATATTAATTTTCTTCTACATCCTGACAATGAAGTAGTATCTTCTTTTTGATAATGATGGCGAAGTATAATTCTAAATGAATAATTTTATCTTTTCTGGTCTATTCCTACAAGAAGATGGAAGTGACCAACTTTAAGTGTAGCTTCTAAGGCTACAAAATTTATTTTATGCCCATTGTTTGTTTTCACCAACCATCTCAATTTGCTTAGGAATGAAGGACATTCCGAATAATATGATTTTTCATTTTAAAGCCTAGGTAGCTCTAGGACAAGTTGGTCTTACCATGCTTTGAAAACCTATTTGTAAGTGTACTTTATTTGTTCTGCCAGTCAGCTCTGTTCCACCAGCTTGCTCACAATTAACCACACAGAGACTTTTTATTGATTATAAATGCTTGGCCTTGTTGCTAACTAGCTCTTACATCTTTTTCTTATCTATGCTCTAACATGAGATGATACATTTTTTTCAGCATGGCATATTCATCTCCTGCTTCCACTGCATCTGGCTGGTGACTCCCTACTTCTCCCCCCACATTCTCTTTTTACCTGTCCAAATATCTCACTTAACCTCTTCCTGCCTAGCTATTGGCCATTAGCTTTTTATTAATCCAATGAGAAAATGACTTGGCAAAGACACAAATTCACAATGTACAAAAAGACTATTCCATAACATTTCCCCTTTTTGTCTAATTAAAAAAGAAAGTTTTAGCTTTAACATAGTAAAACTATATATAACAAAATCAGTTATCAAGTAAGAATTACAGTCGCAATATCTGGTATTTTTGTATTCAGCAAAAGTAGAGAAAATACTGTATTACCTATATTACCTTGTGAATCTAAAGATTTATACCTAAGGAAAACATTAAGTCTAATCATTTAGTCTTTCACTCCATCAAAGTTAAAGACTAAAAGAGTATAATGTTAATAATGACAGGGACATATGGCTGTTTGCTTTTTCAGTAGTTGTGAAAAAGACTTTGAATGCTCCAGTGTGGAGCATCTCTAATATCTAGTGGCTTGTCTCCAGAACTCTCTATGAACTTCTTCGTCTATTGATAGGAATAGCATTGTTGATAGTAACTCACTCTATCATTATCCTCTTGTTCTACTTTGTGCACTGGTGGGTATTCAAGCAGCAAAGAAGTCTACTATGGTTATCAGAACTTCACTGATGCATGTTATCAGTTATCAAGTGTCAGGGCATCTCCACAATAAACATAGGAGCCAGCTGAGGCTGTTGACTGCTTAATTCATCATGGAACTAACAGGACACACCTAGTAGCATAATAAAGAAGATGAAGCTAGTAGAAAAACTACATTGCTAAAAATATCAGCAGAGACTCCTGGTTTTTATATTTACTAGACAAGGCTGACACTGGAAAATGAAGTTACCTTTTGAGACTTCATGTTACAATTCTGCCTTTAATCTCCAGAGAAGGTGTCATCTTTGTCCATTCTGTTAATCAGATATTCTCATCTAAATCAGGGATGTCTCCTCTTCTTACATGAAAAGAATTGAAAAGCACTGCCTCAGCATTTCCTATAAAGTTGTCATAGTTCATGCCAAGAACAGAGTCTCTAGAAAAAGGTTTAGTTCCTAGGTGGCCTAATTAACTGGGCTCCCTGGTCTTAAGCTGCTACTTAAATTTCTCCAGTTAGTTCACATAGTGTCCTCACTTTTTCACAGGTGAACAGATGGAAAAAGCATATCTCTGTTTTCGCATAAGGGCTTACCCTATGGGAAAGGGGACTTGAGGGTTTTTACTTATTTATGTTGAGCTCAGGGGTGGCATTTTAAAAGTAAGAAACTAGTACAAATTATATCACGGTTCATGCATGGATAGGTAGACAAGGTACTACTGAGGCTTGGCCAGAGCCCACACCCCTCATGTATCATAGCAAGAAAATGAATTCCAAAAAGTCTTACAAGAGTTTTTCATGGTTCCTTTAGAGCTTGATTTAGAACTTTTTTAACTAGCATTATTTGTCAAAAGAATTATGCTAGCTTTTTTACAACACTCCAAACTATTTCTGTATGTTCGGGAGTACTTATTCCAGAACACAGGATTATGCTGCGAACTTATTTGGTATTTAAAGAGGATCAAATGTTGTATTTCTGCAATCATTGATTTTTTTTCTTGGCTTAACATTATCTGCAGATCATGTCTTCATATCTAGCCGTGTAATATAGTTTTACAATTTTGTTCCAGACTGACATCACAACCATGGCTCCTTTGGGTGGTTTCAAATATGCTATGTTCATTGACAGTCTTCTAATTTTACAAGTGTGTTTTGTTTCCTCTGCACTGACATGTTATCCCAAATAGTATCTAACTTTGTAATTTAATTAAACATTACCTGTGCACACTTCTGATAGAGTTTAGCCACGTCTTCCTCTGTGACTTTCATAAAAGTGTCTGTGAACTTGGACACACCCAACATATCTTTTTTGTTATTTTGTCTTTTTTTTTCAGAGCTGAGGACAGAACCCAGGGCTTTAGCATTTGCAAGGCAAGTGCTCTACCACTGAGCTAAAGCCCCAACCACCTGCCCAGCATATCTTACTCTTAACCTCATGTGCTGTATTTAAAAAAAAAATGTAGCCTACTGAGTCCAGTTGGTACTATGGCTATGTGGGGCCATCCCACACACCCTTCAGCTAGATATAAGGTATAGTAACCCATCCTATATCCATGCTGGAACTTCTTGGTCTCATGAGGTCTCTTACAGATAATCACAGCTGCTGTGAGTTCATGTGTGAACAGCAATTCCTTGTACAGGAGAGATCATTTTAGTGCACTTCTCCCCATCAACTAGCTCTCATATTCTATCTTCTCTCTATGATGTTCCCTGAGCCTTTGAAGGGCTATGGAAGTTGGTATATGTATATAATCTATAAGTAAGCACTTGCTTACTTTTTCTTTTAACACCCATTTTATTTTGAGAATTTTATATGTGGTAACTTTGTATATTTACATTATTTACACCCTTCTCATCAATCTCCTCCTCCAGCTCCTCCAATATTCCCCATTCCCCATCCATCTGAACTCTGTGACATTTTAATTAATTTTGGGATATCTATCTATCTTTCTTTCTATCTATCATCCATCTATAGAAGAGACAAAAATATATTATAAATTCACCATGAGGAGTTCATTTATTGTTGCTCATATTTATATATGCTTAGGGAGGACTGCTGGGATTGAATAACATATAAGGGGATCATTGAGAGGACTGATATTCCCTTTCTCAACAACTGCTGAATGTATGTAGTTCTTCTGTTATGGGTGAGGACTTGTTAGGGTCCCCCCCATCCAGATTGCTGTGTTAACTGGTATTGTCATTGAACAGGTCTTGTTTAGTAACCATGTTGTTAAGATTTCCTAGAATCAGCTTTCCTGTCATATTTCAAGCACACCATCTTGCAGCTGCCATACTGTAAGCATCTTCTGGATCTTACACTCTTTCTATCTCCTCTTCTGTGATATTCTCTAAGCCTTTGGTGGTGAAGTTGTCTTTTAGGTAGCATATCAGTTGGGGATGTGCAGCCAGTGTTCAGCTGTTCTTTGAATTTTGACCACTAGTTGCTTTCTATAGTGGTCTCCGAAGTTGCAAAAGAATCTTCTGCTGTGGATATCGTTCTGTATAAATAAAACACTGATTGGCCAGTGGCCAGGTAGGAAGTATAGGTGGGACAAGGAGAGAGGAGAATTCTGGGAAGTGGAAGGCTGAGTGAGGGAGACACTGCCAGCCTCCGCCATGACAAGCACCATGTAAAGATGCCAGTAAGCCACGAGCCACATGGCAAAGTATAGATCTATAGAAATGGGTTAATTTAAGATATAAGAACAGTTAGCAAGAAGCCTGCCACGGCCATAGAGTTTTTAAATAATATAAGAGTCTGTATATTTATTTTATAAGTGGACTCTGGGACTGGTGAGACTTGGTGGTAGCTGGAGAGAAATTCTCCAACTACAATCTTCTTTGATGAGAGGTGAGACCCACACTTATATAAAAACTGCACTTCAGATAAACAAGGTTTATTTTATTTAATGATTTTATTTAATGTACAAACTCATAAATTAATAAATTCTTGCTGTTACATGCTGTTAATGGCCTTTCTTCTGTTAAAATGAATTTTGTCCTTTGTTTATCTTTTCTTTATCACTATATTTTCTTATCTTCCTTTTTTGTTTTATTTGTTTCCCCTTATTTATCTATTTATGTTGATATTTATTACACACATTACTATAATATACATTCCTGAAAATCCCTGACCTCTTGACATATTCATTTAGGAGCACACGACCCCATGCCTCAGGGTAAATCTTCAGGAGTGATATGAGCTATGAAGGAACATAAAACACAAAATCTAGAGAGGAAGTGACTTTCAGTAGTATGTTTCAATGAGCTAGAAACACTTGTGAAAACTTCAGAAGAATGTGAAGAGACTGTGTTTGTATGAAACATAAGCAAGGGCCAGGCAGAGGTTCTGCTGGAACTGTCAGAAGGAACCTAACAAGCCATTTTGAATTGAGTTTCCATTTTAAATTGGGGTCAAATAAAGTTTAAGTTCCCAAGGCCTCCCTGGGTAATTGACATCCTGTTTGGCAAGGAGAGGCATGTATGTTGGGTAAATTGCCCAGCCACACTTGAGTAAAGCAACCCAATAAGAACAAGACAAACATGTCACACAGTAAAGTTCCTAACTCTGAATCCTAATTGGTGAAAATGTAACTGTAACTTGGCACAGATGTTTGCAGTTTTTATGCTTAAAGGCTCTGTAACATTTGGGCTCAGGTTGCAGTTCAGCTTCAAGTCTATTCTTCGTCCCTGATCAATTAATATCAGTTGGATTACAATAAACTTTAGCTTTCTGCATTGACTTGGTGTTTAAGATGCATTGGACTGACCAGACCCTGTAACAGTGTGTTGTAGGAAAGCAAGGTAATCCATAGGAATGAGCATATGCCTTGTCTGAGAGACAGCTGTAGATGTCTTCTGCCTAGACTTTCCATTGCTGAAACATATCCATTACTTATTTCATTGTTGCGACAAAGACAGCTAGCAAGAGCAGCCAAGAATGAAGTGGCTGATAGGTCAAGGAGATGCACTCCACCAAATCTTGGAAGATATGGTGGCAATAACAGAAGGCAGCTAGTCACACCATGTATGCTATCAGGAAGCAGAGATTATTGCCATTTGCCATTTCACTCACTTCTTCCTTTGATTAGTTCTGAGGCTCTGGCCCACAAAATAGTCATGTCCACACTTAGGTTGTATTTTCCCATCTCAATTAACCTAATCTAGAAACTGTCTTACAGACATGCCTAGAGGTTTTTCTCCCAGGTGAATCTAGATACTGACAATATGATAATCAATATTAGCCATCAAAAGTATGATATCTGATTGGATCTGTTAGCTACAGCTATGCAAGAAATCTTCCTAAAAACAGTTGCTAACAATGGAAGCAATTTGTGCCTTTTTTTAGTGCCATAATTAAAAATGTTACCCTAGTATAAGCCAAGCTTGGTAAATAAATAGCTAGACTCATTGATGTGTCTGTAATCAACTACTGAGTCAGTTAAAGACTGTGAAGTCATGTATGATTGCTAGTAATGTAACTTAGCTATATGAGTCTGATTTCCATCCCTCGGCAGAAAAGATACCTCATTTTTCCTCATGGTGGAGGTAGACAGCCAAGTAAAATACAAGAAGGATGCACAGCCTCTGTGGTTGCACCCTGTTATATCTTCCATATTCTAGAATCCTTCAAAAACCAAAAGTAAACACAAACTTAATGTGGGGGAAAAGAATACACTACTTACTACAAGGACATACAGAGCTGAGGCTATAAAGATGGCTCAACATTTAAGTACTCAGACTGCTCTTACAGAGGGCCTGCATTTGGTTGCTAGCACCCATATTGAGTCCTCACAACCACCAAT
This sequence comes from Peromyscus leucopus, assembly GCF_004664715.2. Taxonomy (NCBI): domain Eukaryota; kingdom Metazoa; phylum Chordata; class Mammalia; order Rodentia; family Cricetidae; genus Peromyscus; species Peromyscus leucopus. The sequence goes on from NC_051063.1 coordinate 36,520,419, forward strand.
AACTTCAACTCAAAGGGATCAGATACCTCTGGCCTCTGTGGGCATGTACACTCATATGCATACGATCCTAATTAAACACAAACTCTGCCACAAATTCAAATCTTAAAAAATGATCTGCAATGTCATGACAGAGAGCATGCACAGAAAGAGAAGTTGGAAATATGTAGAACAGTAGCTATAAATTCACTTTAGGTACAACCTTTCGCATTAAAAATGTACCCGCCTTTGGGGTTGGATATATGGCTCATTGGTTAAAAGCATGCATTGTTCCAGCTGAGACTCATGGTCTAT